>NC_056731.1:623202479-623552479 GCF_019279795.1 Protopterus annectens | reverse complement strand
CAGTACATATGCACCCCTTACTGCATGACATATGTACAAAGGTTGTCAGGGTTGAGGCTGGAAGCACATACACAGGGCCAATTTTGACATGTTGCTGTGATAACCTCATACATTTACTGTTGTAACAGGGTTTGTTGCACCATATGTCCTATGAGGGATATGAAGTCAGTAACTCTCATGCCTGTCACCATCTACAGACTGCAATCCTCACATTACCATCTGCAGTTCACAGAGAGGTGCACTGTTAGTAACACCTGAAACAAAAGGCACCACACACTGGCCAGTCTGCAGATTGCCCAACAGATGTGTGTTCCCTCATTAACCTAGCACTGACATGGCAGGTATGTAAACATGTAGGACAGCCATATCCACACACACCCTGTTAAACCAACATTACTCCAAATGCAGTATAGCAGCACTTACAGTCTGTAGTCAGGTCAGGCATATCCCCCTCCTGTGTGTTGGCCTGTTTCCACAGTGTATGTTGTTAGAGGTAAACCCAATCCAGCTGAGATGCTGTTTGCCAAACAACAAATCTAGTTCCTGCTCACAGTGACTGAATGGCCCACCACCAACATGATGTTCCTATATATTGGTGCATGTTTCCATGCAATTGGCTATGGGAGTGTTACCACAGCTGTTCCACATGAAATCAGGTAGAGGAGGGCTGCAATTCGTACAGAGACCATCAGCTGATCCTGAGCATCACTTAAAATACACATGCTGCTGCCTAAGCAAAGCAGGTGTAAGTCTCCACATCCACCAGAGAGGGCGTAAGAGAGGCAGACAGAGGCACAGAAAAGCCAGGGAGGGGTGGGAGAGAAAATTTTATGCATGTTTGTGTCAAACACCTATCAGTACAGGGTATCTAATCCCTGATGACTATGCAGTGCTATCACATGTCCATGCAGTTATTGGATGCATCACATAGGTTACATGTTGGGGAACCCTCAGAACATATATGTGATGGTGAGTGACATCTGCAACAGGGATATGGTAGCCATGTGGTAGGTGTAGTACACATGCCTGCCTGCATGAACAGATGTCAGCGTCAACACAGCCACACTCTCACAAGGATGCACGCACATTGACACACTTGGCAGGGCCAGGAATACAATTCATCACTAGTGGGATTGCCACAACACAGTACTCTGCAGGTATCACATGCACCACAGGGGTCATACAGAGGTTATATGTGCAAAGGGCATGTGGGGGTGTCTGACATCAGACAGCATGCTTCAGTATGCCAGTGGGGGTTGTAGTGAGTGTGAATGTGGTTATATGCATCATACATCACACACACAGACATGGGTGCCAGTACTGGCATGCATGTGTGCACTGTTTCACGAGTGTGTTGTGGCTATACAACACTAGTGGATGGGCATACCTTGTCATCAGGCCAAATGACAATGGTCTGCATTGTGGCTCAAGGGTGTAGTGTCTGGATTTGCCCACACAGGTGGGTATTGTATTCACCATCCAGTCACCTGGGTAACTATTGCATGTGGCCATCCCTGTGCATTGCTTGCCATGTATGTCTTCCTTAGACCATGATATGGACAGTGTCTGGGATGTGCACACCTCCCACATGCATGTACAGTGACATGTGGAACTGTACCTGGGTGTCTGGCCCATGTTGTGTACACAGATTAGTCTTGGCTTCATGTGGTGGGAACTGTTCACGGACAGCATGTTCACCCTGCACCTACATTGATAGCATGATACCAGTATTCCCTGATGTCAGTGACATCTTTCCATACAGGGCTTGTGTTTCAGGCATGTTATGTCCTTTGTGGGTCACATTTGATGGCATCACAGGTGTTGCAACTGTCCAGTGGGGAACATGGAGGAGGTGCACTGTCGGTATGTGCATGCCTATTGGACTAATGGACAGGGTCTCATGCCCTCTGTAGCTCACTGCAATCACACCATGGTTACTATCAGTGGACAATATGAAGGGTGCTATCAACATAGCGGCTGTTGCCTAGGCAAGTGTGTGTGTATGAAGCATGGGTTGAGAGTGTACCCTGGGTAATACAAGGGTTGCTAACATTGTTCAGCTGGCATTGATGTCACATTTAGGGGTATGTATTTGCACCCCAGCTTCTTGGCTATTTACCATCTGTTATCCCTGTACAGTGGACATTGTGATATATATACTTGGCCCACCGTATAAGAAGTTTGCAAAACCCACTCCACATTGAGTCCAGTTGTTACACACTCACACCCACCACCACAAAGGATATGAATGACAAACACAGATACACATACACACCTGTCATGTCTGGGATTAGAACTCCTACCAAACTAGTATATTACACTATAGCACTATGCAATTATAGGACATGCCCTAGAGATTACTGGAGTTCTCCTTCCCCAAAGGTGTATTTCACAGTGAATGAAATTAGCAGGATTTCCAAAGTGGATCACTTGAATTGTAGAGAGTGTGACTAGCCTAAAATGCATTGCTCCCCACACAAACATAGATACACACACAAAACATCCACAACTGTCATGTGTGGGATAGAACCCCTATCAGAGTTATATATCACACTACAACATGATGCCGTTATATGACGCACCATGGAGATTACTGGAGTGCCCTGTCCCCAAAGATGTATTTCACAGTGAATGACATCAGCAGGATTGCCAAAGTAGGGCATTTGAATTGTAGTGAGTGTGACTAGCCTAAAATGCATTGCTTCCTACACAAACATAGAAACACACACAAAACATCCACAACTGCCATGTGTGGGGATAGAACCCCTACCAGGGGTTCTATATCACACTACAGCATAATGCTGTTATAGGACGCACCACAGAGATTACTGGAGTGCCCCTTCCCCAAAGGTGTATTTCACAGTGAATGACATCAGCAGGATTGCCAAAGTAGGGTATTTGAATTGTAGTGAGTGTGACTAGCCTGACATGCATTGCTTCCTACACAAACATAGAAACACACACAAAACATCCACAACTGCCATGTGTGGGGATAGAACCCCAGTCAGAGTTCTATATCACACTACAGCATGATGCTGTTATAGGAAGCATCACAGAGATTACTGGAATGCCCCTTCCCCAAAGGTATATTTCACGGTGAATGACATCAGCAGGATTGACAAAGTAGAGTATTTGAATTGTAGTGAGTGTGCCAAGCTTAAAATGTATTGATCTCTACAAACACAAACACACACAATTGCCAAGTTGGGGATTAGAACTCCTACCTAACTAATTTATCACACTACAGTAGTACACAGTTATGGCACATGCTATGGAGATTACTGGGATACAACCTTCCCAGAGGTGTATTCTAGGTGGATGACATCAGCAGCCTTGCCAAAGTAGAGCATTTGAATGGTAGGGAGTGTGACTACCCTAAAAAGCATTGCTCTCTACACAGACAGAGTCAAACTGACACATACACACACACACACACATGCACACACACACACGCACACACACACACGCACACACACACACACACACACACACACACACACACACACACACACACACACTTGTCAAGTCTGGGATTAGAACTCCTACCTAATTATTTTATCGCACTACAGCAGTATGCAGTTATGGCACACACTATGGAGATTATGGGGCTACAAACTTCCCAGAGGTGTATTTCTAGGTGGATGACATCAGCAGCCTTAACAAAGTAGAGCAGTTAAGTTGTAGGGAGTGTGACTACCCTAAAAATCATTGCTCTCTACACAGACACACACACACACACACACAGACACACACACAGACAGACATGCACACTGTTGCCATGTCTGGAATTGGAACTCCTACCTAACTAGTTTATCACACTGCAGCAGTACGCAGTTATGGGATGCCCCACAGAGATTACTGGGATGAAACTCTCCCAAAGGTATATTTTACAGTGGATGACCTCAGCAGACTTGTCATAGTAGGGCTATGGGGAGGGCAGTGTGTGTGCATGGGTCATAACCCATTCATCTAGAGGTTGACACACCACAAGCGGGCACACACAGGGTCAGATTTCACAGTTACATGTATACAGCTGCTAGATGACTACTTCCTTGTACAGTCATGTTGCACAGCTGGTACATGCACCACATAGTCTGTAATGCTAACAGATACCGGTGGCTAGTATCTACAGTGAGTGACATCTGAACCTCATGTAGTTGTGGACCTTTGGCTGTGTGCTGGGTTGGACAGGCCTGGTTGGCTCCTTATCACAGTCACCCTCTTCCACACATCTATGTACATCTACCTTTGGCTTATTATAGTGTGTTGTCCTTAGATATATGTCTGTATTCCTATCCACTGTATGTGCAAAGCATGTGTGGTGCATATGAAGAGTGCCTGCACTAACATCTGCGACTGCCAAATATGTCTAGTCCACTGGTGTTTGCAGACATGGCCTTCATGTATTTAAGTGTGTGAGCATGCCCAATATGACCTTTCAGTATGTTGTTGACTGACATTGCCATCATTTCTCTAAGTGTGTGCGCATGCCCTGTATGCCCGTCTGCACTGAATATGTGGATCGAGTCCAGGTAGTTTGTACTGCAGTGCTGACCTTCGTGATGTACACCTACAGGTAGCATACTGTTTCTGCAGGGTATCCGTAGATCATTTGGGATTGACTGTTACTACATTTTTACATAGGATGGGGGGGCACATCTGACTATTTCTACATTTCTACACAGGACTGGGAGGGTACACCTGACTGTTACTACATTTCTACATAGGATGGGGGGTCACACCTGACTATCTCTACACAGGATTTGGGGGGCACACCTGACTGTTACTACATTTCTATGTAGGATGGGGGGCACACCTGACTATTTCTACATTTCTACACAGGATTGAGGGGCACATCTGACTCTTACAACGTTTCTATGTAGGATGGGGGGCACACCTGACTATTTCTACATTTCTACACAGAATTGGTGGGGGTACACCTGACTGTTACTACATTTCTACGTAGGATGGGGGGCACACCTGACACTTGTACATATTTGTTATGACTGTACTGGTATGTCAGGTACTCCATTTCAGTCTGTATTCTTACCTGTCATGCTGACTAGAGGCATACCAGTGTATTACAGATCTTAGCTTTGATTTACCTACATATTAGTTTCTGACTTCCTATCCTTCAGAACTAACTCCCACTGCCTGACCTGCTGTAGTCTGTCTGTGTAGACCTGAGGGGAGGTTAACCATAGGCATCATTCAGAGGCCATAGCACAGCCTTTGTTTGTGTTTGTCTACACCTGTCCTGCTGACTGTGACTGTTGTTGGGTATGTGAACCCCACTGACTGGCATGTGTGAGTCACTTACCTTGTAGGTGTTCCAGTATTGAGGGTGGTGCTGCAGGGCTGCCTATGTCAGATGCACATAGTACACTCACTACACATGGTTGAGCACAGGTAGTGTAATGTTTAGCATCCCTTTTACTGTATGTGAGAGTCAGGGAGAGGTGTTATTCCCTGGGTCCCTCCTGTGACAGTGTATGTGCTATATGTTGCCTCTTTGCCAAGGCCAAGGCATACTTGGAATGCCTCCTTCTGCCTATTGGGGCAGGCTCAGGTTGTTCCTCCTCTGAGTCACTCTGTGCCTGTGCAGGCCTTGGCAATGGTGGGGAGCTGTGTGGCCCTGCCCTGTGCTGTTCCTGCTGCAGCTGTTTCCATGGATTATATTGTGTATCATGGCACATACGAGGACAATTTGGGTACATGTAGCTGGTGAGTACTGCAAGGCTCCACCTGTTGTGTCCAGGCACTGAAATTGTGACTTGAGCATCCCAAACACATGCTCTACAAAACTTCTGGTCTGTGTGTGTGCCTCATTATGGAGTTCTTGTCCGGGTGTGTGTACATTTCTGATGGGTGTCATCAGCCACGGCTCCAGTGCATATCCAGCATCCCCTACTAGGTGACCGTGAGGGATGTCCCCACTGACAAATCTCTGGTACAGCTGCATCAGATGCCAGATGTGGGAATCATGATAGCTTCCAGGGCAGCCAGCACACACATTCATTATTATGCCCTGGGCATCGCACATGACCTGGCAGTTGATGGAGTGGAAGCTCTTCTGGTTGATGTAGACCATACCCCACTCACCAGGTGGTGCTTTGATGCATATGTGCGTGCAGTCTATAGCACCCACTACCTCAGGGTATTCTGCTATTTGATGGAACAGTTGCATATTGCTGGCCAATGCCTCATGGGTGTTGGGGAAATATACATGCTCACTGACATGTGCTGACATGGCATCCAGGAACTGGTGGAGTACCCTGGATGTTAATGCCTGAGAGATCCCCATCATATCCCCAGTTAGCCTTTGGAAGGTACCTGTAGCTAGTATTCTTAGGCCTACATATACCTAGGTATCCACTGGGATGTGTTCCCCTATGTTAGTTCTGTGTGTGAGGTGTAGCCGACACAGCTCAACAATTTGCTGTAGGAGGTCCCTGTCCACTATATAGCGCTCCACTATCTCCAGCTCATGTAGCCCCTGGTAGATTACCCTGGGTCTGTACACTCTTCTCCATCTTCTCACTGTATGTTGGTCGACAGCATTCACATCCTCACCACCCTCCGCCTCTTCCACAAGTTGTTGTATGATAGCTTTTGCAGCCCCTATCATTTTGCTGTTGTGAGTGTTAAAAGTGCCCTGCTTGTTTACACTGGTGGTGTAGAGTGTGGGAAAAAACTGAGGGGAAGGTGTTTGCATAGTTTATAGTAGTGTTCTAGGCTGGGCTGGTCTGCTGCCTGTGTAATTGGCTGATTCTGATACATAGGACTGCCTGCTAATGCATAGTTAAATGTCTCACACTGAGCCTCCCCCCCTTAGCAACCACTACTTACTGGCCATGTTGTCTTCTGCCTGCCATTGACATGCATGGCAGACTAGTGATTTTAGTTAGAATGCTTATTTTAGGTTTATTTTGTTATTTTCCCCCGATCCTGTTTGGGCGCCGCTGCCCTACGCTTAAACAGCCGAAATCGGCAAAAAATAAATAAATAAAAGTAGATTTTTTTATTTTTTATGTTGTTTGCAATGCCAGTGGCCTTATGCTTGGCCATTGGCATGCTTCCTGACTGATATGCAGCCTTTATTTAGAGCTGTCACAGCTCCGTTTTGGATTTTGCAGAAATGTACTCGGTTGCTAACTGAGTACATTTGTGCAGATTGCACTAGTCCTGCATGGCAGGATGCAAGCTTCCTGGACCACAAATTCACCTCATTTGCATGGATTTCTCCTGCAGATGGGGTGATTTGCATACAGGGGTTTAGTCCGTGCAGGACTAGTGCAGGAGCGCTCATGCACGCCCCTGCAGGCTGTTCCTGGATTGCACGGCATACATATTGCCTGCTAGAGCTCCTGCACTGATCCTGCATGCCGTGCAAGGCATACAGAATCCGGGGGACTATTTGCTCCCAGACTATCTTAATTTATAAAATATCAAACCTGGAGTGAGAAATTAAGTCAGAAGTCAGATGTCTGCATCTACTGGGTCTAAATAGAATCAAAGGACATTTAGTTGCAGTTTCAGCAATGTCACTGTTCAGATGAGTGTTTTTAAGGAAGTTACAGGTGTTACTTCCCCCTTCAGAGTATCATGATGCTATTGCTTTTGTGATCATAAATCAACTAAATCATGTGTTTAATACATAATTCAGTTTTAACTGAGTATTGCAATAAACAAAAGTTACAAGGATGCCAACTGAAATCATCTTCTCCGAATACCATATAGATTCCTTCATTTTTCACCTTTCATTCAAACACCACCACATATATGCATGTTCTCTCTCATTACACACACACACACACACACACACACGCACACACAGACACACACACAAAAATATAATCACTTAATGTTAGTTACACAGAATTTAAAGTGAAAGATGCAATAGTATTGTTCTCAAATTCGTATTCTAAATGCAAAGGGGATACCATCTTTACTCAGAGCATAAAATATATATATACACTGAAGTCAAGCAGTGTGTAATACAAAACACAACTATAAAAATACAAAATGTGTTTCCCACTTTCCGAAGACACACATCTAAATGCAAGAGAAGTTCTGAGAAGGAGGAAAGTAGTTTTGACCAGCAGGTGTGCTGTTGGCTTCATTTTTTTCAGTGATATGGTTTATGTTAAATATTTGTCTTTTTATGTCAAGTGAATGATAGGGCTTGAAGCGTACATTATACATCCTTACATCTGATGCAGTACAGTTATAAGTTCATTCAGAGTTTTAGTTATTTGTCTTACCTTTGATGCTATGTTGTCTAGCTATGTGAAGCCCATTTTCAGAAAAGATACAAGAAGAAAACTACTAGTGAAAATACAACACATGATGGATTTTCTAATTGCAACATGTGCACAATGTCATGGAATCATAATGTCATGTTTTCACAAAGATATATAAGTGCCAGATATAATGGTCACTCTCATTAATAGCAGCTAATTCGAAGGCAAAAATATGTGTCCTCCTACATCTTTAATTAAAGTCCACTAACCCATACAGTCCTACCTCAAAGAAAATAGCATCTTACTTATTACAGTCATCAATGTACGTGAAGTAAGGAAGGGAAGCAAGGACTAAGAATACATGTTTGCAAGTATCAGCCAATCCATCTCAAACACCAAACACCAAACCAATCTAGACTGAAGAAAAACAGGAAATTCACCAGCAACCAGCAGCAGCTTCTGTTTTAATGCAGCAACAGTGATCTGGCACCTCGGCAGTTCGCCTTGAAGGATCACAATGCATAATTACAGCTGCCCTAAATATCCAAATGCAAGCAGCCATTTAACATAATCCAATTAATTAATTAAATAATAATTAATGCAATTATACATAAAATGTAACCAGTAGTAACAATGTTCCCAGCGATGCAAATACCTCTCCGTAACCTCCAGAAAAATAGTAAAAATTAATCCAAATAATCAGGCGAAGAGGTAACCAGGGCATACAAACTATAAGTTCCTTTTCAATGAAGAATATATCCAGTAAACTTGTAGAAACATAAAACAAGATTTATTTGGTGCACACACAGTAAGCGCTTTCACAGTAGCTTCTTCAGACTGTTAAAATTTGAAGCAGCTCATTAGTCTGGTTTATACAGCATGTGATCGAGCTCATAAATCAATTAAGCATTTAAAGAGACAATGTGGATAAAACCATTCACAAAATGTTAAGTCACTATGGCTATAAAAATAGTATTTATGATGGCTCAGTCATATTAGCCTTGGTGATGTATATATGACATCTCAAATAACATAGTTCTGATGTCTAAACAGTAAAATAAACGAACATTGTACTTATAAATATTTGATAAGAAGCACATAATTCAATAGTTATACGCATCCTAAACAAATTTGCTTATACTGAAATAGCAGCAGTTAACATAAAAACATTGCTTTAGCTCATATTATAAGCTAATCAGAGCTGTGCTAAATAAGGAAAAATCCATTAATTCTGCACAAACTGACAGCATAGTATCTAAGCAGCAAGAGATACCCAATGGAATCTCCATTGATACTAATAAGTATTAATAAAGCAGCTCAAGGACTACTAATATAGATTTAAATGTATATTAAGTAAAATATAAAGTATGCAACAAAGCAACAAAATGTAGCTATGTTCCCATATACAATTGAATAGTATATGAATATCTCTAATACATCTGCTAAGAGTGTGGTCTAGAGCTAAAAACATCCAGTTACTAGCAACTTAAACATCCAATATTAGCAATGTTAGGCTGCTGATTATACTAAACTAGGCATTTAAAATCTACTATGTTAAAATATATGAATAACAACCCATAACTGAGATGCATTACACCTAAAAAACATATCTATAGTCACATATACTTAAGTAATCCAATTACTGGCAAGAACTACAAACCTATACATAGGGTCGATGGTAACCTTCTACCCAGAAACAGAATTTAACTATAGAAGTTATTGAAAGTATTATCGCCTAATCAAATGCAATAAAACCATATTCATAAATCATACTTGCATTATAGACATTGTAGATTTAAGAACATAATATTTAAATGGTATAGCTAAAGTTGCATATGCTTAACTAATCTAATGGTCAACAAAACTGCAAACCTACACATAGAGTAACTGATAAATTTCTATGCAAAAACCAAGTCCAGTCATGAAAATTATCAAAACCGTTAAAAATGATCTAACATGGTCAGAAATAATGACACCATGCCC
Source organism: Protopterus annectens (assembly GCF_019279795.1). Taxonomy (NCBI): domain Eukaryota; kingdom Metazoa; phylum Chordata; order Ceratodontiformes; family Protopteridae; genus Protopterus; species Protopterus annectens. The sequence goes on along the minus strand of NC_056731.1, from coordinate 623,542,253 downwards.
ACAGTAATTTCACTGACATTCTGGGCATTATAAATCAAAAGACATTATATAATGCCCATAATTATACTGGGGATAAATTGGGTTACTCAATGACAACTAATAGATCAAAATGCTTCATGGCTAAAAAGCCAGAAAATATACTAAAATAGCTAAAAAATACCTCTAATACATACCCATATAGCAGATGCATACTATATCGAAAATTAATGTAAAAATCTGCTATATTAAAAACTACCATATGGGAAAAGCTAATATGTTACTATTCATGTCGTTAAAATACTGACAAAATTATATAATAATTGTTGTATCTATCTAGTTAGGGGTGAGTGCCAGGGTATAATCTATATTATCTAATACAAAAATTGTATATGCAGGGCATCATAAAATACAAAAAGTTGAACAATATGTAATAAATATAACTATAAATAATGTTAAAAATTCTATATTATAAGAAGTATGAAAATGTGTATTGTGTACATTTAGACGTCTAGACATCTATCCTAGATGCGTCTAGCTCTGAGTGTGGGTTTTATAGATGCCCTTTCATTAAGTCCCTTACCCCTATCTGCCCATAGTCTGATCATCCAATTCACTTCTCTGCATTCAGTAGTGTTGCGGATGTCTCCTTGTCTAATAGTAGGCATAATGTAATCAATAGCCCTGAATTTAAATGTATGTTGGGGACCTTGCTCTTTAACATGTTTCGCTAAAGCGTTGGTCATATAACCAATTCTTATAGCATAAAGATGTTCTCTGATCCTTATGCGGAGCATCCTGTTGGTTTTTCCAACATAAAAGGCTGTACATTCTTCACAAACAGCAAGATACACTAAATTCTCAGTATTACAAGAAGCTGAGACATGAAAACGAAACATCTGTCCAGTATCCGGATGTAAAAATGTACTCACTGTGGTTATATATACACAGTATGGACAATGTTGACATGGGTGTGTACCAATACTTGTACATGATTGCTGGTTCTTATTAGGATAGCATAAAAGATTTTTTAAATTGGGTTTATTCTTAAACTGAAATTTAGGTAGATCACCAACTATAAATTTAATTTCTTCATTGCTAGTGAGGATACGCCAGTGTCTACTGACTATATCCATTATTAATTTCCTGTCGTTGGTATAAAATATAGGAACCCTTACATATTGCTGTTTGCACTCTCTAATAGGTGGTGTATGAGAGTGCGCTGAAAAATAAGGTCTTGCCTTATCTTGTCTAATCTCGTCGATATCTACCAGTCCATTATTAATTTCTTTTTCTGCTATCCTCGCTGGAGTAATCTATGCTTAAATTCCTTGATCTCATTTTGAAACCCATGTTCAGATACATTCAATCGGGACATTCTCATACTTTGCCCTTTAATTATGTTATTAAATACATACCTAAGGTGCATACTCAACCTATGCAGTAAGGAATTTCTGTAACAAGTTTTTCTGTGGACTCCAGTGTTAACACGATCTCCCATTACTTTCTCTACAAAAACATCTAAGAAATCAATCCTAGTATAGGAATGTGTGGAGGTAAATTTGAGGTAAGATGTCATATTATTAATGACAGATATATAGGTATTTAACTGCTCAAGGCCACCTTCCCAAACCAGAAAAACATCATCCACAAAACATCTGTAGAATCGTACATTTTCTACATGTGAGGAATGTTTAAACAAAAATTCTTCCTCCCATTCAGCCAAAAACATGTTGGCATAGCTATTAGCACAGGAAGTGCCCATAGCTATGCCATCACGTTGTATATAGATGTCTTCTTCATATACAAAAACATTATTTTCAAGAATGGCTTCTACAAACATGGCAATCAAGTCCACCTTCGATTCTGTATATTGACTATGTTTCAACAAATAATGCTTAATAGCTTCAACCCCTATGTCATTGGGAATAATAGTGAAAAGGGATTGTACGTCTAGTGTTACAAACAACGTATGTGGCATAATAGGGTTATGTTCAAAGTGTTGGTATAAATCCAAGAGAAATTGCTTAGTGTCTTTAAGAATGTATTTATTATGATCTATTACAGGTCTAAGATATTTCTCAACATACAAAGATAATGGTTCGGTGCTCCATCCACCACCAGATACAATTGGTCTCATAGGTGGATTGGTAGCATCCTTATGAATTTTAGGTATACCTTGAATACTAGGTATCAAGGGATGTTTCACTTGTAGAAACTTAGCCATTTCAGTGTCTATGCATTGTATATGTAACAAATCCATAATCATAGCATTCAATCTTTGCTTAATAGATTCTAAATACTGTTGCGAAATAATACTATAGTATTTTTGGTCACTAAGCATATTTATCATAGCAGTATGATATTGTAAACTGTCCATAACCACTAAAGGGCCTCCCTTATCAGCTGGTCTAAAAACAATATTACGGTCAGATCTCAGCCCCTTTAATGCCTTTCTTTAATTATAAGTTAAATTATTAAATATATGTTTACATGGCTTTCTGGCATCGGAAAATTGTTGATAAATATCATCTTCTACTATTTTGTAGAATGTTTCTAGTAGAGGGTGGTTTGGTGGTACATAATCACTTTTCTTTTTTAAAAACCTATTATCTTGGTCATTACTAAGACCATAATTATATCTCAACATCACATTCCTTACAAATAATTTAATATCAATAAGAACATCCGTGAGTTTACTACGCTCTGAAGGAATAAAGGTGAGACCCTTATTCAAAACAGCAGTCTCATAATTATCCAATACTCTATGAGATATATTCCATATTAAGTTGTTTTCTTCTGATCCCACATCTTCTTGAGAGTTTGACCTGGGTATCTCTCCCCTGATAATTTCCTTTTCTGCTGTCCACGACTTGCGGATCGGTCTCTCCTGTCCCCCCTCCCCATAGTTATGGGAAGGGGAAAAGATGGAAAAATTGCATCCTGTTGCATGTTGTTATTTCTCTTCATAACACTTTTAGTATTGGTTGCAGTTTTAGGACGTACAATTAAGCAGTCATTAGAAATAATGGACTGTTGTTTATTTATAATAGATTCATTAATGGTCATGGATGTACTAATGGACTCTGTCTCTTTGAAGTTGTAAATATCCACAGTATTATTATGAGAATCCACAGTATTGTGTGCCTCTAAGTTGTCACCCAATTGTTCTCGGTTAGATACAGGATTAGTGACACTATCAGTGCCAGAAGTAATGGAACTAGACTGAGATGTCTCATAATTTACCACGGGTTCTGTGCATACCTTAGGTAACGGCTGTATTGATAGACTGGATATATTACTGTTCTGCGATTGTCTATTAATATACTCAGTTCTAGGCCAGGCAAATACCTGTGATGACCAAAAATCTCGAACGTCTCTGTCAATTTTATTTCTCTTTTGTTGCAATAAGCGTCTCTCATAGACACAAACACTGTCCAGTAGGTTAGATAAAGCATTACTTACTATTGTTTCTGGATATTTAGCATAGAGTTTTTGTTGTTGTTTAATAATAGAGTTTATAAGTTCTTCTTCTACTGGTGCAAAGAACTCTAGTAGAAGTTGTATATATTTTCTACTGAGTTCTAAGTTTAATTTCTGCCATTGTGTAAGTAATACGGGGTACTGATCCCCATATGTCGGCATCTTCAATATTCTCAGGCCTCTGGGTATTATGTTTCTGTTCAAACAAACTTCAAAATGTTGACGCTGTGTAGACAGCCACTTTAATTTAAAGAAATCAACTTCTAACTTCTGAACATCTCCCTGCAGTTGCTCAAGCATTTGTATAGAGATTTCATCTGTAGGTTTATCATTTTCTCCATCATATAACAGCAGGGTGTTAACATCACTCCTCAAACAAGATAGTAATTTGTTCTTTAAGCATTCGCTTCTATTCAAATTAATAGATAATTCTTTATCACTTGCCTTGTCTGCAGGACTCTGAGTTAGAAGTGTACCAACCCCTCCTGGATGGTCAGGTACCTGCTCACGTTGAGTAAGAACATCAGGTCGATAATCCAGTTCTGTATTTGTAGTAAGTTCAGCCATGTCACCTTGGGAAGCACAAAAAAGTAATAAGCAACCAGTAGTAACAATGTTCCCAGCGATGCAAATACCTCTCCGTAACCTCCAGAAAAATAGTAAAAATTAATCCAAATAATCAGGCGAAGAGGTAACCAGGGCATACAAACTATAAGTTCCTTTTCAATGAAGAATATATCCAGTAAACTTGTAGAAACATAAAACAAGATTTATTTGGTGCACACACAGTAAGCGCTTTCACAGTAGCTTCTTCAGACTGTTAAAATTTGAAGCAGCTCATTAGTCTGGTTTATACAGCATGTGATCGAGCTCATAAATCAATTAAGCATTTAAAGAGACAATGTGGATAAAACCATTCACAAAATGTTAAGTCACTATGGCTATAAAAATAGTGTTTATGATGGCTCAGTCATATTAGCCATGGTGATGTATATATGACATCTCAAATAACATAGTTCTGATGTCTAAACAGTAAAATAAACGAACATTGTACTTATAAATATTTGATAAGAAGCACATAATTCAATAGTTATACGCATCCTAAACAAATTTGCTTATACTGAAATAGCAGCAGTTAACATAAAAACATTGCTTTAGCTCATATTATAAGCTAATCAGAGCTGTGCTAAATAAGGAAAAATCCATTAATTCTGCACAAACTGACAGCATAGTATCTAAGCAGCAAGAGATACCCAATGGAATCTCCATTGATACTAATAAGTATTAATAAAGCAGCTCAAGGACTACTAATATAGATTTAAATGTATATTAAGTAAAATATAAAGTATGCAACAAAGCAACAAAATGTAGCTATGTTCCCATATACAATTGAATAGTATATGAATATCTCTAATACATCTGCTAAGAGTGTGGTCTAGAGCTAAAAACATCCAGTTACTAGCAACTTAAACATCCAATATTAGCAATGTTAGGCTGCTGATTATACTAAACTAGGCATTTAAAATCTACTATGTTAAAATATATGAATAACAACCCATAACTGAGATGCATTACACCTAAAAAACATATCTATAGTCACATATACTTAAGTAATCCAATTACTGGCAAAAACTACGAAACTATACATAGGGTCGATGGTAAACTTCTACCCAGAAACAGAATTTAACTATAGAAGTTATCGAAAGTATTATCGCCTAATCAAATGCAATAAAACCATATTCATAAATCATACTTGCATTATAGACATTGTAGATTTAAGAACATAATATTTAAATGGTATAGCTAAAGTTGCATATGCTTAACTAAACTAATGGTCAACAAAACTGCAAACCTACACATAGAGTAACTGGTAAATTTCTATGCAAAAACCAAGTCCAGTCATGAAAATTATCAAAACCGTCAAAAATGATCTAACATGGTCAAAAATAATGACACCATGCCCACAGTAATTTCACTGACATTCTGGGCATTATAAATCAAAAGACATTATATAATGCCCATAATTATACTGGGGATAAATTGGGTTACTCAATGACAACTAATAGATCAAAATGCTTCATGGCTAAAAAGCCAGAAAATATACTAAAATAGCTAAAAAATACCTCTAATACATACCCATATAGCAGATGCATACTATATTGAAAATTAATGTAAAAATCTGCTATATTAAAAACTACCATATGGGAAAAGCTAATATGTTACTATTCATGTCGTTAAAATACTGACGAAATTATATAATAATTGTTGTATCTATCTAGTTAGGGGTGAGTGCCAGGGTAGAATCTATATTATCTAATACAAAAATTATGTAATGCAAAAATTGTATATGCAGGGCATCATAAAATACAAAAAGTTAAACAATATGTAATAAATATAACTATAAATAATGTTAAAAATTCTATATTATAAGAAGTATGAAAATGTGTATTGTGTACATGTAGACGTCTAGACATCTATCCTAGATGCGTCTAGCTCTGAGTGTGGGTTTTATAGATGCCCTTTCATTAAGTCCCTTACCCCTATCTGCCCGTAGTCTGATCATCCAATTCACTTCTCTGCATTCAGTAGTGTTGCGGATGTCTCCTTGTCTAATAGTAGGCATAATGTAATCAATAGCCCTGAATTTAAATGTATGTTGGGGACCTTGCTCTTTAACATGTTTCGCTAAAGCGTTGGTCATATAACCAATTCTTATAGCATAAAGATGTTCTCTGATCCTTATGCGGAGCATCCTGTTGGTTTTTCCAACATAAAAGGCTGTACATTCTTCACAAACAGCAAGATACACTAAATTCTCAGTATTACAAGAAGCTGAGGCATGAAAACGAAACATCTGTCCAGTATCCGGATGTAAAAATGTACTCACTGTGGTTATATACACACAGTATGGACAATGTTGACATGGGTGTGTACCAATACTTGTACATGATTGCTGGTTCTTATTAGGATAGCATAAAAGATTTTTTAAATTGGGTTTATTCTTAAACTGAAATTTAGGTAGATCACCAACTATAAATTTAATTTCTTCATTGCTAGTGAGGATACGCCAGTGTCTACTGACTATATCCATTATTAATTTCCTGTCGTTGGTATAAAATATAGGAACCCTTACATATTGCTGTTTGCACTCTCTAATAGGTGGTGTATGAGAGTGCGCTGAAAAATAAGGTCTTGCCTTATCTTGTCTAATCTCGTCGATATCTACCAGTCCATTATTAATTTCTTTTTCTGCATATCCTCGCTGGAGTAATCTGTGCTTAAATTCCTTGATCTCATTTTGAAACCCATGTTCAGATACATTCAATCGGGACATTCTCATACTTTGCCCTTTAATTATGCTCCATTGGGTATCTCTTGCTGCTTAGATACTATGCTGTCAGTTTGTGCAGAATTAATGGATTTTTCCTTATTTAGCACAGCTCTGATTAGCTTATAATATGAGCTAAAACAATGTTTTTATGTTAACTGCTGCTATTTCAGTATAAGCAAATTTGTTTAGGATGCGTATAACTATTGAATTATGTGCTTCTTATCAAATATTTATAAGTACAATGTTCGTTTATTTTACTGTTTAGACATCAGAACTATGTTATTTGAGATGTCATATACACATCACCATGGCTAATATGACTGAGCCATCATAAACACTATTTTTATAGCCATAGTGACTTAACATTTTGTGAATGGTTTTATCCACATTGTCTCTTTAAATGCTTAATTGATTTATGAGCTCGATCACATGCTGTATAAACCAGACTAATGAGCTGCTTCAAATTTTAACAGTCTGAAGAAGCTACTGTGAAAGCGCTTACTGTGTGTGCACCAAATAAATCTTGTTTTATGTTTCTACAAGTTTACTGGATATATTCTTCATTGAAAAGGAACTTATAGTTTGTATGCCCTGGTTACCTCTTCGCCTGATTATTTGGATTCATTTATGCATAAAATGTCATCATTTTAAAAAAACTTCTACCTAATATATAAATATATATATATATATATATATATATATATATATATATATATATATATATATATATATATGTATATATATATATATATATATACATATCACAATTTATATAAAGAATTAAATAAATACAAAACATCAAATATATAAATCCACACAAAATCCATACAAAATATTGTAAAAATCATTCTACTTTAAATACATTTTACTAAATACATTGTACTGAACTGTCATGACCCTGAAAATGTGCTAAATACCAACTTCTTGATTTAAGCCACTAGGCCTTAAAGTCTGAAATTTAAATATCATTCTAGTTTCTAACTCCAGTAACTTACCAATATAGTCACCCCCTCTAGGCAGGAAAGGTTTTGCAAGAACTGAAAAATTAAACCACTATCTGAACCCCCATGTATCTTATGAAAGTTGGCTACAGGACTCAATTCATTTTTATTTCTTATATCTCTAAGATGCTCCAAAACTCGAATTTTCACCATCCATTTTGTCAGACCTATATACCATTTAATATCAGAACATGAGCATCCCAAAATATAAACCACCCCTGTCGATCGGCAGTTGAAATAAAATCTAGAGTCAAATAATTTCTTATTAATTAAAGTTCCTGATAAATTTTTAACCCTATTGCAAATAATGCAATGACCACAGGGGAAGGTACCCATAGGTAAATTAACATTAGACCCCCCCCCCCAAGAAATTATAGTTCAACAACTTATTACAGTCATCAATGTAAGTGAAGTAAGGAAGAGATGCAAGGACTAAGAATACATGTTTGCAAGTATCAGCCAATCCATCCATCTGTCCATCCATCCATCCATCCATCCATCCATCTATCCCTCTTTCCATTCAACCATCCATCCTTACATCCATCCACCCTACCACATCTCCCCCACCCCCATTCTTTTCCTACACTGCTATTTCTAGTGAGGGTTACCATTTTGTACTTTTTTATCCCCACCAAATGTCTCTATATCATTCTCTGGGATCCCATGACATTGTCAAGTAAACTAAATGATGTAATCCCTCAAGCTTGACCTGGTCCTGCTGCTGTCCATCCTTCATTGAACTATGCCTGGAACATCTGCAGTGGAAGTATCTGGGGGCATCCTTACAAGGTGATGAGACCACTTCAGGTGTCACCTCTCAGCAATTAGGAGCAATGGTTGCACTCCAGGATCCTCACTGATTGCCAAGCTCCTTACTCTGTCTTGCAGAGTGTGTGCTGCATTCCTGTATGGGAACCACATTCTTGATGAGTAAAGCTGCAGTCTCATGATTTCAGCCACTACATATGACCATAGGTGTGGAAAGAGGTATACATTGGCCAGAAAAGTGGGAGCTTTGTCATGTGACTCAGTTCTCAGTTCATTATCACAGACTAGTACAACTCCTGCAGCTGTGGTCTGAATGCACATATTTGGTAGTCAATTTCCCAATCCCATTTGTCATTTCTGGTGAACAAAGCCCAAAAATAATTAAACTTCTCTGAATGAAATAGTGTTGCTTCTGCCTCCCAGAGAGACCAATCCACTCTTTTCTGAGAGAGCACCACAGTCTCAGATTTGGAGGCGATGATTTTTACCTCAACTATTTCACACTAAGTAATGAATCATAGTAGCTCATGCAAGAGGTTAAAGACCTTTGGGAAAAAGAGGACATTGTCACTTGCAGGTAATAAAGACAGATTTCTCACTTCCCTAAACAGGACACTGCCTGCACCTTGATATTTTATTAGTTATAAACATTAAATCCAGTGATCTGTCAATAATAAATTCATATAACCTTATATTAGAAAACAGTGAAAGACTGCTTTGTAATGTATGTCTTGAGTGTTATTTTCCATTAACAGATAATTTCGTGTTTGTAGTTTTTACCTTTTTATAAATTTGCGATGATTATTTTACACTGCTGATCTGAACAGCTAGCCAATTAGGGAACAGGGGAATAGGAAAGGAGAAAGAGTTAAATTCAAATAGAAATAAACACAACAGCAGCAAGGGGAAGAGGTCAAAGGAAACAGTTTAGGGTAATCTCATAACATTTTTGTATTGAGAGGAGGAGTAACACACTTTATATGTTTTAAGGAAAAGAAGGAATAAAAAAGAGTCAAGGTGGTGACATGGAAAACAATAATGTAAAGGAGTCACATTGCAGCAAACATGAAAAACCAGGATGAATTTGACACAAACAGAGGAGAAGTACAATGAATGGAAACATACAAATAAAGGATGGACAACTGGCAGAGGAAGGACAGGATAACAGAAAAGGACTCACTGGAAATGCAGGATGTTCATAGGTTCATAGGTGTGGACTAGGCTAATAGCCCTAGAGCCTCTACAAGTCTAACCCCAAAATATTGCCCTGGAACCGTGCCTCCCAATGTTAGTTTACAGTGTCTCTATCCAGTAGGGCAACTGGAGTGATCCCTGAGGTGAACTTTCTGTTACCCATCCACTTGTCGAGATTTCTCTTGAAGAGAGCCAGTGAGGTTCTCTGCTTGACATAAATGGGAAGCTTATTCCAGAGTATGGGCAGTCTTTGGGAGAGGAACCTGTCCCTCCAGCATGTTCGGTTGATTGTGGTAATGAGGTTGTGATCTCTGGAGCGTGTGGCATGGAGGGATTGGGATTTCTTTAGGTGTAGCATTTCAAGTAGGGCAGGGTTGGACATGGCTTTGTAAGTCAAGCAGAGATCACCTCTAAGTTGGCAATAAGAGACTGAGAACAGCTGAAGTTTCTTCAGTCTGTCTATGTAGGACATGTGTTTAAGGCCTAGGATCCTTTTTGTGAGTTACTTTTGTGGCCTCTCCAACTCTTGTAGGTTTCTGGTCAGGTACATGCCAAACTGGGCTTTATTTTCAATGATTGGTCTAATGAGGGATGAGTAGAGAGGGATGATGACCTCTTTATTTTTGGATATGAAACCTTTGGTTATAAGATGTGCCATGTGGAAGGACTTTCTGACCACAGTGGCAATGTGGTCGTCGAAGGTGAGGTGGCTATCGACCTGGATGCCCAGATCTCTTATGGCCCCTTCAGTGTTTATTAGGCTCCCATCAACATGGTAATTCCTGGGAACTGATTTTTTCCCAAAGGGAATGATAACACATTTTTTGGCATTAAGCTTAAGGCCATGGTTCCCTTTGTAGGATGCCTGCATCACTTGGGGAGTTGATAATGACTCCTACCTTGCAGTCCTCAGCAAACTTGGTCAGCCAGAGTCCCTCTGTGTTGGCCTGGACTTCTGAGAAGTAGATGCCAAACAGAAGAGGGCCCAGGACGGAGCTCTGTGGGACTCCAGTCGTGACTGGTCAACAGTCTGATTTGGAATCCACAACTTTCACTCTGTGGGTCCTGTCTGTGAGCCAATTTGCAACCCACCTAGTGATATAAGGACTGATGCCTAGTATGGTAAGTTTATCAATGATACCTGAGTGGGGAATGGTATCAAAGGCCTTGGCCAGGTCAGGGTAGTCTGTATGCACTTTCTTACCCTCATCCACAGACTTGGTGACTGCCTTGAAGAAGTCAACCAGGTTCGGCAGGCAGGATCTCCCCTTGACAAAGCCAAACTGTGGAGGCTCAAGAGTTTGGAGATTGCCTATATCTTTGTTAAACAAGTCCATGATGATGCACTCCATAGCGTTGCATACCAGACTCATCAGGCTAATGGGGCAATAGTTCCAAGGGTCTTTAGTTGCTCCCCTTTTATGTTAAGTTTATGTATACTTTGAAGCTACGTTTAGTAGTTCAAATTTCCTTTTTAACTTGTCTGCTAGCTATAAAAATGTAATTCTATATAAGCTTGCTCAAATGTGTAAGTGCTATGTAAAATCCTCTCTCATATTGTCATATTTTACTCTGTTTACGAGTCTATCTAGAGGTGAAACTGTATTCTAAATCTTAATATGTTTCATAATGTATGTAACTGGATCTTTTCTTCCTGGGCCTCTGCTGAAAATGGACCTCTATCCAGTCGGACTCTCCTGGTTAACAAATGTAAAATAAATAAAAAATAAATAAATAAAAGAGGGATGATTGTAGCAGTGTGCCATTCATTAGGGACAAAGCTTGAGGTAAGGCTGTGATTGAACAGGGCACACAGGTGTGGTGACAGTTCATTTTGTAGCTCATGTAGAACGTACCCAGGGATATTATCAGGTCTCATGGATGCTGTATTCTTGGCTTTGGACAATGCATCTTTTACCTGTGTTGCAGAAATGGCGGGTACCAGCCTTTCTTCTGGTATTGTGATAGGGCCTTTGGGGGGGTAAGTTTGGCACTGAATCTGTCAGACAGTATGTTGGCTGTATCTGTTGGCTCAGTATAGGAGGCACCATTGTGCAATTACTCAGAGCAAATCTGTGTATTGCCTTGAAGGTTTTTGATATAGCTATAGAAGGCTTTGTGGTTGTTTTTGGCGTCAGTCACAATTCTGCCATCATAGCTGGCTTTAGAGGATTTGATAAGGGACCTCAAAGTTTTGTTGAGTCTGATAAGGGAGTTTTTCCAGTCTTGTGACTTTATTTTTTTCTGTAACAGTTTCTTCCTTCTGTTGTAGAGTTTATTGATGACTGGGGACCACCAGATTGGCTTCCTTTTTTTGGAAGAGAACATCTTGGTTCTATTTGGTATGGCAAGATCCACGCATTTATGTACGTGCTCATACAGTGCATTGGTGTATGATTCAGCAGTCATGCAGCTATTTTCCATTGGGATGGGTGCCGAGAAGTTAGACACCTCTGTTTTTAGGAGCCCAAAATCAGTTTTGGAGAAGATTTTCAGGGTGGTCAGCTTAGCAGTGGGTGTAGGTGAGATGGAGATTTCCATGGTGATCACTTTGTAGTCAGATTTAACCAGGGAGAAATTGACTATAGGTGTGGAGCAATGGTCTCCCATGTTGGTGATAACCAGGTTGAGGATGTTGCTTCATCTAGTGGGGGTCAGAATGAGCTGGTTCAGGACTTTGGAAATGATAAATTCCAGGAAGTATTGGGCCTATACATTGGCACTTGAATAGTTATCTCAGTTGGTGGAAGGGTAGTTGAAGTCACCCAGTATGAGAGTATTGGCCATTTGGGCTGGACCTTGATAGATTCCAGGGTGCTTAGGAACGTGGAGTGAGAGTCTAGGGACATGGTTGGGGTTCTGTAGCCGGCTATGACTTGTAATGCCATCTTACCTAGTGTTAGTTGTACCTGAAGTATCTCGGATGTATTATGCTGGGCTACCAGTCTAGAGCCATGTGCATCCTTTATGAATATGGAGACACCACCACCTTTGGAGCTTCTGCCCGTATTCTTGGGCCGAAAAGTATGGAATGGGTTGTAGCCTGGGAGTGCAGGGGTGCTTTCTGCCTCTTTAAACCAGGTCTCTGTTACACCACAGATATCAACATTCTCCATTTTGAGGAGAGCTTTGAGTGACTGTATGTTGAGCTTTAGACTTCTGGCATTGAGCAACAAATAACTGTGTCACAAGATGGGTTGCCAAGTGGCTCACTGACAGAACCCACCCTGTGAAAGTAGCAGACTCTAAATCCAACTTCAGACCAGTGACAAGTGGAGTACCACAGGGTTCAGTCCTAGGTCCTCTCCTGTTTGGTATATACTTTTCTGAAGTACAGGCTAACACAGAAGGTCTTTGGCTAACAAAGTTTACAGATGACTGCAAACTAGGAGCCGTAATCAAAACTCCTAATGATGTGGACATCCTACAAAAGGGCCTCACTGAGACAGATGCCTGGTGTCAAAGCCATGGCCTCAATATCAATACCAAAAAGTGCATTGTCATCCCTTTTGGTAAAAACTCTGTACCCATGAACTACCACATAGGCGGTAGTCTACTTAACACCGAAAGTGTGATAAGAGACCTTGGGACACAGGTGGACAGTAGTCTCTCCTTTGATAATCACATCGCCACAGTAGTCAGGAAATCCTTCTACATGGCACACCTCATCACAAAAGGTTTCTCATCCAGGAAAAAAGAGGTCATTGTTCCCCTCTACTCATCACTCATTAGACCCATTATAGAGTACAACACCCCTTTTGGTATGTATCTCACAAGACATCTACAACAACTGGAAAGGCCACAGAAATACCTCAGAAAGAAGATTACCAGCCTCAAACAGATGCCCTACGCAGATCGTCTCAAAAAACTCCAGCTTTACTCTGTCACATATCGCCTACTCAGAGGCGATCTCTGCCTAACATTCAAGCTATGTCAAACCCAGAGCTGTTGGACATGCTCCCATAAAGAAATTCCAATCCCTCCAAGCTACACGCTCTAGGGACCTAAACCTTGTCACCACAATAAACAGAACATGCTGGAGGGAAAGATTCCTGTCCCAGAGATTTCCCATACTCTGGAACAAACTACCTATCTATATCAAACAAAGCTCCTCATTAGCACTCTTCAAGAAAAATCTTGATGACTGGATGGGAGATAGGAAATTCACCCTGGGGATCACTTCTGTGTCTTTGCTTGACAGGGGCACAGGAAAATAATTTTCTTGGTTGGCAAAAGCTAGGGTACCATTTGGCTAGGCTTATATAGGCCCTAGGGCCAATAGCCTAGTACCTACCTATGAACCTATGACCCTCAGATTGCATTTGTTTGTAGCTTTAGGTAATATAAAATGACAGTGTATGCACCAAGCAGTAAAAGTTTACAATACAGTATAAAGAAGGCTGCATATGCACATAATATGAGTTTGCAGACATCTAATATTGTGCACAAAGCTGAGGTACATAGAAATGGCATTGCATGTACAGCAATATATGTTTTGTAATTGTATATGTACAATTTGAAGAACAAGAGCACAGTATATAACTGCATCACACAGCTCTGTACATGTAGAACAGTACACACCTGCACAGCTATGCCGTAATGCAAGGATACCCCAGCAGGGCAGATGAAACATCAGAGAATGGTTTAAACAGGGCATCCTGTGCACCACTTGGGTAGATGTTAAAAAGGGCAACTATTGCCTTTTTCACCTGGTGTAATTCATTTAATCATTCCCTCCTCATGGAGTTAAGGCCATGTTTATCCAAGAGAATCTTGAATATGCTGAAGACTCATGAGGTATATCATATTAAAATATAATAAGAAATACTTTTGGAGTGATTCTGATGTAGTAATATAGCAGAGAGGGCTGAAATCCAAAAGCTAGTTATGGGTAGCATAGCACCCCAAAGGAAGACTTCAGAGCACCAGCTATGGATGTGATTTCATAAGGTACATTGCAAGCAGTCTGAGTACTTGCTTATTCAGTGTTGGATAACTATGGATTCCACACATGTCTGTCAGGTTCCAAAACACATCATGCCCAGCCACCGCAACTTAAATGCAATAAAGTGTAATGCAGACTCTGTTTCCAAAATCCTCAGTGAATGCCATTCTGCAACGCAAGGAAATAAAGCTATTTCAATGGAATCCTATGGAATCCATAATAATGCTGGCAAAATAAAATGCTACCTGCAGTGAATGAACTGCATTGGGCTATGGCCCTGCAAGTTATGGAGCAGGATCTGACAGTTCATCCTAGAAGGCAGCCAGCTAAACAGAGACCCAGGCTGCAACTATGCTAACTCACAGGTCAAGAAATCATTGACAGGTACCACCTAGACACACAGCTGATGTAGGCTGTGTACAACAAGTGAACCCCACACATGTCTGTGTGGACATTGTGAGGCAGTCCCATTCCTCTCAAAACAAAAGTATTTCTGAGCCTAGGTGTACTGGCATCCAGGACATTCAAATGACATATGGGAGATGCTGTAGGAGTTTCACAGACAGGTGCACATCATATCCTTGCACAATTCCTGACAGCAATCTGCACCAAGATAGATGAACAGATATACTTTCCATCTATTCCCATAGATGAGCAAATTGTCACACACCATTTCTATAGCATTACAAACTTCCTCCTTGCACTTGATGGAAAAGACTGCATCCACATCCCTATTAACACTCCCATACACACAGAAGCAGAAAGCTACATCAATAGAAAGGGTTGACTATCCATAAACTGCCATGTGGTGTGCGCAGCAGATAGCAGCAAAACAAACATCATGGTGACACACCCTGGAAGTGTCCATGATGCAGCCATATGGAGGGAAAGTGGTCTTAGGGTTGCATTTAAACAAGCTGAAATACCTGAGGGACTACTACTGGGTAAGTACAGGAACACAGTTAGGATATAAGCTAAAGACATCCCTGACAGCATGTGTTTCCACTCCCCATAGCAGGTGACTGTGGTTATCCACTTTAGCCATGGCTAATAACCATGTACAAAAAACTTCTAGTCTTGCAGAGGAGGCCTACAATAGAGCACACACCATGACAAGAAACACTAAAGGACATGTGTTTGGTGCACTGAAAGCCAGATTCAGGTGTCTGGTCACATCTAGGGGTGCACTGCAATACACGCCTGAAAAGACAGCACAGATGATTCTTGTGTGCACCATTCTACACAGTATACTAGCACCAATGCATGGGGGGGGTCTTCATACTGCATGTGTGGGTGAACTACCCCAAGAATCCCAGATGTCTGAAGATGACATTCCACAGCTATCAGAGAAGGAGCAGGAGAATACAGGAGGGCAAATAAATAGGCATGAGTTACAGAGGGTGCAACCACAAATCCAACCCCAGATGATACAGCAGCATCTGACACACACATTTGAGACTTGACAAGCCAGACATACATAAGTACACAGATTATACACTGACCTTCAGGTGTTGAGTCACCATAGCAGCATAGATTGCATCTAATGGCAATTACTCAGTAGATGCATGCACTGACCATCAGACATAACAACATAATTCTAACATATTATACAATGAACATATGCAAATTTATCACAACACGGACTCAGGCCTCAGGTGATGCAGATATGCATACATACTCATACTGCTGTATATGTGTATGGCAGACAGCAATGGACATACACCTGTGAAACCCATTTCTATCTGTCCACTATGAAAAGATGCAAAAAGGAAACAAAACCAGGGCGTACTGCAGAAGTGCCACTCCACCCTCTACTTAATTTCTCCTACAAAACTTCCATTTGCCAGGTAACTACCTTAATCTACCTAATGTTTTATAGGACTATTTCTCCTCTTAAGTTCTACCTCCTGCTAAATCCCTTGCTACCTTTGCTACCCTCCATTGTACTTGCAACTAAGCACATTACATGATACATCCAGCATCCATGCAGTTTCTCTGTAACCGACTACCTCATGCAAAATAATCTATTTCCTTAAATTCATAGGCTACTGTATGTTATGTACATGTATTCATGTAATTGGGCTTTCATGTAAACTCAATGCATTTTACAAAATATAATTGTTTTGTTTTTTTTTTTTTTTTGTCTTTAAATGTACTTGCTTAATATGTGGAGCTTTTCTCCCCAGGCCTCCAGTGAAAATGGAATAAACCCAGTCAGAACTTTCTGGTAAACTAACATAGATAGATAGATAAATAAATAAATAACTGTTGTCAATATCACAAGCAACATATATCAGCGTAAAATATGGATAAAGGTTAATCTACTAAATGAGTCACCAATGGTTAGTGAAAATGTCAAACCCCCTTGACATCAGACTTCAAAACAACCACAGACAGATGACATTGTCAGTGTGGTCTGAAAAGCAATCATCATCAGCTCCATGGGGTGAGACTGGCACTACAGGACATAGTGGATCAAATATCAGTGTTACTCTAATGCAGTCTAGGGTGCCCACACTGATGGCTCACATCACAGTCCTGGTTGCCGTTATCATATATGGAAACACTCAAACTAGTTGTCTCCACAGAGGGCACTGATTGGGTAACACCAGCATGTGGAGACACACTGTGGGGAGGAGCATGGGTGTGAGTTGGCTGTCTGGTCATGACTGCCAGGCCCACAATGGATTGGCCAGCAACAGATGTGTGTGCACATTGTAGCATAGGCATTGATGCCCGATGGGCAAGGGTTGGTGTGCTGAGAAGGGGCCTGCATCCTCATGTGACAAAGAGACAAACACCTGTAGGATAGCAAGTAGAGACAAGGCAGCAAATTCAGCCAGCAAAAGTCCAATTTATTGTAAAAAATCCACTTGATAAAAGATTAAGCACCTTCATTCCTATTGCTCATGGAACTTCATCAGAACTCCCATGTGGCACCTATCTAAACACAGTCAGGGTACGCAGAACCCTGCTAGTACCGCATCACTGCTGTAGTACTGCCTTAGCCAGGGATTCAACAGACCATGCCACAGATAACATGCTTTCATTCTGTGCAGCCAATACTACCATGACCTCACTGTGCCTGTGCTCCTGTCCTTCATGCAGGTGGTGTGCAACATAATCCATGGCACAGGCAAGTGCATACATGTCAAATCTATGACATCACTGGGAATGTTCATTTGTCTGTAGGAGTAAGTGGATACCCTGTGACACATGCACGTGCACATCAGATACATGCCCACATCTACTGAAATGGGCAGTATCACTGTGTTGTGGGAAGTGTCAAAATCACCAGCAGATTCAACATGGGGCTGTGGTCCACAGGCCTCATGCTGTCCACCATCTGATGTCCCCTCATTGTCAGAATGGATGGACAATTTTTCCTCCACATCTGAGGCTACAGCCTCATCCACATGATCTGGACAGTATCATAAAGTCTGGGTCCTGTATGCCAGGGGACTTGCTACCATTCTGAGACCCATCAAATCCTATATTGTGATCAGTGGATGGGCTAATGGAGAATGAAGGCATTGGACATGCTAAAAGAAGAGAGAGATGACACAGTTAAGGAAAGCGCACTTATATCACATGCTGGATATCATTACTGACACATGCCACTTATATCACATGCTGGATATCATTACTGACATACGCCACTTATATCACATGCTGGATATCATTACTGACACATGCCACTTATATCACATGCTGGATATCATTACTGACACATGCCACTTATATCTCATTACAATGTTACAAATAATGATTTCCCAGTAGGTCTTGTCTGGATATGGTCCTCAGAGCCTGTATAACAGGGAGTTAACAATTATGTCACATATGCAACATACATGACATATGTGAGGCATACAAGCCATAACACACACCTGACATGCCCTTCTGGGAATACAGTGCTGGGGTGAGGGCTGAAATGCAACTGTTGCAGGGAAACAAAAGCAGAAACACAGCATTACTTTCCAGCATATACCATTCCAAATGAGGTAAAACCCACAGCAGGTAATACATACACACACCAGCTGGTCATGGCTGAGATGCAGATGCTGGTTGTCCTATGCAGGGGAAGAAGGGCACAGTATTAATGGAGGACAACAGCAGGAGTAACAGCACTGACATGTATGAATTACAGAGGTAATAGCAGACCACTGGCAGCCTCCCGATATGTTGATTTTCTCAATCATAACATGGACTCTGCAGTGGGAAAATACAGACAAAGAAAACACAGTCTTTTATGCAGCGGCATAGGAACATGATGACATATCCAACACACTAACAGGTTATGGTGATACTCATGTGACATAGGGTGCACATGTTAGCCAGATGTGCTTTTGTAGAAAAACAGTGACACTAATTTCAGGCAACACAGTTATGCTACACAGGGCTGCAGCTATGAACATGGTGGAGAAAAATACCTGGTCTGTTGGAAGGTGCACCTGCACTGCTCATGTCCCCAGAATATGTACCTGTAGTTCACAATGTCAGGAAAATCAATATGACGATATACATCACTGACATGACAGGAAGCACAGACAATAACAAGTAATGATCACAGTAACAATATAGGGAGACTCTCATCTGTTGCTTACTGTTGTGCAGAAGTGAATGAATCGGTGTAGATGAATACAGACAACATTATACATGTTGTTTGCACTGTTATGTATGTGCTGAAGCTGCTTGGTAACATGTAATTACACTTACGATGGTCGTCCTTACCCTGTGTAGACCCATGCGCAAGATGCAAGTCTGGTGCTGCAACACAAAAATAGATATACATGAATCTACATGCAACAGCTATATGTACTGAGTTAATCTACATGCATCAGTGTTATGCAAATTAATGAATATATGTGGAGCCTAGAACATTTGCTTCAGTCCCACCCTGGGTGTGTGGCACTACTTCCCACTCACCATATGCAGTGATGTGAAAAATTTGTAATCTCATCAGGGGTTGTCAATGACAGACCACCATGAGAAGCATCCTTCGACCTCTCATACCAGCATACCCAGTTGGCTGCACAAAGAATCATGTCAAAGCACCATTGGTGACAGGTCTCATGAGAGCTGTTGTGACCTCCCACTGCATTAATCATGTTAGTGATGTCAGCCACACTTCATTCCCCCATACTGAATTCTCTGCATATCCAAGGATTCTCCATCCATGTTGTCGCAGAGCATCTAGTATAATTTGTTTTCCTGTGTCAAAAAATTACCACCCCCTAAGTCTGTTTGCCATCTGGAAGACAGTTATATGCACATGTTTATTTAGTCTGTGGGCCCACATATGGAGATGATTATGTTGACAGCTTATGCCAATGTACCCCTCTCTGCAGTATTGTGCAATGCCAAAATCTGTGAAATAGTCCCTGTCCCATATAGTACTGTGACATATAAAACCATGTGTGGTAAGAAAACAATGCCTGAATGCATAAGACTTGGAACAACAACATAACTTGTGATATCTGTGGGATTTGAACCCATTACAGTGACTATCACAGCATTGTGCCACACAATACACATACTCTGCATGCAGTTTGCATTAACATACTACACATAATATATGTTTAAAACAAAAATGTTTGATGGCTATCACACAAATCCTGTAGCTGTAGTACTATGACAGCTTATGTCAACACATTCAATACTGAACAGTGAATGCTATCCCCATTACCAGATAGTATCTGAAAAGTATCAATTGAACAACTTATGGAAAGTGATGTAATGTGTCTATATCCATAAGCATATTCCAGTACATGTAAAACAGACAATAAACACAGACCAGTTTTATTGAAGCAATAGTTCCAGTGCATATTTTAAGAAGTATCAATCAATAAATATTCATAGCAGTAATACAAATACATACTACATAGGAACTTATAGATAATGTTGGAAGCTGTAGACTTCTGTACATGTACCACAGACTGTACCAAGTCACCAGCAATTCATATGGAAAATCCGTCAGTACATTCTTGTGCACTGCTCACTGTTAATGTTTACATTTTTCTGTACAGCAGCATATGGCAAAGGAATGCTTGCTAGTGATGTAGATGTACTTCCCTGTATACATACAGGTCATTCTTACATCCCTCCATTAAGTCAGATACATTTTTATATTGCACACAATTTTCCCTAAATGAATCAGTCTAAGCAGATACTCATACATTTCTAAGAAATAATAACATGGGTCTATAAGGAGAGAAACAGATCCCACCACAGCAATGTTAGCAGGTAGAAAATTACCTTTGCATCTACATATGAGTCAGGTATGCCTGAAAGTAAGACCAGCTATGTGCACACAGCTTTTACATCCCATTTGCACCATACATAGTTGATGACATTCACTAAAATTCAAGGTTTCAGAAATCCATTTGCATATGTCCACATGCATTCTTGAAATTCAGCACATTAGCCAATAGCTTGGCATAACAGAAAGGTGCTCTGTGCAAATACCCAACAGGTATCATTAAACAGGACCATATGTAGCACATGCTCATTATCTTCCAATGATGAAACCTTTAAATTGTGATTTTGATACATTTACAAATCAGACCATAGCTACCTATGAACTTAGTAAGACCTCAGTGAGCAATTTATTGAATTGTGACCTATCCAACTTATCAGCATTATCATTGAGATGACTACTTCCAGGAGGCTTCAATGTGTCCAGACACCAAACTGGACTGTGGAGACCACCCAGATGCTAACCATCTTTTCTGGAGTGGAGCAGTTTATGAGAGCCAGACCACAAAACTTCACAATGATCGATATATGTGCTCAGACTGTGCATCCTTGGTGGTCTAGTGGATAGGATGTGGTACTCTCACCACCAAGGCCTGGGTTCAACTCCTGGTCAGGCAATTCCAATACGGTTCCTTTTTAATCATTGAGCACAATGCCTTCTTTGGTATGTACCTAACCAGCCACATGCAAAAATTGGAATTTCCACAGAGGTTCCTTACTAAAAGAATACAGGGCATAAGTAACTTGCCCTCTGCAGACCGCCACAAGTCTGTTGAGAAAAGATCTATGCCTGGCATACAAGGCATTGTCTGACCTCACCCTGATGGCCTCCTGCATGTCCACAAAGCAAACAACACCAGAATTATCCATTCTAAAGACTTAAACCTTGCTTGCTGGAGTGAGAGATATGTGTCCTAAAGACTACCCCTTCTCTGGAACTGGTTCTCCATCCCTAAACCAGTTCAAGTATAACAGCAAATTCATCCCTGGTTTGCCACTTTTGTCTCTAATCGACACAGACAGCCTGTAAATGTTTCATCTCCCAAGCTCCTGATTACACTTATCAAGGGCACCAGAACTTGTCAGAGATTAGAGAAGCATGGCTAGGCATAAAAAGGCCACTGTGGTAGTTAGTCTAGTACATGCCTATAAACCTATGAACCTATGAGGGAGCATCACTGTTGTAAGGGACTCTAAAGGACTGGAGTGCAGGTTTTTCACTGCTATGATGACTTACATCAGAGGTAAGCTGAAGATCTTCATCTGAGGGGTGCAAAGGTACAGAGACAGCCAATGGATGTCTACAGTATGTGTCACAATCCTACATATACCTGTACATTCCTAAGGAAATCAGAGATATAGCTTTGTCTTGTATGTCAGATATATGCCTTTTAAACCCATGAACTAGTAATTCTGACACTTAACTGATCTAGATAATTAAGAAGGCAAGGTGACTGTCCTTTATGTAATTATGTGTTTGATTCCCATGGGGTCTATTTGTGGGTCTATATTAGAAGCTCAAAGGTCCTGTTTAGCAAATACAAAAAGAGCGACACGTATTGCGCGAACCACACAAACAGTGAATGTTCAAAACCAGGAAATTCGAAATGTTGATTTGTCATAGTTGGCCCGTCTGCAGTATAGCTCCGTAAGGTAAGTGTGCGATAGTTACAGACCTTAGGGTTAGGGTGTAGGTTAAGGTAAGTGCATAGATAGGTAATGTATGTAAGGTTCAGTGTAGGGTTAGAAGTAAGCTTTTGTTAAGTGTATGTGTGTGGATTATTTATTTTGTTTGGGTATATCTCTGAAGGGTAAGTGTGCGATAGTTACGGACCTTAAGGTTAGGATGTGGGTTAAGGTAAGTGCATAGATAGTAATGTATGTAAGGTTTATTGTAGGGTTAGAAGTAGGGTTTTGGTGCTTTACTTTAGGGTTAGAAGTAGGGTTTTGGTTAGTGTATGTATGTGGTTTATTTATTTTGTTTGGGTAGGTAGTATGTCATGGGCGGTGGGGTTGGCCGAGTATGACGATTCATGATTTTAAATTTCACAGTTTACGGCAATCGGTGTATTCACGGTTCGGTACATATGTGTCGCTGTTTATGTATTTGATTAAATGGTCTTTCGAGCTTATAATATAAACCCTTTATTTGTCTAATATTTTTTATCATGCACATACTAATAAACATTTTAAATGTTTCTTTTTTGCAACATATATTTCACACATCCAGTATGGCCATGTATCACTGACGCCTATAGCGCTTAGGCTGCTGCTTGCTGTCTACGCATTTTTCCATTATATGTAATACTTCGACAGTATCAAACAGTCTACCTGTGTAGGTCTAATAGTAATTCATACAGACATCTGTTAGTCTGTTCTGCTTTATAAGATGCACAGTATTATTAAAATTCCGTTTCATTAACACAAGAGCACTGCATGTCTGACTGTCTAAACATATCTTCCACATTGTAAAACTTGATGCTATCTGGCAGTTGTGTGAAGCATGAGGTCCAATAGTGATTATGTGTCAGATGTTCTCATATTTATTCATTATCCTCAAGAATATGAATACATATACACAATAATATTTTGCTAAGAAAAGATGGTGTTGTGATGTGTGTTAGCTTATCCTGTAAAGCAATAGACCAACATACATATATCATGGGTAAATGTGGGTTCAAATCCATGTAGAGAATAGCTATCATTAAATTTGGA
Organism: Protopterus annectens; assembly: GCF_019279795.1. Lineage (NCBI taxonomy): Eukaryota > Metazoa > Chordata > Ceratodontiformes > Protopteridae > Protopterus > Protopterus annectens. Next base: position 623,518,585 of record NC_056731.1, on the reverse strand, counting down.
TTGCTGTGTCTGTGTAAATTTTTTGAAAATGCTTCTACAGACACCTGCTTATTGATATTAATGAGTATTTTGAAAATGTTTATGACTATAGCATTTATTTGTCAGATTTCTATTAATATCTCCGTAATCTGTAATGTTTTGCCAACAACAGCTCCTTAGTTATAGCTTTGTGTGTAAAGCATTGAGCACTGGGATAGCTCTGCAAAAATAATGTGGAAGCTCTGCAAAAAGAATGTGGAATATAATAACATTTGGCAAATCAGATTTAATGTATGTGTGTCATTTATTTATTTATTTAACATTTGTTCGCTGGGAAAGAATGACTTGGAACAAAGCCAATTTTCAGTGGAGGCCTGGGGAGAAATGCTCCAGATGCATGCCTTTGGAGCATTGTCATTTATTAATTTTATGTCATCATTTATTAATTCTAATTCACCTTCTTAAACTTATATTTGCAGGGAGTGAGATGGTCAGATATACATTTGGACTGTAGAACAGGGACATCCCCAGATATCATGGATAATTTTGACATACGATTTGTAATTTGGCAACAAAATGTATGTATATATCCTCCCACCTAAACTGCATTTGTGTGTATGTGATGAACAGGAATTTGTAGTTGTTTATTAAGAACTGCTATGTGTATAACATGACAGTGTTCCTCTGTCTGTGGTATGAATTTTTACAGTTATATTTTTGTGTTGTGACCACTGTGCTTGACAAGCATTCATGCTTCCAGTTTTATTTTCATAAATGCACAGCATGTTGTACTTCTTGTAAAACAAAAGCCATGATTCATATTACTATCCCATCCTTGCACATTCATACCTTTCATTTGTTTAACTGCATTTCCACCATACACTATCAGAGAAGATGGATTAGCTAGACAGCCCAGTGTCAGGGTCAGAGTGTAAACATAGCTGCAAGTCACACATTTGAATCTCAAGTTCTCCAGTCTGTGTTCAATTCCCTTCCAATCTATAAAGAACTATGTGTAAAACATTCAAAACTCTGTATAGAGATTCTGTCATGTTCAATTTAAAAGTTAGAGAAAATGATGTGAAGAAGGTAATATTATTTGGTACCGACATCGTTCAAATATGCTTTTTGCAGGTGATTAAAAGCAAGCTAGAAATCAGGCCCTGTGCATCGAACAGGCACAGGCTGAAGGAGGAGCACAGCAGCACAGGGAGAGAGGTATGTTGATTACTTTGTCAGATTTTGTAACTACAGTAGATCTGATCATTGTTGCAAGATCTTTTTTTTTTATAACCATGTATACTACTTGTAATGCAGGCATAACCCATCATGCATCTGTAAGGTAAGTGCAATAGTCAGCTAATCAATGTGATTACATGCATGGATTGCATAAAAAATATGTTTACATATGAGTTAGCAGCCATCCATGTTTGCTGAAGTTAATGTTTTGAATTGCACATCACAACCTAGATGACAGCCATTTATGTGTCACTGTCACAATGTTTGTGTTTTTTTCTCCATAATCTTTATTTAATTTTGTACAATAAAACAACATTTTCCAATGAAGATCAACAGTAGCCAAAAACTAACCAAGTAGGTAATGCCAAAATAACCAAGAAACAAAAAAGAACTATATTACATATATTTACAAATGTGTCATTCATCTAAAAGAACATGGTAAGCAAGCACAGAAATCAATATTTGTAAAATTAAGCAAAGAAGGTGAGGGAGAGACATAGGTAAGATGGAGAAAAGGGGTGTGTGAATTCCCATAGACAGTCATTATCATACTTTCAGATAATTATATAGTAATTTAAGAACTGGATATAAGGTAGGAAAGCTAGAAGATATTTGACAAGAAGTAATTTGGGAATACTAGAGGTTGGGTATTTAATGTAAAATATGATTGAATAGTGATACCCAATATTCAATGAACTGAGATAGTGTTTTACGGTTAAACACCACAAATATATGGGCTATAAAGTGTTTGAATGTCATTTATTTGAACCCTTCCCATGAAACTGATGATCTGTCCATCCAATTGGATGCAATATATATTTTAACTAATGAGAAAAGGGTAATCAAAATGCGAGTTTGTACTGAAGCTAAACCTGGGGGAGGTATGTGAAGCATTGCAAACTCCCATGGCAGGGTAGATTTTTCAAACCCAGTCTTTTGAAGTTGGACCATTTGGGAATTCCAGAGCTTATAAGCATATTTACAACTCCAAAATATATGGAGGAGGTTGGCTCTCTGAGATTCAGAATAAGAACAATAGGGTATTTTTATTTATTTATTTACTGGGAAGGTCCGACTGGACACAGGTCCATTTTCAATGGAGGCCCGGGGAGAAAAGCTCCCCAGTACAATAGAATGCAGTACATGAGAGAACAAAATATAGAACATACAATTGATTTTAATACATAATAGGTTAGAAGTTAACAGTTTTAGTTAAACAGTACAGTAGACAGCCATTGAGGTACATAGTCAAAAACATTGAGGTACATAGTTTTATGTTTTTTTTACCAGTATCTGGGTTTACAAGCTTTTTAGGGCAAATCTGTTTATACTTATCTGAACTTATACTTATCTGAACATGTGACACAATTAGATTTAACTTGGAGTGTAACATGAGCATAGACAGTTAGTTAAGTAGTGGGTTTTAAGGAGTTTTTTGAAATGATTGAAGGAGGTGCTAGAAGCTATACGGATTAATAGCGTGTTCCAGCTTTTGGCAATGGTGCTGGCAATGAGTGATTTACTAGCATTGCTTTTATGTTGAATGACAGTTGTTAGGTTCTGACTGCTAGATCATAGGGCTCTAGTGGGAGTGTGGGGCTGTATTAAATGCTGAAGTGCTGGGGTTAACTCTAGGAGGTAGTAGAGCTTGTGAGCTATAGAGAGTTGATTGAGCATGAGTATATGAGGCAACTCAAGCCAGTTAAGCTGTTTTAGGGATAGACAGTGGTGGGACCTGTAAGAAGCATCAGATGCAAACTTGGCAATCTTATTATAGCAAGATTCCATTTTATTTAGTTCGGTTTGGTGTAGATTAATTATGATGGGAGAGGCGTAGAGGAGGGTGGATAGGAGAAGAGTCCTAGCGATGGTGACTTTGATATGTTTAGTCATAAACTGTTTGTTCCTGTAGAGGAGGCCTATCTTTTTATTAACTTTCTTGATGGTTTGTGCTATGTGGATGTCGAATTTCAGGTTATTGGCTATCTCTATGCCTAGCAGTTTAGCGTGTGTGGTTGGACTAATTTGAATGATTTCTTTGGAGTTGATGATGAAGTTGTTGCTCAGGGAGGAGATCTACCTGGACCAAAGAGAATTCATTTGTTTTTTTTGAGGTTAAGAAGAAGTTTGATGTTAGTGAATCAGGTTTCTGCTAGGATGAAGGTGTTTTGGGTTAGGGTTTGTAGTTCACTTAGGGTGGGGGCAGCACATATACGGGTGGTGTAGTCAACACATTGTACTACTGAGGCAGTTGGTAAGGATGAAGATATCTAGTTAGTAAATAGGGAAAACAACAGAGGGCTGAGGATAGACCCTTTAGCGACTCCTATAGTTACTGGTAGCAGGGGGGACAATTGGTCTTGCCATAGGACAGCTTGCTGTTGATCTGACAAATAGCTGTTAAACCATGATGCAGAGGGGGACTTATATTTATGGTAGATAGAGTTGCAAGAAGCATGCTGTGGTTTACCATGTCAAAGGCTTTTGATAAGTCTAAGAATATGGAAGAAGTAAATAGACCCTGGTTTCTGTGGTGGTTAACTATGTTGGTAAATTATAATAATGCTGCTGTGGTGCTGTGGGAAGGTCTAAAGCCATTCTGGAATATGGAGAGTAGGTTGTTATTCTGGGGGTATTGCATAAGTTGAGTATGAACTACTCTTTCTAATATTTTAGATAATGGTGGTAAGATAGCTATAGGGTGATAGTTGGTAAGTTCTAAGGAGTTACCTCCTTTGTGCAGTGGGATGATATGGGAGGTTTTCCAAGAGGCTGGTGCTTTGCATTCTGACAGAGTTCTATTAATGAGAATGGAGAATGGATAGGCTATAGCTTCAGCTGATATTTGAAGGAAGTCTGCTGGTAGCTTATCAGCTGCTAGAGTGGTTGGTTTAAGTTTCTTAAGGAGTTTAGAAATTGCCTTGGTGGACACTGGGTGAAGTTGAAAACTGGGAGTATTGTTTTGTGTATTTGGGTGGGTTGTGGCAGTTATTGGTGTGGGGTGGGTAGTACTATTATTTTGGGTATTGGCAAGGGTATGGACTGCTTCAGTGAAGAATTTATTAAATTGTGTGGGTATGTTTTCATGATTATTTGGTAGCACAGGGTTTGGTGTAGTGGACTTTCCTGGGTGCAGTATACACTTTACTGTGTTCCAGAATTTTTTGGGGTTATGAGCATAGTTTTCTTGTACGTTTTGATAGTAGTTAGATTTGTCTAGTTTGATATGTTTTTTAGCTTTGTTCCGAAGCTGTAGGTAATTTTGTCTTAAGGTAGTGGTTTTGTTTTTTTTTTTTTTGTTTTTTTGATATTGAGACCAGGTGTTGTCCCTTTCCTTCATTATAGTTTTAGTGGGATTTGTTAGCCATGGGGCATAATTAGTTTTTATTCTAATGGTTCGGGAGGGTGCATATTGGTCCAGGATTTTAGGAAGGTTGTGCTGAAGTATTCAACTGCTTTGTCTAGAGATAATTACTTTAGGGGAGTCCAGTTGCAGTTTTTTAGTGCATTGATGAAGTTAGTAGGTATGAAGGTGTTTCTGTGACAAACTACTTTGAGGATAGGTTGGCTGATGGTTTGGGATTTGTTCTTAATTAGGTACGTAGGATGATGGTCACTTAGGGTATTTGGAAGACAGCCAGATTGCTGTGTAAGATTGGGGTCAGATACCAGGATCCAGTCCAAGATGGACTGGTGATTGGATGTTTTGTCAATTTTAGTGGGGGTGGTTATAGTTTGGGTAAACATGTGCAGGTTTATAAAGGCAGTGGGATTATGGCTGGAGCAGTTGAGCCAGTCAATATTAAAGTCACTTAATAGTATGGTTTCATGTGGAATGGAGTTGGACATCCAATTAAGCAGGTTTTCCATTTGAGTGATATTATTGCCTGGTGGGATGTAGCCACCTGCAATAACTATGTGTTTATTGGAGTTTATTTTTAATCTGGCAAGGATTAGTTCCACATCTTTGACATCTTGGGTGTTGTAATCTAGTTGTTCTATGGTGAGGTGGTTTTGGAATATTATTGCAACACCACCTTCCTTTTTCTCTACTCTGTCTTTGCGGATAATATTGTAGCCAGGGGTGGTAATCTCATTGTCATGATGTTTTGGTTTGAGCCATGTTTCAGTTAACACAACAATATCTGCTTTGATTACTGCCAATAGGGCATGTAGGTCCTGGATTTTCTTAAGTATGCTTCTAGCATTAATGTTTAGGAAGCAGAGAGATGAGGATGGTCTGTGGTATAGGGGATTTAACTGATTTGAGTTAGGGTTGACTAGCATTTTGGGTCCTGGATTGGGGTGGACATCTCCATTGCAAGTGAGTTTTTGGAGTAGGTGTAGATAGAGTTTGGTAAATTTATGAATTATTTTAGTTTGTTTTTGTAAAGAGAAAGGGTTAGTTTTATGGCTGGTTTGTTGCATGAGTAAGAGAAAGGTTGGGGTGTGGTACGGTCGGATGGTGATATAGGGAAGTTTTTTAGTTTAATGAGATTAGCTGTGAATTCTGTTTACCATGGGGATGAGGTTTGGTTATCAAGTTGAGTGTGATAGGAGGACAGATTGGAAAGAAGGAGTAGGTTGAAGACTATTAGTATGTAGATTGATATTTTTAGTAGTTGGGTTGGATGTGTGCAGTACATGTTAATTAGTTTAAGAAAAGGTGGGATTTATACAAGGATGATATTTGTAGGTGTGTCTTATTGGAGTTGTAATAAGAGAGGGGGAGGTGGGAGGGATTTTCTGACAGAGGCAAGAAGTGAGGTGCAGTGTTGGGGAGGAACTGGAAGGGGAGGCGGTGACAAGTGGTTAGGTAGAAAAGTAATGATATGGGGAGTGGGTGGGAATGGGAGTGGGAGGTGAGCAAATGGAGTGGGTTGACAGTCACAGTGAGTGACTACAAGAAGTGACAAGATTCCCTAAGAAAACAATCAGTGAGCTATGGAGGTGAGTCAGGATACAGAGAGGCAGAAGAGTATGTATTCAAGGCAGAGGGAGCAAACCTGAGGTACAGGAAGGTATAACAGCACAGCAGGATAGGGTAGAGAAGGAGAGCAGGCTAGGGAAAGAATAACCAGTGGTAGGAAGCACAGAACATAGATAAACTGGACATTATTAAAGGGTAAAGAACATAGATGGAAGGCAGGAGAGAGGAAGGGCACAGTATCTAGACAAAGCAATAAAAAAGTCTACAAAAGCAATCAGACACCTGGGAACAGGAGGACAGGTAAGTAAAATATGAGCAAGTCCTACAGTCAAAAGGAACAGGCAGAAATTAGGAGAGATACAAAAGTCAAAAGAAGCAGGCAAAAATCAGGAGAATTTAGACTAGGGAGATACTAAAGGGTAGGGTAGGACAGAAGGATTAAATTTATGTAGGACTATAGGAGTAAAGTATGCATTATTAAGTAACATAAGTTGTGTGTAGAGCAGTTTTTTTCAAGGGGATTAATTTGGAGGTTAGTTTTATAGATTGTTTTACTTGTTGGTTAGAGATAGAGGGGTTTGTTTTAAGCTAATAGTTTGAAAATAAAATATTATTCTGATATTTGATAGCAGTAATCAGACTGTTAAGTACTTGAGACCATTTTTTTTCTTTAGTAGCATTAGTTTCAAAGAAATTTACAAGTCTCTATATCTGATCCACTAAGTTATTATTGGATACATAGCCGCAGCATAATTCTTTAATCTGTCTTAAAATAATGGTATAACTTTTAGGTAACTTTAGTTTGTCCCTTATCTCTGTGATGATAGAATTGCGAAGGGGAAAAAAGTCAAGGATTTGCTTATCTTTTAAAAGTGGAAAGTTGCTTAAGTTTAACATTGAATTATTGAGTTTCAAATTCAGGTTAAAGTGTATGGGTTGCAGGGTCTCTAAGGTGGTAGATACATTTAGAAATGTAAAAGGTTTTTGTAAGTTGGTTATAAAAATATGTATTGGGGTGATTAGGTTATAAGTTATCAAATTCTTCTATCTTTTATGAAGAAAGGGGAATGCTTTGGGGTTAAAGCTGAGTGACTTAATATAATTATGGTACAAGTTTAACCATAGAGGCAACCATAAGTTCCCATTCAGATCATGTTCAGCAATCTTTATTATTCTGCTGCTGTTAATGATGTCAAAATATAATCTGAAATCTGGTAAATTAAGTCCACCATTCATTTTTGGCTACATTCAATTATAATAAGGAATCCTACAGCTTTAGGGGACCATAAAAATTTGGCCAAGAATGAGTGGAACCTTTTAAATAATTTATTATATACAATAACTTGAGAAGCCATGACTATATATATATATATATATATATATATATATATATATAGATATGTATATATATATATATATATATATATATATATATATATATACATATATATATATATATATATATATATATATATATATATATATATATATAAATCTAGGTAGTATGTTCCTCTTAACAATTGCAACGTTTGATAACAGAGGTAGTTTTAAATTGTCCCATCTATTACAATCATGTATTATATATGCCATATTTTAAGAATATTATTTTTATAAAACCGTCTCTTGTTTTGACAGAATAAAATCTCAAGATATTTTCTGACTTGTTTTATTTTAATTGTGGTTGGAATGAGGTATAGCAATAGTGACTAGGATGAATATAAGAGGAATACTGTGGATTTGTCTTGATTAAGTTTATAGATAGATAAGTCTAAGAAAGTTTCAATTGCCTTTAGTAGTTTTGGGATATCAGAACTTGGTAAGGTGGAGTATAGGTTTAGATCATGAGCAAATGCTGTTACGGTTACTTTGGTATTAAAAATTGTTGGGGTATTATGATAAGTAAGTTGGTTAATAAGTAAAAACAAGGGTTCCATTTAGAGATTAAAAAGATATGGGGATAATGGGCAGCCTTGCTAGTCCCATTTTTAATAATAATTCTGTTTGATACATTTTTATTTATGTGAAGGATGGTATAGGCCTTATCATATAGAGTTTTAATAAGTTGGATAAAGCTAGGGGGAAAAGCAAAATAGGCAAAATCAATAACAAAAAACTTATATTAAGTGTGTCAAAAACTTTATAGGTGTCCACGACTAGCACAAAAATTGGGTATTTCTTTTGTTGTGCAAAAGTCATTAGTGCTTCCAGAGTAAGAGTATTATCATGGGTTTGTCTAAATGGAATAAATCCAGATTGTTCTGGTGAAATAATATATGTTATTATAGATTTTAATCTATTAGCCAAAATAGATGGAAGAATTTTGACATCCAGGTTAATTAAGGAGATGGGTGTGCTTAGGATCCCTAGGATTTGCATGATATTTTAAAATAAAGACTGTTTTTGAGGAGTTAAAGTGGACATCTGTAATGGTATTATTAATTATGTAACTAAAAAGAAGTGGCAGTATTCTAGAAATTTTTGGAGAAAAGGTTTTATAAAATTCTGCCGTGAAGCTGTCTGGACCTGGTGCATTATGGGGTTTTAGATTCTTTATTACTGTAATTATCTCCTGTTGAGAGATGTGGGCTGACAAAGTTTTTTGTTGCTTATGATCAAGTTTTGGAAAGCTCAAATTTTGAAGGAAGTAGGTTTTGTCTTGTTCTGAAATACAGGGGATTTGTTCTCCATATATTTGTGAGTATAGATTTTCAAACAGGTTAAGAATTTCTGAATTAGAGCAATACTCCTTATCTAAGTAATTCATCTCAGGTATAATAGACGTAGATTTTTTAAGGTAATTAGTTGAGCCAGGAACCTAGATGGGATCTGTGCACCTTCTACATATTTTGCAAAGTTTGAAGTTTCATGGAATGACATGTTATTAACATTGAGTAAGTAAAGATCCTTCTTAAAGTTTATTAGTTGTTCCTCAGTTTCTTTATCAAGGCATCTTAAGAATTTTTTTATTGATATTTCTTTATTATTTTGTAGTTTCTTACGGTATGTTGCCTTACTGATGAGGAAACGTCTTATCTGGGATTTAGTAGCTGCCAACTCAATGCCAACGGATTTTGGGATGGAGAAATCTTCTTCATTAAATCCTGTAAGAACAAGTTAACTCCATCCACAATATCTTGCTTTAGAAGAAGGTTAGGGTTAAGAGTCCAGTTGTAACCTCTACAATTTAAGTGTTGTTCATCAGACCAGTTAATAGTGAGTGTAACTTTAGTGTGGTCAGAAAAGAATCTGGTGTCAATGTAGCAATTTATGTTCAGATTCAAAAAGAAGTCAGAAATTAGGAAGAAATCAATTCTGGACCATATTTTATGATATTGGGAATAATATGAAAACCTTTCCTTTGTAGCATCATTATTACTGTAACTGAGGGGGGTGAAATAGTTTGAAGTCATTTTTAAGTTCAGCTAAGGCAATGGTAGCTTGAGTATTGTATGGTTTAATAGAGTTTGATCTGTCCACTAAGGGATCGTGATATGCATTCCAGTCACCTCCTATAATGATTCCTAAATGCAGACAGAATTTTATAAAGGGACATAAAAAAGTCTTGTTTTTTACTACAGGGGGCATAACTATTTAGAATCACAATTGGTTTATTTATAGAAGGGTTTTTGCAAGTTACATAACACCATCTACCCTCCGTGTTTGCATCATATTGCAATATGTTAGCTTGGAAGAATTTCTTAATTATTATGGTGATCCCCACATTATTATTTTTTCTGCCAGATGCATTAACCTGTTTAATCCATTTTTTTCTCCCCAATATTGGACCATTGATCATCGGTCAGGTGAGATTCTTGAATCAAGATTATATTAGCCTTTGATTTGACAGTAAGGTGAACAAAAAGTTTCCTTTTTTAATTGATTGAATCCCCTTTACATTCCAGGAATCAGTCTCCCACATCCTATTCTATTAAATATAATAATATATGAAAAGGGAAGCTTATGATCAAGGTGCTTGCAAGGGTATAAATCCTTATAAGATAGTTAGGTGAATGACACGTGGCTCTTCTTGTCACATCTCTGCACTTACCCACTACCTCCCTGGGCCAAGACGAGAGGAGAAAAATAAAAGGGATTAGTTGCATTGTCAGAAAAAAAATCATGTTTTACAGAGCTAGGAAAGCTTGTATGGGGTATCACCGAGTTATTTTTCCCCTTAATAAAAACATATAATGAAGAAAAAAAGTTTAACATACCAATTCCACACCTAAACAACCATTATATTTCACTAACCCAGCTCCTTATAATGATTAACTTTCATACCAGAAATAGAGCAGGAGTGAAACAGAGAGAAGGTAAAGATATGATGGTGTCCTAGATGAGATTGAATGCCTGCTTGTATTATAATACAGGATATTTAAGAAAAAGAATGTGAGTTTATGCATTTACCAACAACCATGTCTTAATTTTAACCAGATCTAGTTACTTTTTAACTAGTTTACTTAAGTTTACCAGCATTAACATTGTGAGCCATCTTATGTTTTAACTAGACTGAACATCATAAAAAGTTAAGCTTAATCATATCAAATAAGTAAAAGTAAAACAAAAGAAATGTTTAGACAGATAGCCATCAAAGGTTTGTAATAAACATTAAACTGTATAGGTTTTTATCATAGGAATTGTCTCATTTTTGAGTGGATTTATAAATCAGAAAGATGACATGCCCTAAAATTTTCCAATAACAAGAAAAGCTGTGAGGTGATAAATTTGTTTGCTCACTGTCAGATTGATCATATGCATTAGGTAAAAAAATACATAAGGAGCTAATCATTCTCTAATAGCATTGTTCATTTTAGTTCCACTCTGCATCTTCACTTATGCTGTTCTGTCTTAGTCTGATCATCTTTAACATGAGTGCTATTCCCTCTTTAGCTAATATATCAGAGGGAAAGTTTCAATCAAAACACATTTACTATGTTGCTCCTTTCATGTTTTCCATCTAAACTTTGTATGTTGCAAGCATCAAAAAATATAGTCAACAAGCAACCTGTGATCTATTCCAATTGTAATCAGAATGATAGCAGGGAGAACAAATGTGTACTAACTACAAATTCCAGTATTTTTAAATAATTATAGCTGCAAAAGGTAAACATGCTTGTGAACTGTGATATCAACAAGCTGGACAAATAGATTAAGCATAGTGTTGACAAGAACAAGAAAATTTTGAAGAAAATTTATATAAAGATATTGAGCATACTAGGAAACCTTTTTATAGATACATAAGATGTGGAAGAAGTAAAGATACACCCATTGATAAACTGTGTGCAGATTCTAAAATGTATTCTCAGACACAACAGATTATAGATATATTTACAAAATCTTATGCAAAACAGTTTGGATCCACAAAATGGGGTGACATCCAGATAACCCCAGATACTGGAACCAGTTTAGATTATATTGAAAAAGAACTGTGCAACTGGATTCAAACAAAGTGCAGGGAGGAGACGGCATAACTAACAATGACCTCAGAACACTTCAGCAAGAACTTACACTACCATTATATCTATTATTCACTAGGTCATATAAATATGGAGAGATTCCTCAAGATTGGAGACATGCACTTATTAAACCTGTCTTTTAGGGAAAGGGAAGTAGGATAAACCCAGAATCATATAGACCCGTGTTGTGGAAAAATAATGGAGAAGGTAATACTAAATAATTTATTGTCAGAACTGGATAGGTTGGGACTTGAAACCATATATCAGCGTACATATGTTGAAAATAGATCTATTACCACCTGTAACATGATGTTCTATAACAATATAATAGCAGCTATGAATGAAAATTTGTGCTGTGATGTGATTTATATAGATTTAACTTCAGCATTTGACAGGGTCATACACAAAACACTGATCAATAAATTTGTACAACTAGGTATTGATGTACTGTTGATAAGATGGATAGCTGCATGGCTTACAAATAGGACATGGCAAGTATCACACACCACGTGAACAGGTGAAATCCTTGGTTACAGTTAAGGTGTCACACAGGACTCTGTCCAAGGCCCTTACTTCTATAGATTGTATCTTTCAGACCTTACTTTTTCATCTGAGGTGTTCTACAGTCTATATGCTAACGACCTGAAATTGGGTAAACTGATTACAAATGTTACAGATAAGGCAAGTCTGCAAAATAATTTGACTAAATTGACCATTTGGGCACAGTAGAATAATATGTCGATAAATACATCAAAAACTAAGCATATGAGATAAACTGAAAGGTGAATATTTAATACAGCACACAATGATTGAAACTGTAGACTCATTTAAGGATCTGGGTATATGGGTAGATTCAGCTATGAGTTTTTCTAATCATATCAACCAATTGGCTAATGATATATAGAACTATAGGTTGTATAAAAAGATTTATATAGTCTAGGAAATCAAACATAATGAAGTCATTGCTTGTTAGTTACATTAGACCCAAACTTGAGTATTGAATAACAATATGGAAATTCTATAGGAAAACAAGCATGAATAAACTGGAAAGAGTACAGCAGAAATATACCAAGGGCACCCAAGGATGTGAAAATTTAAGTTATTATGAAAGACTAAAATATCTGAACTTGTACAGTGTCTCTTACAGATATTTAGGAGATCTTATTCAGGTATATAGGGCATTTAGGGACAACTACCCCGGGAATGTTTGGGGTTATCAAAAAGTACTAGAGAATCATCAGATAACCTATGTAGGAGATTCTATAGGAATGAGAAGTGTAGTAATTGGTTCTCTGACAGAGCAGCTGATGCATGGAACAGACTACCAAATTCCATTAAAGAAAGTACTAGCTTAGATATTTTTAAGAACAGCCTGGACACTTATTACGGGAACAAGTGTTTTGGTATATTGGCAAGCTAGAAGGGCATTAATGCCCATGCTTGAAACATTTGTATGTATGTATCTATGTATGTATGTATCATCATAAAATGTATAACGTCTGCTTCATATCTGGACTTGAGTCTGTCATTCATAAATAATTAAACTTTTCCCCATAAGGTGATACTGACTGTATCGTCTTTCTCTGTATTTAAATTTCAGTGTCCTGTTCAGTCAGTGCACCATATGGATCTACTTCAGTAGATCGAATTTTTAAATGTTCAAAGACAATATGGCCGAGACCATAACATCAAACATTTAAAAGTTCGAAAACTGAAGAAAAAAGAAAAAAAAAAAGAAAAAAGAAACAAAACTAAACCTGCATAGCAGGGGGGCAAGCCATCCTGCACTCCCCCACACCCCCCACTATTTAAATATACCAACTTCGAGATCACTACATTGCGGAAAAGGGAAATCTTCCTGTTCTGCACTGTACGTGAATCTCCATTCAGTCTGTTCGAACTGTTAAATGTTCGATGTTATGGTCTTGGCCATATCGTCTTCAAACATTTAAAAGTTTGATCTACTGAAGGGGACCCCACCATACATATTACTGCAGCTTTTCTTCAGACATTGATAAGAAGGGGTCAGAGGACATCACCTTTTAAGTCACAATCTAAATAATTAGTCTGTACATTCTCTCAGATAAACTCTGCTTAGTGGATCATTACAGGGCACATCTCTACTAGCTTTATGAATAACTGTCAAGACAAATCTCTGTAAATAAACAGCAGACTATGAAAACAAAGATACGTTATGTAGAATCTAATGAAAAATGATTTGTAGTCATTTACGGTCATTCTCCATACTATTCTACCATAAATGTATCCATAGAATTTCTCACATCCGTAAGCACTGCAAAAGCTCTTTCTGTAGCTTAGTACATCTCATCAGTGAATCAGCCAGAGCCTTAGAGCCACAGGCTGCCCTTGTAACTGTACTGTTTTACTACCTTAATAACTGAGAGCAATTTATAAAACAGTTGGTTTTGTAACATCATAGTAGTAAAGATTAGGAGACTTCATCATAAGTTTTTGACTGTGGAACTCTTCTTATACTAGCAACCAGTGCTATAACATGTCCTTATCATATAGCTTTCTCTGTGGCATTGACATTTCTGAAAGAGTAGTTAAACTTGGATACATATTGTACCATGACTAAAACCTTAGAACTGCTAGTCTGTCCAACTGTCTTTCTTTTTCTCTGCATAAAACGCTAAGCTGCAGCAAGCAAGTGGAAATAAAAGTATTTTATTGCCAACATATGAAACGGAAGACTTAGTTTGTTTTTATGCTAACTAAATGTTATGGCAACCCTTACAACTTAAAGAATAAGGCACGCAAACCTAAGAGCCATAAATATTGAGCCGATCCATGTAGTCTTGCCTTTTAGCTCCAATTTCATGAATTAAGCAGCTATGAGGACTCATAGATCACTGTAGAACTTCCAAAGTCATCAGCAACAAGTTAACAGAGCTGCAATCAGCAAGACTAGTGAAAAGGAACTTCTGCAAGAACACTGCTAAATACTGGATACTCCAAATGTATCGGGGGGGGGGGGCTACATCACAGGAAGGAAGTGAGAGATTTTTTAACAACTTCCATAGTTGACTGACTATAAACTCAATCCCGGTCATTTCATTCCACTTGATAATTAACAGTTATTAGCATTTAAAAAAATAGTCCAGGTCTAAGGGGAAATTACGAAAAGGACAACACTCACCCCTTTAGGAAAAAATGGAAACGGCCTTTACATATCTCACTATCAGCATTCATCTAATGGTGCTTCTATTGTCGGTAATTCCTGGAATACGGAAAGGAATAATTCTTTAGCTTCTTTTTCAGGTAGATACTGAATATCTTGTTTCCCGATACGAGAATACCATGGCATTCAGGAAAATTTTACTTTTTTTGTTTATTAGAAAGAGACAGAAGGGAGAGAGGACTTGTCTTGCCTGCCTGATATGGAGTGGAAGGTCCTGTACCAGTGAAATCTGATGTCTGTTCCAAGTAAATGAACCTTTTATTTTGGCTGTTTGAAGTATTTTCATCACATCTTGATAATTTAAAAACAACATAGGTTGGTCTCAGTCTGTCTGTTGTATGGGTATAGCGCAATGTGCGGTGCACTCTCTCAATACTGATTTGTTTCACCTTTGATGGGTCCTCCAATAAGGTATTCAAAATTTGTTTTATCGATGAGATGAAGTTGGGATGGATAATATTTTCATGGATACCATGAATAATTATGCTGTTTCTTCTTGAATGAGCTTCCAAGTCCATAAGCTTAGACTGTATGTCTTGAATCAGTTTTGTGTTATTGTCCGAGCATTGCTGAAGTTTTTCTAATCTGGTTTCATTCTCTGTAATTCTTGACTCAGACTTTTCCATTCTAGTTAGTATTTGGTTGAAGGAGTCTCTGAAAGACTTAAATTGTACAGTAAGGTCCTGTCTGAAGTAAGGTCCAAATTAGCCTCGTTCTCTTCTTTCTCCTATCTTTAGCTTTTCTTCTATTCTCCAAAAAAGGGGGGCCTATTCCAACAAAAAAAACATTACTGATGCCCCTCTGACTGTCCCACAGATTTTCCTCTTCCAACATACTTGTTGTGTGCCCCTGAACTTCACCCATACAACACCTCTGCTTTTCTATCTCCATATTTTCATTGAGTGTGTGTGTATTACCTATGTTCCCCACAAGTCCTGCACCCTTTGTTAGTTAATGTTAGCTGTGACAATGTAGCAGTGATTGCCCTTTGCCTTTAGTTAACTTTTTTTATTTGAAATTCTATGGATTCTGTTGGAATCCGTAAGTGAAGTCAAGTATATTTTACCACTAACTGACTTACAGAGATATCCCATACTTGTCACCAAGCTTACTGGAGAGATTGTTGTAGATATGTATTTAGGAATGTCATTTAGCTTACATTGGGATAGTATAAATTCTGTAACTTTGTAAATATACAACAAGCTTTGTGAGACAGTTTTCATGGCTTACGGAATGGTTGTATGATATACAGCACACTGATGCTGCTGCACAACTCTGTTAGTACTGAGATTGTCTAAGTTCTTTGAGGCATATTTATATATATTGCAAGCTTAGCAGCAGCTTTTGAGCTGATATTGGCAAAAATGCATCATATTCCACAGACTTTACAGAATGTGTTGCAAAATATCTAACAATAATGAAAAAATATATTCTTGGAGATTTAAGGTAAAGCTTTCCTTTAGCCAGGATAGTGGATGGATCTATTATGGGCCCATTACAACCACCGCCTGGCAAGTACCAAATTTAGGTAACATGAATATACACTAGAAAAGTATACAGAGTGCAGATTTTTTGGTAGTACCAATGTTTAGTGTGTATATGTATGCATATGTGTATATATATATATATATATATATATATATATATATATATATATATATATATATATATAGATAGATAGATATAGATATAGATATATATGGATATATATAGATATGTATATGGATCTATGTTAGATGACTGATTTTTTCAGAAACTCGAAAAAAAAAAATTGAAGAGACCATATGATTGAGTTTCCGAAAACTTGAACATCAAAAAAATAAAAAAAACACACAAATCTACTTTTCTATTTTTTATGTTTTTGCAGGGGGCCAAGCCCCCTGCAACCCTCACTCCCTTTAAATTATTTAGACCAACTGATTTGAAACTAACTGTCTCAAAACTGAAACATTACATTTTGTAATCATTGAATTGTTTAATGAGTACGTTTTTATCATTGGTGAGATTTGATCATGTGATAGAATTTTTAGTATTTTTAAATGTGAATTTTATAATATTCTTTGTTCTAATGAAGTTCCTTTAAGGGGAAAGAAAGCACTCAACAGTTTTTTCAGTAGTGTCTTGGAGATTCTGACCATTCGTGTTCTGAGCATCAAGCAGGTTTTTGTTTTTTCTAAACATATAAAATGTGTTTAGCACTTTCATCCACTGTGACAGGACTTCTTCAGAATGAATACAAGACTAAAACATCCATCTTTATACAACATTCAAGCAATCAAATGACATGCAAATCAATCAATTAAATAACAATCTCTAATCCATAAATCTGTCTATCCACAACCCTTTTTCCTATTTTTGCTCACTGAGTTAAGGTGTCACTTCAACAGTGATAACCACCTACAGCCAAGATCTACACTACCAGGTTACTATCCCTACTGCAATAGTCCTTCCAGACCACAGTCTTACATTCACACTCACACCTATGACCAATTTAGAATGTCCAATCCACCTACTGCATGTCTTTGGCATGTGGGAAAAAAAACAGTGTACCAGGCAGAAACCCACATGAATTGATACACTTAAAGAGAAATGTCCCAGGATTCACGAACAACCATGTAGGCTTTACGTGTAGCCTACCCAATGCTTACATGTTGGTGAGATGACCAGCAGCAGGAATCGCCTATGCATGCTACTCATCACACTTACATGAATAAAAGCACATTTCCATGGCCAGCAACAGTGTTGATGACCAAGGAAATGCGTTGACCAGCAAGAGCACACGCAGTGAGCAAAACAGTCTTTCCTACATTCAAATCTGTAAAGCATGCTCACGCAGACAGCACAAAGGGGTATATAGGGCAAATAATGCAAGCTGTACTAGGCAGAGAAAGTGCAATGTGTGCAATGTGCATATAAATGAAATATATGAATACAGACAGACGTAAGAGGGGAGGGGAAATGGTAAGGTCAACTACAATACACTGATTACCATGCAGAGAAAGTGTACTGAGGACAATGTGCACAGAAATCAAAGAGATGTATACAAAAATATGTAAGATGGGAGGGTAAATGTTCAAACTGTAGTAAAACAATTGATTTAAAGGTGCTTATGTCACAAAGCAAATACAATTGTGCAATATGTACATCATAATAACTCATGGTGGCCATACTTCCTGACCACATATAGGCAAATAAAAGCAGACATGATATTACAGGATGTGACAGTTACTCAAATTAACATTTTAACAGAGGGGGTTACAAGAGATATGAATGTCATTAACATGCTGAGTTGAGATGACAGTTAACAAGTGCAGTACATACATTATGGGATATTTTCATAGAGTGCATTTCATCAATATAACATTTGTAAAATAAGAATGTCTCAGAAGCCACAACCTCCTTTTGCAATAATCTAACCTATCCTGTCAATGATACCACTGAGCTGTGTATTAACTGAATACACCAAATTAATAGGCATAACATTTGTAGGAGGAGGACCACCCTTGAAGGGAAATTGCATTTTAATATTCTAATGGTTATACATCCCATAGGTAGGTGTGTGTGTGGTGTTACAAACATAGCAGCAGAGTGTGACATACGTAATACCCTTGCATAAGGCACTCCTGCCTGACACGGTTATTGTGCAGACAGATAAGAACAGATGCAAACACCACACTATGATATGATAGATTCCTTAGAGCTCTGTATTGTTGGCATCTGCCATAGGAGGTAGCAGTGGATATTGTCACAAATAACTGAAATTAATATGTGAATTAAGATAGGATCCCTGATAATGAATAGCATATCAGCATGTTACAACTGATGTCAATTAATTGACCATGTTCATGTGCATACAACAGTGATCAGTCCTATATCAATGTTCTGTGGTCAAGGAAGGCTTCTTTGTATTTTTGTACACATACTACCCAAGAAACAGAGCACCTTTGTGTGCACCGCAGTACTCAATACATGTGCCACAGTAGCACTCTCATCATTGTCAGAACGAATGTCTACTGCCAAGAAATCGAAAGATACGTTCACATGTGTTTATGCCACATGTCAAGGGATTAGACTGATGTGAAGTAATGTTTGTTGTCTGACATCAGTACATTCATACAAAATGATTCCCTATGCTAGAACTGAACATCAAGCCGAACAACTCCTCCAGCTGACATTATGGCTATTAATCACATGTGGCACAGTGGAACTGTTATCTCAGTTGTTGAAGTCCACCTATATGAAGTCATTAAATCGGATGTACTTTATTTCTCCATAATGTTCATCTGCTAAAATGGATGGTGGAGGTCCCTGCTACTCTGTATGTACACAGTGGAATGGGTGGAGGGGTGTCATTCCTGCAAAACAGTTAAGAACACAAATGCTTACAGTCACTCAATGCTGGTTTGGGACACTTGCCTAAGTACTGAAAAAATCAGTACCATAGCTGGATCAATGAATGTGCCATGGTATATGCATATATTGCATCACCAGTAGTCATATGTGTGGTTATGTGAAAGCATTACATCATGTGCATGAATCAAGCGATATGTGCTCCATTAATTATTCTTGCTGAGTCTTCTTCTTCTTCTTCTTCTTCTTCTTCTTCTTCTTCTTCTCTTTTGGCTGTTCCTGTTAGGAGTTGCCACAGTGGATCATCTGTTTCCATTTCTTCCTGTCCTCTGCATCTTGCTCTGTCACACCAACCACCTGCATGTCCTCTCTCACCACATCCATAAACTTTATTTTAGGCCTTCCTCTTTTCCTCTTACCTGGCAGCTTCATCCTTAGCATCCTTTTCAAAATACACTCAGCATCCCTCCTCAGCGCATGTCCAAACCACCACAATCTCGCCTCTCTGACTTTGTCTCCAAACCGTCCAACCTGAGCAGATCCTCTAATATACTGATTCTTAATCCTATCCATCCTTGTCACACCCACTGCAAATTTTAACATCTTTAACTCTGCCACTTCCAGCTCTGACTCCTGCCTTTTTGTCAATGCCACCATCTCCAACCCATACAACATAGCTGGTCTCACTACCCTTTTCTAGACTTTCCCTTTCACTTTTACTGGTACCCTTCTGTTACAAATCACTCCTGCCACTCTTCTCCACCCATTCCATCCTGCCTGTACTCTCTTCTTCACATCTCTTCCACACTCACTATTACTCTGAACTATTGATCCTAAGTGTTTAAACTCATCCACCTTCACCACCTCTATTCCTTGCATCCTCACCATTCCTCTATCCTCCCTCTCATTCACACACACACATATTCTGTCTTAGTCCTGCTGATCTTCATTCCTCTCCTCTCTAGAGCATATCTCCATCTGTCCAGGGTCTCCTCAACCTGTTCCCTACTCTCACTAAAGATCACAATGTCATCTGCAAACATCATAGTCCATGGGGCCTCCTGTCTGATCTTGTTTGTCAACCTGTCCATCACCATTGCAAATAAGAAAGGGCTCAGAACTGATCCTTGATGTAAACCCAACTCCACCTTAAACACATTTGTCACTCCTACTGCAGACCTCAAAGCTGTCACACTACCCTCGTACATATCCTGTACCACTCTTACATACTTCTCTGCCACTCCTGACTTCCTCATACAATAACACAAGTCCTCTCTAGGCACCCTATTATATGCTTTCTCCAAGTCCACAAAGACACAATGCAACTCCTTCTGACCTTCTCTATATTTCTCCATCAACACTGTCAGAGCAAACATTGCATCTGTAGTGCTCTTTGCTGGCATGAAACCATACTGATGATCACTAATCATCCCCTCCCTTCTTAACCTAGCTTCCACTACTCTTTCCCATAACTTCAAGCTGTGATTGATCAGTTTTATCCCTCTGTAGTTACTACAGCTCTGCACATCACCCTTATTCTTAAAAATAAGTACCAAAAATGTTTTCTCCATTCCTCAGGCATCCTCTGACTTTACAAGATTTCATTAAAGAACTTGGTTAAAAACTCCACTGCCATTTCTCCTAAGCACCTCCATGCTTCCACTGGTATGTCATCTGGACCAACAGATATTCCATTCTTCATCCTCCTAATAGCTGTCCTTACTTCCTCCTTGCTAATCTGCTTCACTTCCTGATTCACTATCCCCACATCATCCAACCTTCCCTCTCTATCATTCTCTTCATTCATTAGCCCCTCAAAGTCCTCTTTCCATCTGCTCAACACACTCTTCTCGCTTGTGAGTACATTTCCTTCACTATACTTTATCACCCTTACCTGCTGCATATCTTTTCCAGCTCAGTCCCTCTGTCTAGCAAATTGGTACAGATTCTTTTCTCCCTCTTTAGTGTCCATCCTTTCATACAACTCTCCATATGCCTTATCCTTAGCCTTCACCACCTTTCTCTTTGCCATGCTCCTCATCTCCTTATACTCCTGTCTACTTTCTTCATCTCTCTGACAATCCCAATTCCTCTTCGCCAGCCTCTTCCTCTGTATACTCTCCTGTACTTCCTCATTTCTCCACCAGGTCTCCTTGTCCTGCTTCCTCTGTCCAGATGTCACACCAAGCACTTTTCTAGCTGTCTCCCTTACTATCTCTGCTGTAGTTACCCAGCCATTCGGTAACTCTTCACTGTCCCCCAGTGCCTGTTTTAACTCTTCCCTGAACTCCACCTCACAATCACCCTTTTTCAACTTCCACCATTTGATCATTGGCACTGCTCTCACACTTGTCCTCCTCTTCTTGATCACCAATGTCATCCTACAGACAACCATTTTATGCTGCCTAACTTCACTTTCCCCTGTCACCACTTTACAGTCTCCAATCTCCTTCAGACCGGCCTTCCTGCATAAGATATAATCCACCTGTGTGCATCTTCTCCCACTCTTGTACATCACCCTATGCTCCTCCCTCTTCTTAAAATATGTATTAACCACAGCCATGTTCATCCTTTTCGCAAAATCCACTACCATCTGACCTTCTGCATTCCTCTTCTTAACACCATACCTGCCCATCACTTCATCATCCCCTATGTTCCCTTCACCAGCATGTCCACTGAAGTCCGCTCCAATCACCAGTCGCTCACCTTGGGTACACGCACCAACACTTCATCCAACTCACTCCAAACTTTTTCTTTCTCATCCATCGCACACCCAACTTGTGGAGCGTATGCACTAACAACATTCATCATTACACCATCAATTTCCATCTTCATAGACATCACTCTATCCGACACTATTTTCACCTCCAAAACACTCTTGGCATACTTTTCCTTCAGGATAACCCCTACCCCATTTCTCCTCCCATTCACACCATGATAGAACAATTTGAACCCACCTCCTATACACCTGGCCTTACTCCCCTTCCATCTGGTCTCTTGCACACACAATATATCAACATTCCTTCTCTCCATCATATCAGCTAGCTCTCTCCCTATGCCAGTCATACTGCCAACATTCAAAGTTCCTACCCTCACTACTACACTCGTAACCTTCCTCCTCTCTTTCTGCTTTCGGGCATGCCTTCCCCCTCTTCTCCTACTTCAGCCAACAGTAGCCCAATTTCTGCCAGCACCCTGTTGGCTAACAGTACTGGTGGCGGTCATTGTTAACCTGGGCCTCGACCGATCCAATATGGAAATCTGTATTGTTGTCCGCATATGTTATTTGGCAGAGGTTTTACACTGGATGCCCTTCCTGACATAACCCTCCCCATTTATCTGGGCTTGGGACCAGCACGAAGAAATGCACTGTTAATTATTCTTGCTGAGTGTTAAGCAAAATTGCCTGATGCTAGGTATACCCAAACACACCCATGGCCCCCTGCTGTTGTAACTGTGATGATAGAACAGCAATTTTGTACAATGTGGATATAATCATGTATTGAAACACATGCCTTAATTAGGCAACAACATACATTACATCATCTCATGTCCTCAGTCCTGAGGAGATATCTCACTACTACTAGTATGGAGGGACAATCTAGTCAAGTGACACCATCACTCTTCAATACAGCATTTCAAATATTTAGAATAAACTTTTGTAAGAGAAAACAACATCTACACATGAACATAGCACATGTGGGTGACATCACTGTTAGCAAAAGGTACACCGACTGTAAAAAGTGATGTCAGGATTTGAACTATATACTTAATATCACAAGCTAATGACAGTTTTCTGAAACACAAGCGCAACTCAAGATTTATATTGCAACTGTTATAATGCACATCTGAATGGATGACATCACCTTTGTGTATTACCTTTATGTTTCAGCTAAAAAGTATTTGCACAGTAGACTATGAATATACATTATATATTTATGTTCAGCCTGCTCTGCATAGTAAGGGGAACAAACATACATTCGCAGAGGACAGTAATTCCTGTATTTCAACTCCCTACCAATCTGCTGGCACAGTCTACATGCAACTCTATTACACACATGTGCCACAGGAGAAGTCTGACTGCATTGGAGCCACACTGCATCTTTGAAGGGATGACATCAGCTGTGTCATGCAAAGGATATGTCAGTACAAAAATGACATTTACAGCTGTGTGGATTTCTAAATGTCAATACTAAGAGGTGTAAGATATGCCTGCATCCATTTACATTCACACACACACACACACACACACACACACACACACACACATACACACACACACACACACACACACACACACACACACACACACACTGCTGTATTTGAACTCCCTGCCTATCTACATGCAAGTGTATTAGAGGCAAGTGCAGCAGGAAAGGTCTGACTGCAGTAGTGTGAGAGTGCATTATTGAAATGATGACCTCATCAGCATGTTACAAACAATATGTGTTTGTGGATAGAATGAAAAGGAGGATGTGAGATTGATCTTACCATATAAACATTTCTCACCAGTGGGAGCCAAATGAGCACAGCTGTTGAATTTATCCTCCAGTGATCCAATGGACCCAGCATCACACACACACACACACACACACACACACACACACACACACACACACACAATCACAAGTTGACTGTTGTGAGGCTCACTCCCCACCATTCTAGATACACAATCTACTGAAAACACGACTTAACCCAAATGCTACTGCAGATGTCTGATTTCTACGCTGTGAGAGTGCATTTTAATAGGGATGACATCAGCATTGTGTTACACAGAAGATGATGTGAGATGGGTCTGACATTGATGTGGACTCATTCTGCATTGTAAAAGTTGCTCAAGATTATTATTTCAGAGAGGTCATTAGTATGTAAGGTCATATTTACACAACCCACATGCACACATAAGCACAAACTGAGTACTGTCAGATTATAACCCCTATCTTTCTAGTTGCACACTTTGGAGGACACAGTAATTAATACATGTACCACGGAAGAAATATGACATCCACCTTATGACAGTGCAGTATAGATAGGATTAATTTCACATTCAGAGAAGCTATTGTGTTGTTGAAGTTTTTTTGAAAAGTGATGTTTATTGATATGAAGGATTAAGTGCAATCTTATGATCAATAATACTTACATGCTTCTGACTTGGGTCAGCCAAGCTGTCATTCATGTATGTTGCAGAACTGAAGCAGAAATGTACATGTGTGGTGTACATGAGACACACATACTTGTGAAACACAGGATGGACAATGAAGCAGACATGGATTATGAAGTGATGATGATGGTATATAAATCTTAATGAACGCTACTGATATTAATCACATGTGCTCATGCATGGGCAGTGTGCACTGTCAATACAAACAATTCCTAATGTTTCAATGCAGGAGGGCTAAGTAATGATGAGCTATGTGCACCAGGGCTCTATGTGGTTGTATATCATTAGGGCTAAGTAATGATGAAGTATATGTGGCAAGGCTCTATGTGGTGGTATATCATTAGGGCTCAGTAGTGATGAAGTACGTGTACCAAGGCTTTATGTGGGTGTACATCATTAGGGCTAAGTAGTAATGAAGTATGTGTGCCAAGGCTGTATGTCGTGGTATATCATGAGGGCTAAGTAGTAATGAAGTATGTGTGCCAAGGCTCTCTGTGGTTGTATATCATTAGGGCTAAGTAGTAATGAAGTATGTGTGCCAAGGCTCTGTGTGGTTGTATATCATTAGGACTCAGTAGTGATGAAGTACGTGTACCAAGGCTTTATGTGGGTGTACATCATTAGGGCTAAGTAGTTATAAAGTATGTGTGCCAGGGCTTTATGTTTGTGTATATCATTAGGACTAAGTAATGATGAAGTCTGTGTGCCAAGGCTCTATGTGGTTGTATATTATTAGGACTAAGTAATGATGAAGTCTGTGTGCCAAGGCTCTATGTGGTTGCATATCATTAGGACTAAGTAATGATGAAGTCTGTGTGCCAATGCTCTATGTGGTTGTATATCATTAGGACTAAGTAATCATGAAGTATGTGTGCCAAGGCTCTACGTGGTTGCATATCATTAGGGCTAAGTAATCATGAAGTATGTGTCCCAAGGCCCTATGTGGTTGTATATCATTTGGTAGTGTAAGTGCTGCATTGCAGACAAAACTGTCCATAATGAAGTGGTCAGTTAGCCACACAATTCACTGCAGTTCATTTGAGTGCAGTAAGCCATTCCCATGTAATGAAGTAATAGAATCCAAGACCAATGCTTATTTTGGTTCAGAATCTCTTCCTAAAGTCCAAAGCTAAGAAGTTTATTTGTATGGATGTTGGCAAAGTATTGGCACATGTATGATTGTATTTTAAGGTGTTGAAGTTCCCATGTGAAGTAGCAGTGTTCAGTGGTTTTCGGTGATACTTCCTGACAACCTTTATGGAAATAAGGAATAGGGAAAATGTTGTGATTGCGATTAAATGTTGAACAGATTTGTTTTATTTGAACATGTTGCATATATACACATTGCATGTTGCATGTCTACCTTTCACATGTTATGGCCAAAGCTTAATTCAGACTGAATTATTGTGCTTGCCTTCCCTGTTTGCATGACATTAGGTAGCGAGAAAAATGCTAAAGGAAAAAAGGGAAAACTTTAATTTGATTAGCCTTTTGTAGTGCAGACAGGCTTAGTGGTGATCTGTGTCCATCAGCACTCTGGACTGTACCGAGTACAGAAAGTCCACCTCTCACCTAACTTTCTCTGTGGCTTAAGGTATAAGCTCAGTGAGCTAAATGAGAAAGCAGGGTTTGAGTCCAGTACGCAGATCATTTTATTAAGAGTGTCTGAATGGGGTTATCATAAATAATTTTCATCATGATTGCGAGACTACATAGAAATGACTGTCCTAAATACATTGATTCTGCAAATCGTGTCACTAATGCCTACTAAAATAATCTTTTATACTTACTATGCTTCAAGGGAAATATCTTAGCTCACCACAGAGGAGCTCATGCCATTCTAACTTTTAATCACACATTGTAAGAGACACTCACAACATGGTCAATAAAAGCATTAGGTAGGCAGCAGTATTCATTACACTTAGATCAATTGTAGCCTACGTTACACATTACTTG
The DNA here is from genome assembly GCF_019279795.1 of Protopterus annectens. Lineage (NCBI taxonomy): Eukaryota > Metazoa > Chordata > Ceratodontiformes > Protopteridae > Protopterus > Protopterus annectens. The sequence goes on along the minus strand of NC_056731.1, from coordinate 623,492,312 downwards.
ATATCTAGCAGTGTGGTAATATGGAAGAGTAGGTGTACCACAGTTTATTACCCTAACTCTGTTTTGCTATAGTGCAGTAGACACATTGTTATTTGTGCTACACTAACTATGACAATGCAGTATAAGGCAAAAACTCACCACAGTTTGTAATAACACTTGAAATGCCATTTCGCATCACATACTACACCTGCTCATTGCTAGAATTCATGCAAATGCTGAGGACTACAACTGATAAAACAGAAGGGGGTTAGACAAATACATAGGTAACACATTCACAGAAAAGATACCTATAAAAACAGACAGCAAGAGTTTCACCTAATGCTGGATTTGAACCATTGACAAGATGGAAAAATAAGTTTACAAACATGATCATTCTCTCAACACCTCATAAAGGAAATCTTACCTCAAACATCTCAAAATCACACCATTGAAGGGACAGTGATAACCTATACAGCCAATGGAAGATGTGGGTATTAGCCTTCAGTAAAGTAATAACAGTATGAAAGTGCCATAAGATGGAGTTTACATCCATCAGCCTATTGGATAGTCAACAGTACAAAGGGGTGAGAGAGAAGGTGTGAAGATAGAGATAGGTGGACAGACACATATAAAAGGTGGGTATTATGTGACATTAATACATATCTTCACGGTGTGTCCTCATTCATCTGTCATCCTCTGTATCATTACCTGATGGCTCTGATATGAAAGATGGGTATTATGTGTCATTAATTCATATCTTCATGGTGTGGCCTCATTATTCATCTGTCATCCTCTGTATCATTAACTGATGGCTCCAGGGATCAAGAAGATGCAAAACAGGATTAAGACATGAGTAAATAATAATCCTTCATAATGGTCATGGATTTATTTGCAATGATTTTTGCAACAGTATTCAAAGTCTGCTATTTAAAAGTCATAACAGGATATAAATTAAGATGTATGTCATGAAACATATCATAAAAGTACAACATCATAATAAGAAATAATGTGACATACATGTGGAATTGAACCCTTGATGCTTGATGACCCTTACGTCACAAGATGGATCGCAAACTGGCTCTCAGACAGATCCCATAAAGTAAGAGTAGCGGGATCTTTGTCCGAATCCAGACCAGTAACGAGTGGTGTACCTCAGGGCTCTGTCCTGGGGCCCCTCCTGTTTGGCATATACTTCTCAGAAGTACAAGCAAGCACGGAAGGGCTGTGGCTGACTAAGTGTGCGGACAACTGCAAACTGGGTGCTATAATAGAGTCTCCGGCCGACATGGAGATCCTCCAGAAGGGCCTAAATGAGACTGATGCATGGTGTCAAAGCCATGGTCTCAAGCTAAATGCAAAAAAATGTGTAGTAATCCCCTTTGGAAAAAACAGAGTACCCACAAACTACAACATAGGAGGTAATCCCCTGAAATCTGAAGAAGAAATAAGGGATCTAGGGACCCAAGTAAATTGTCAGCTTTCCTTTGATAACCATGTTGCCAAAGTGGTTAGAAAATCCTTCTATGTGACCCATCTGATCATGAAAGGGTTCGCATTAAGATCTTAGGATGTAATGGTGCCCCTCTACTCTTCCCTCATCAGACCCATTATTGAGTACAATGCACCAATTGGAATGTACCTGGCTAGACATCTCCAGCAGCTGGAGAGACCGCAAAGGTACCTAACCAAGAGGATTACTGGCCTCAAACAGTTGCCCTATGCAGCACGACTGAAAAAGCTAAGACTGTTCTCTGTTGCATACCGCTTTCTCAGAGGCGATCTCTGTCTAACGTACAGAGCCATGTCCAAGCCAGAATTGTTGAACATGCTCCATCTTAGCAAAACCAAATCTACTAGAGCTACATGCTCTAGGGATATAAATCTCAACACAACAATAAATAGAACATGCTGGAGGGATAGATTCCCTTCGCAGAGACTTCCCTTACTATGGAACAGGGTCCCGATCTACATAAGACAGAGCCCCTCACTATCACTCTTCAAGTGGAACCTTGATGAGTGGATGGGTAACAGAAAGTTCACACCGGGGATCACACCAACAGCACTACTAGATAGGGGCCAAGGGTACTAGCTACTAGTACAAGGGTCTAGGGAACTACTAAAGGGGCGGTGAATACTGCACAACATGGCTGGGCTAATATATGCCTTCGGGCAGATAGCCCAGTAACAACCTATGAACCTATGAACCTATGGCCAAAAATAAAGCTTTAAAAAAGTGATTTATGTCAACACTGCAAGATGTTGTACTTTACTACATCCAGTAGTCAAAGAATTGTTAGATTAACTGTTGCCAAATATCTCCTTTATTCTGCCTTTACTCTGATCCTGATCAGACAGCATGTTTAACCACTTTTGTACAAGTTTAACCTGACTAGTGCAGATGATGGCAGTAACTGACCAGGTTTTGCCATAGGATATGAACAGCCATTCACTGTCACTTGACATTGGTGCATGATGCCAAAATCCATGCAAATGCTGAGGACAAAAAGTGAAGGATTTCTTATGGGCCATATTTCGCCATGTGTGATGTGTGATTCTATTTTTTTACCAGATTAGACATGTAAAAAAGGGGTTGATTCGAAAGTAATGAAACAGAGGGGAGGGTCAAGCAGAGGGGAGTATACAGTGGAAAGAATACAGGAATTTGCAGGCAGGTATTGGGAAAGGACCACGGCTATCCACTTTGTCACAGCATAAATGTAGACAGAAGGTGCCAATTTTGGACTGCCCCACACCAAGGGTAGGTGATAACAACAAAATAGTATTGTAGAGCTAATTGTACCTAATTAAATGTGTCAACAAGACACATAGGTGAAGTGGAAAGCTATGTATGCATCATTTCTTTTGGTAGGACATGTGCCCATTTTTCTTTTATGCTCAAAGAGAGAGGAATATTAGGGAAGGACATTAGTCAGGTCAGGGTCAGATAGGTGAGGAAGCAGTACATACATATAGGACATGCAAGACAGACAGGGATGGTGATGGACATGAAAGGTTGAAGGACACCATGACTGGGGGTAGGTAGGAGACATCATAAACAAGCCCACGTCAAGCCTGAGAACAGTGAGAATCTAGTCCTCACTCTCATAACTGTCATCACTGTCTCCTGTCTCAGTTTTCAGTATCAGTGGTCAACGTGGCATCATCTTCACAACATGATGATGCACCTTTTCTACACAGACGAGTCAGGCACAGAGGCTCCTTTCCATTATACACTCTGCTAGCCCTGTCAGCTCTTGCCAAGTGACAAAGTCACTACCTCCACTAGTATTATTCCCAGTGGGTACCAGTGCACCAGCTGCCAGGGCAGAACACATAGGGCAGGGGTTTTAGAGGCAGTGCTGACAGCTTGAGACCCTGAGGTGGTATGTATCTGTGCTGCAACCTGTAGAGGGATGGTGGGCTGATCTGCAGTGGTTGGTATGCTACTCTGTGCTAATGACATTTTTTGTAAACAGAAATGTATGACAGCAGAACATTAGAAAATTTTCCAAAAGAACAAAAAAAAACTGAGGGAGAAGGGATGGGGTGAAACAAAAAAGAGAGAGTTAGATCCATGGCATGTCACATGACTATATAATTTCAATACATAAACATTTAAAATGATCCAGTCTATACACCTTTGCCAGATCCAGGTATGATGGGAAGATCTTACTCTGTTGTACCATTAATCATTTGCACTGATATGATATCATAAATACAACTCATTAGTGCAGTATTGCCAAACTGCATATAATTGCACTACTTATTAGGCTTAAAGTAAGACTTGAAAAGTATGCACCCCGGGCCTCCCTGAGGTGATTTAACCTCTCTTAGTGCACCTCCCTGTTTGAAGCAATGTCTTCAGCAGCTGTATAATAGAAGATGAGAGAAGAAGAGACATGAAAGCATAATGAATACCAGTCTCACCTGTCTACTTCATTCTATATAATTAAATGCTGATGGGTCAGTATATTTACACAACTGAGGGATGTCAGCAGTTCAAAACCCATCCACCCATTGGCAAAGGAGGCCATTCTTGCACTGTTTCAGGTCACTATGGTGGCAGCAACAATTCTTTCCAATGGGATGCCAGTTGCACTGGAGACAGCCTTGGCTAATTTGTTACAAGTCTCATCCTCATACTAAGACCCGGTACAGTCCTCGTGCAGCAGCCTACATCAGTGCCACAGAAATCCTGGACTCCTCAAAACCCCATTGCTGTGTTCTAAATTTAGCACCATCATCTCCCTCACAAGCCATGTCTGCATAAATCAAGCAATAACTCTATGTCTGAATTGGCACCAAGTTTAACAGCCAATGTACAAAGACATGCACCCATGCCAACTGCATTTGTATAATGGAAAGCACAGAGATGCCAAACAAAGAGGAAGAGATTTTATCAAATAGCAATGAAGGCGTAAAGCATGGCAGTGAGATTTGCCATGTGTGATGCTCAACCTATTCACACTTTTCCAGTGGTCAATATTGGCATGCTTAATGGTTTGGCTTGTAAGCCTTGGTCTTTGGAAGGTTAAACAGCCTGACGTGGGACATAGTTTTGTGGGAATTTCACACTATAAAATTTAGTTATACAAGGTAGTACTCAAACCTATGTAATAAATGTATAAAATTTCAAACCACTTTATTATTTCTCAAAGTTACAATAGAACTCCCTTTCAGCAATGGTAATTACAGATATACTGCATTTATTATATATATTTCAGATAGGCCTGTATGTGTGTGACTTTAAGAAGTCCTGGGAACTGCATTTTCCTGAAAGAGGCAGTATTACTGCTTGTAAATAAATGTCAGATGGATAGATTTTTCATGAGCTGAGTAGTACAGGTTGGGGTATGATACATACATAATTCACAAGACATACTAACACAGAAATGGGCTATGTGAGGAGCCAATATGATTTTAACTAAATTATTGTGCCCATCATATATATATATGCAAGAGCATTTTTAATTAATTATCATAATTGTCATGCTTAAACAATTACACACACAATCAACTGGGTTTCATAAGTAAGTCATTAATGAGATATGCTACCTAGAAAAGTGTAGACATCAAAGCACTCAACCTATTTATGATAGCCGTTGGCATGTAGTGCTGTCTTCCTAAGAAGCATATTGTGAGAAGTGACCATTCGTGCATAGTGTTGCCTTTGTAATCAAAGTGCTATGAGAAATGGGCATTTGGACAACCTTTGTAACATATTATCTGGATTTGAACCCTAGATCACATGTGTTCTGGCTCTAAAGTCTCTGTATTTACACCTTGTACTACAGAGACAGTTACACAGCAGATGGAAGTTCCCCTCTCAGTACTGTCCAGAGTGCTGGCATCCATGCACAGCTGCTAAGAATGTTTATGCTACATAAGGCTGGTCAAATAAAATGTTTCACATTTTTCCTTAAGTAGATAAGCTTGATTGTGAACTGCTCAGCAGTGAGCAGGTGCAGAAGGCACGAAACAGAAAAAAATGGCATATGAAGTGGTGATGAAAGTGAGTCAGAAATATTGAGTAGGAATTTCCACATTCTGTTCACAGAAGATGGATTTGAAACCCAGAGCAACTCTGTTATGGGTCTAAAGCCACTGCATTTACAACCTGTGCCACAGAGAGAGGTATATGTCATATGCACATCACTCATTCATTACAAATACTGTATAGTGACAGGAGTGTTTGTGGTAATAAAGAAGTCAAAAATCAAAATTTTCACTTTTTTCTTTACCTTTGAACCCTGTTTGTACTCTGCTAACCAGTGCACAAACTGCAAAGGCAAAATAATAATAATAATAGCAGTTTATATTCCAGATCACAAAATGCAAGTATAAACATGACTTGTATTTCCATTCAACAGTTATGCAATTAAAAAGACGTGGCATTTTCAGATGTACTGCAAACATTACAAGCAGCATGTGGCTTCAGGCTGGATTCAAACCCTGCATAATCTTTCTTGAATGAGGGTGCATTTCATTTACACAATATGCTATCATCATACTTATGTATGATAAACAATTTATTCAGTTACTGCTATTCAAAGTGCTTTATCAAAGCACACCTCTGTCTCTAAAATGCTCTGATGTTTGCATTGGAAATTAAATTTCTCAGTTTGTACCTTGGACTCTCGTTCACTGCCACAAAATGTTGCAATTTCAAAGTGTTCTTGCCAAAATGTGCAAAAGATGCAAACAATAAAAGAAAGAACTTGTCAGTAGTAGCAAATATCATGGAACAATAATGAAAATGCAGAATTGTGAGGTTTCCTAACTGTGTGTGTGTGTGTGTGTGTGTGTGTGTGTGTGTGTGTGTTTGTGTGTGTGTGTGTGTGTTTCAGCCTGATCACATACTCAAAAAACTTCCATTAACTCTCACAAACAGCATCCTATCTGGATTTGACCCTCAATTCAGGTTGTGCGTCAGGCCTGGCAAGTCAGTACGTAAAAATCTACTGCCAATCATTAGCGGACCGGTGTTCCGCTGTGGCGACCCCTAACCAGGAAAAGCTGAAAGATACAACAATAAGACACACTCAGTGATGTTTCTTATCACTCTTTGCCACCAACACAAACACACAGTAGCAATCAAAAAATGTAAATACCATACAGATTTGATTTTGAAGACCATCAATTTATAAATTCAGCAGTAGGAAGACCAAAAAATGTTCCTTCCTCATTTGCTTGAACATTTCTAGATGAGTGTAATATTATAGCAATAACCCACGCCTGGGTGTGGGTAATGCTGGATTTACCCACAGTTGGTGTGGTTTGGTTATGAGGGCGAAGCCCGAGTGGCCAAACAAAGACAACCGTGGGTAAATCTAACATTACCCACACCCAGAAGTGGGTTATTGCTATTATACAATGACATTATTTAAGAAAACAAATAATTACTTTTATTAAATAATGGCATTGTATAATGCCTCCTTGCTGCCCTTCCGCAGCTGTCTGGTATTCTGCGGCAGTTCTGATGTACTGCGCATGTGTATGCTTATGCAGTACATCAGAGCTGTGGGCAAAAGCAATGGAGAAAGCAAGATATCCGTTGCTTTTTACAAACTGTTTTGCTATGTTAAAGGAGTTTAACATAGCGAGACAGCTTTAAAAAAAGCAATGGAGATAGGAAGATCTCCGTTACTTTTTTTAAAGCTGTTTCGCTATGTTAAACTCATTTAACATAGCGAGACAGGTTGTAAAAAGCAACAGAGATCTTGTTTTCTCAATTGCTGTAAAAAAAAGAGTTATACTAATGGAAAAAGTCCGGGCGACCGGACCTTTTTCCATTACTATAACTCTGATTTACAACGTGCACGCTGACCAATCAGCATACACGTTTTGGAATATTAATGGGGGGTCGTTGTATAATGACAAATAATTTAGGATAATAATAGCACATACTATATTAATGTAAGGTTGCCAACACTGCCAGCTAATGCTTCTTTTTATTTTCTAAGCATCACTCCCTTCTCTCAGCTTAACTAACAGAAATGCAATGTCATGGGCATTTTTTTGCATCTTTGTTTCAATGTGTAATAAAGCTGATTAGCACTGTAGACTTTTAAGCAGAGAATGGAGAGTATGCTATTATTAAATGAATATCAGTGCTGTTAAGGTTGTTTTCATAGGTCTCAAGGTGCTTCCACATTTTTCTTAAGTCTGGTCTGCATGATAAACATACTTCTATTCCTTGTTGTTGTAGTCAGAGTAATCATTAATACAAGTAAGCCATCAGCAGCTAACAATTGTCGTTGCTCCCCCTGCAGTTCTAGGGCATGTGCATGCAATCATTTAGCTACTTACACAGGGTTTACCTCCCCTACACCAAGTGATTATTTAGTGTTTAGGAATGCTAATGATTTAACACCGCATTTCCATCTTCACAGTGCTCAGAGGACTGAATCTGTACTATATAACAGTGCAGCTACTGAAGTGGAAGGAGGGGAAACTGATTTAATAGACAGACCATTACTGGTAGTTACTTGGAGGAGAAGTTTCTACAAATTACTGCATTATTTCATAAGATATATTTGTCCTCTTCATAAACTGCTTACATTTTCAATATGCAATAGAAAAAAATGTTTATCTGTTTGCATTTTTTCATTCACTGCTGGTATACTGCAGATATGTCAGTTCTAGTTGTGCTTTCCAAGTTTTGTTAATGAATGGTATCGGTATATCATAGTATTGTGCTACCATTTGCTCTTGGAATTTTGACAGTTACTTCAGACAACTGTATTGTGTTCATTATTAACTTCAGGGGATTGTGCATCTGTCGCTAACAGAAGTGTTAGGCTTCTCAGATGTCCCATCTCGATCTCCTCAACAGCGGGGAGACCAAAGAAATTGTCTTGCCCTTTCTACTTTGGATTTTTGCCTATTTATTGATAATACTGCCATTCAGTAGTCAGTTACACAACTGTTGTCCTCATTAGAGAAATGTTAACAAATGGATGCAATATTAATATATTACAACTTTTCTTTTTGGGTGTTGGGGGGGTTCCCTTAGCTTGTGTGTAGTCCAAAATGAGTATTGTATGTTTGGTTGTTTTGTGTTGCTGATGGGTACACACATTTTGTTTCAGGAGAATGATTTCTGTATGTTCTACAAATATGTTCTGCCTTTTGTTCTATTTCATATTACAGTATTATGGCACCCAGCCCATCTGTTCCATTCAGTGATACAGAAAACAAAGTCATCATCAAAGCCTTACACTGACGTGGATCCTTCCTGCTTGACAGAGGCAGAGGTGACATGTCTGCCAGAAAAAGCATATGACAGCAGGTGATCACTGATATATAAACAGTAGGTGGCCATATCAGAAACTATAATCAGGTGCAGCACCATGAAACTGATATGATTACAGTGGCACACAGGAGAGCAGCAGCAGTAACATGAGAACAGATGGCTATGGGGGTGGTCCTGCAACCAAACCACCTGTCACTGAAACTGATCAGTTCCTGTCCACTGTTAGAGATCCAGACAGCTCTGCAGAGGGTTTGCATAGACTCCTTGATGTTGGTGCTGATGCAGATGGCAGGCTACAAGTGTCCCAAGACGAACTTCTATGTATGCTATATATAAGGCATTTACTGCCATTTCAGGTATCCTTCCGTGTTACTACTTTTGCATCTGTAAACATTGAGATGTGTGCCTTATAAGAGACAGAGTCCAATAGATATTGTGTTGGGGGTAAGGTCAGTCTGACTGATTCTGAGATATTTCTTAAGGGGACGATAGGCAGAGCATTATTTTCTTGGCTTTATGACATCTCCTTTGTGATGCTTATTAGCCTTCTTTCCACTGCCATCCCCTTTTCCCAAGGACATCAGAATTACCATCTGAAAGATCATCTGCACATGGAAAGCACAGACTTTCTTTGCTTAGTAATATTCATTAGTTAGATGTAAGCCTGAGGAGAGAGTAATTATTGTATTCCTTTGGCATCTGAAATTGTTTAACATGAGTGTTTAGAACACAGTTTGGATCATTTCCTGTCATTATTTCTCTCCTTCTTGTGTGTGTTGCTTATTATGACAAGTGATCCTTACAGGAGCAGTATAGAACTCATATTACCTGATATCAGAGTACTGGTAGCCTCTGATGATGATGGTGGCGATACTGAGGCACAGTCAGAGGGTGCAGAGCTTCAGACGACACTGAGGTTGTGGCTGCCATGCCCATTGGCCTTATTTCAGACACAGTCAATATGCCTATGCATACTCAATCCACTGAACACTCAGAGATAGGATAGGTTGAGACTGGCACAGTTGATCAGGGTAGTGTGGTTACTGCAGTTGCAGAGTTGGTTGAGTCTACCCATAGTCACCATGAGGGTGTGTTACCACACAGGAGGGTTGCTAGAAATGCTTGGAGGAGGCCTACTGTCCACCCTTACCCTGATGCTGATGTGTCATTACCTGGCACCAGAAGTGTCTATAGGGACATCATGGAGACAGAGGCACATTCAACAAGAGCCCCAGAAGAGACAGTGTGAATCCTATACATGACACATTCTGACATGTGTGACTGCCTCAACTATGAGGGTGACTCATTGGCTAGGATGAGTGACAGACTGGATCTGGCAGTGCTGGGGGAGGGCCAGCAGCTATGTGTCTGTAAAGTTGCAACATCCTCAGGTGTTGGCCGATGTGGCTGTGCCAGATCTTGCTCCCATATTTGCACTACTTCCACTGATCCATCAGTGTTTGAAGTGTCCATACCCAGATGTGGTAGTCCATGAGGTTGTAGTCCTGGGTGTAGTTGTGAAGTTATGTTATCCAGCAGACATTGCTCATGTTCGAGTAACACCCTCAATTCAAACTGGTGATGTCAAAGTGACAGTGCAACTCCTGACAGAGGCAGTTTGTGTGATTGGGAGTGACGGCATTGAAGTAACAACTCTACCATGCACAGCTCACACCTGTCTGACATAGTGCTAGCACAGAGCTTGATTGTACTCATGCAGACATACACACACACACACACACACACACACACACACACACACACACACACACACACACACACACACACACACACACACACACACACACACACACACACACACACACACATACAGGCACACACATACAGGCACACACACACACACACACACACAAATACACACACACACACACACACACACACACACACACACACACACACACACACACACACACACACCACACACATATTTCATAATAACTGACCATACCGACTCACAGGGATGCAAGCTAAGCAAACTTTAATGTTTTTTGTGATATATGTCCCATTAGTGGCCCTCAGATATTTCATACTTTATTGAATGTTCTGTGCTTCTTACTCACACACAAACACACACACGCACTACTTTGGTGTCAGCCATGGACTACTGCCCTCCACCATGTGCAAATGATGATGACTGTGCCATGCCCCTTGTTCATTTGTTTTTGACTTAAGGTTGCATATATGTCTGATGCAGAGTGGATAGCTAAGTGAGTCTTTCTCACTCTGTTAATTTTATGCATATATATTATGTATGTGACCAACTTGATGCTAGTTATTGTGTGCAATGCATAGCTGTATATTGCAGATATCATTCCTATAAGCCAATTATGCCATAGGTGGACATGTCACACAGGTTCTGACTGAGTACATTTATGACTAATAGTGCAGGTATATCTGTCACATTTATCTTCTTACCAATTTCTTTATATACTACAGGTTCTACACTTATCTTGACATTACTGCAGATACGAGTCATGTGATCCAAAGCTGTCTCTGTCTGATGGTGTCTGTACACAGCCATTACATGAGGAAGCAAAGTTTGTGGACATTGGCTGGCATTAGTTTTAATATTTGTATGTACTTCTGTTGTTATGTGTATTCCTTAGCTGCTTAGTGTCTGTATGCTAGAGTTTGCATTTTAGCTGGTGAGTGTGTGTGCTATCTTTTGCCTCCTAGCCAGAACAAGTGCATATTGTGCACTCTTACGACTGCTGGCTACCTCTGGAGCTAGAGGTTCTCCGTTAGAACCCTCATCTGTATATGCTGGAGGTGCTGGTCCTGCCTGTGGTCCAGGAATGTATGGTCTTGGCCCTTGCTGTCCCTATTGCGGCTGTTTCCCCAAGATGATATTGTGATACTGTGAGAATTTCTGTGCATGTGTCTGGGTCACATTGCAGGGCACCCCCTGATATATCTAAACACCATAATCATGACTTCAGCTTGAGAAACACATACTTTATGATGTTTCTAGATTGAGCGTTGGGATTATTGTATTCTTCTTCTGTGGGTAAGTGTGCATTTATAATGGGTGCCATGAGACAAGGTTCCAGTGCATAACCTGCGTCACCCAGTTGCTTTGTGGAACATCACCCCTAACAAACCTTGTGTAAAGCTGAGGTGTGTCATGTGTGTGAGTCATGGTAACTGCCTGGATTACCTGCACACACATTGAGGATGATCCCTCATGCATTACAGACAACCTGGGAGTTGATTAAGTGGAACCTTTTCTCTTTTTTCCCCTTCCCTGCTCATCTGTGGGACTTTTATTTCTATGTGAGTGCAGTCTATGGGCCCCCAAAACTTCAGGGAAGTGTGCAACAGAATAACATTCCTGCATTGTTCTTGATATTTCATTTGGTGTTCATGGAAAATAGATGTACTTCCTTGCATATTCTAGCATAACATAAAGGCATTGATGCAATATTCTGGAGGCTGAGGCCTCTAACATCCCTAGAGTATCCCCTGTGGGTCTCTGGAATGTACCAGTAGCTAATATCCTTAATACTACACATACCTTAGTTTCCACTGCTGTAGCTTCTCCTTGATTTCCTGACGTGAGGTGGCATAGGTTGCAGAGCTCCTGCAGTGTTTCCCTATCACCCCTGTATCACTCTAATATTTCTATACTATTTGGTGCATGATACGTTAAACATGTCTGAACAATCTTCTTCTTCTCGGATGTGGTCTGTCAGCAGCAGCAGCAAATATTTGAGCCTGTTACACATACACATGCATGACAGCAGCAGCAGCCCCTAATGTTGCTTTTTTATCTAAGTGTGTGGTGCCTGTATTTGAGTAGGTTTTAGAGTTTATGGCAAAGAGCTACACCTAGTCTACACAATTACATTATAGGTTCCTGAACGGATTGGTTGATTAGCATGTATTTCAGCAAGTTATGCTTTCATTAGCATACTCTTCCATTTACCTTTGCTTAGTGGGTTTACACTACAAGTAGAGCCATTTGATGAATACAAACTAGTGCACTGTCATGTTTGTGTCGCACCACTATGTGCTAATGGTAGCACCACAGAGATTAGCCGTTCATGAATACAGCCCTAAGTCTGTCTTGATGTCATAAAGATGTTCTGTTATACATTTTTAAGACATCTAATGGTCAAGTAAATATTAAATATTTCACTGTAGCCACAAACAGCAACATATATATATATATATATATATATATATATATATATATATATGTGTGTGTGTGTGTGTGTGTGTGTGTGTATATATCACTGGATTCACAAATATTATGCACCTGGCATGAATGTTTTTTGATTGTGAGACAAAAATAAATATTTCCTGTGCAATATAATGGTGTACCCACATTCTTGTTTGTCATTCTAGATCGAATAAATGAATCATCATTTTTTAAAAGTTCTTTAATGGGTCTATCTCTTCTATACACAATAGCCATTTTATCAACCAATATCTTATACAATTCTGAAGTCTCTTTAAAAACCTTGCAATTATAAATGGGTGTAGCATCACCCGACATATCCATACAAAAAGCTGTATGCTCTGTTATGTTGTTATTATCCTTTCTGAACTACCCCTTCAATAAAATTGGTAGAAACAATGTCCTCCTATTAGAACTAACAAAAGGTGTTACCTCATATAAATCACAATCATCGCAAACTCTTTCTAAAAATGATATTCATTCTGGAAAAATTTAAGTGTTGCCAGCATAGAAATTAGGATTTACTCTTGTACCTATGTGCTGAGTATCCCAGTGTATATACTAAGGGTGTATACAACTATTAGGATTGTCAGGTAAGTGTATTATTTCTTTGTAAGCAGCATGAATATGTTGTATGTCTCTGTGAAACATATCACAAATAAATGTGGACAGTACTTTTTGCTTGCAATGAGTTTTGATTAGATTAGATTACAGTAGACTAGATTACATTAGATTAGATTTCATTATATTAGATTAGATTAGATTAGATTAGATTAGATTAGATTAGATTAGATTTAATGGTTAAACAGATGAGTGGACAGGTCTAGGAACCCTCTTCAGCCATATCACAGGCCCAATTGTAGAGATTAGAAATCATAAGATGACATTCTGTGTACAATCATACCTCATTTAAGTTTTTGCATAGGCTAGAAGTCATAAAAGAAAACATGCAAAGGATACAGATCATAAAAGAACATTCTATATGCAGCCTATTGAATTATGTACAATTCTGTATAGTGAGGATTTTAAACATGGAGAACACCATCAAGCATACAGGAGAGAGCATACACTCTAAGGAGTGGAGTTCAGATTACATGGTATATGAGAATCTTTATACAATCTTAAGCAGTTATGTTATGTGAAATCATCAAATGTATAGTCATTATTTTAACAAGTGGACCCAATAGTACATAAAACATGTTACAACACTGAATGTATTGTCATTATAGTATATGGAACTATACAGTACAAATTATATACTACACTTAAGATCCTGATGAATAGGTGAGTATTTGCTTGACAGATCTAAATCTTCTTCTTCTTTCAGCTTTTTCCCAGTTAGGGGTCATCACAGCAGATCACCTGTCCGCTCATGATTGGCAGTGGAGTTTTACAGTGTCGAGTTGCCAGCCCGGCGCCCAACCTTCCACAGAAGGCACACGCAAGCACACACTCACACCTAGGGCCAATTTAGAGTGTCCAATCCACCTACAGCATGTCTTTGGGATGTGGGAGGAAACACACCCGAAGGAAACCCGTGTGACCACAGGGAGGACATGCAGACTCCACACAGAAGGCACCCCGGCTGAGAATCGAACCGGAGAACCTCTTGCTGTGAGGTGGAAATGCTAACCGCTGCACCACCGTGGCTGCCCTGCTTGACAGATCTAAATATGTTTGATTACGTGGATCCACATCAGCTGATTCCAGGACAGTCCACACCTGTGGGTCCTGGGTCCTCAGGTTTCCCTGCATTGAACCCACCCCCCCATTTCTTCAGTGTCTCCTCTCTCTTCCCCTCTTAGGGAGATGAATGGTAAGAGCAAGTGCACAAGGAAGTTGTTGTTGTTGTTGTGTCTTTCAGCTTTTCCCAGTTAGGGGTCGCCACAGCGGAACTCCGGTCTGCTAATGATTGGCAGTAGATTTTTACGTACCGAGTTGCCAGCTCTGACGCACAACCTTGACAGATCTAAATATGTTTGATTATGTAGATATTCCTTCATGTAACATGAATGTAACAGACATATTGCAATGTTTTATACACTTACTTTCAAAAGTATTTGAAGTATGGCTTTGAACATAAAGATTTTATTGGAACTATACTTTATAAAAAGGTATAGTTATGAGTTTGAAAAAAACACTGAAAGGTAGGATGGGAAAGATCTACAAGATTTTGTGCAAAAAACAGCTCAGATGGCAATGGGCAGGTTCAGAAAAGCATGGATAAAAAAGAAATCAGGGAGTTGGAGGAAGAATGTCTCTGGGGAAAAATGCTCACCATGATGAGATTCCTGAATAAGGTGGGACCAACTGGAGATGCTTATACTAGATTGCTGCCTAAGTGGTACAAAACTCCAAGAAGAGTACAGGAATAGCAATGAGCCAGAGGTGTGATATAGCAAATGCAGTTGTATATGTGGCATGCATTTGAGAAAATCAGACAGCTATGGAAAATGGCTAGGAGAATCTGGAGTGAGATGTTTCAAATCAAGATTCTAGATGCTTGTCATTTCTGGATTTCAAGATGGCCACCAGCTAGGAAGCATACTTCTCAGTCAGCTCCTGACAAAAATCTACAATCTAACCTAATCAGGGCATTAGCAACTCTGCTAAACCAGCAAAAACAGATGATACTGTGATATACTAAATAACAAACCATCTCTTCTGCAGATTTGTAAAAAAAATATAAAGAATTTATATACTTATCTGCAAGATGAACTTGTTCTGATTGGGGATTTTCTGCAAGAAGTTCAGGCCACAGCAGAAATTCATAGGAAGCTATATAAGGAAACTTTCAATAAATATAGAACCATGTACTCAATGGAAGCTCAAACCTCGCTGGAGAAAGATGTTCCTACAAAGAGACAAAAAACTGTAAAACAGCAACATGACTTGCAAAAACAGACTGCCAAAATGAAATCAGAACAACCCCTCTTTATGGAAGAACTAAAGGCAGCTTTAACACCCTTGCAAAAAGAAATACACTCCTTTTCTACAAAACTAAATGCTTTCAGAAGCAATATAGACCAAATACTAGCCAGACTGGAGAAAAATGAAGAGAAAGCTGTAGAGACTTAAATAAAAATAGAAGATATCTGAAGAAGAACTAATTCCACAGACAAAACAGTATCTGAAATCCAACAAAAAAAATAGACTTAGAAGCCAGATCTTGACACAACAATGTGCTCATTCGGGGTATCCCTGAAACATATGAACAGGCTTCATTACAAAATGTAATAAAAGAAATTATTGAGATACTCTTGGATAACAATGCTTCAGTCCAGAATGCTACAATAGAAGTCCATCGTGCCTTAAGAAAATCACAAACTCTTGAAGCTCGAAGTCAAGTTTATGTAAGAATATTAAATGCAACACATGGCAATATGATCATACAAGCTGGCAAATTAAAAAAAAAACAAATTATTTGGAAAGGAAATAAATTAACAATTGCACAGGACTTACCCTTAGCCATCAAGCAACAGAGACAAATTCTATCACCTTTCTGTGCACACTTAATAAAACACAAAATTAAGTTCCAAATGAAGTATCCTGCTTCCTTACAATTTCAATACAAGAGATCTGCATACCAAGCAAAAAGCAAGGATGAAGCAACTTCAGCTTTTTTAAAAGAATGCAATGAGATCCCTCCAAAATAAATAATAAATAGTAAGTAACAACTAAACTGTTTTCACGAGCACTAAAAATTGTATCTAAATTGCAAAACGACCTTAAATCTGACTAATACAGGCATCGCTAGTATTTTTTTACTTATTTCTTAAGGTTTCTGAAGATAATTACATCTAAAATGTAAGAAAAAAGGTCTCCAAGAGTTTTTATTTCCATTGCAACATTCTAAGGCCGTTTTTCCAGGAAGCTGAACCTCGTCATATGTCCCATGACCTTTGACCTCACATCGCACAAGTAAATTAACCCACGGAGTTATGTCAGAACCAAATCGAGTCTACGGCAGCCAAGAAGATCCAAAAAGAAACAAAAATTATGTAAAAATGCTAGGAGAGCTAATATAATGAGCAGAATTACATTCAGGAAGTAAATTGGAATAATACAAGGCTGTAAACCGGGGAGCAGCTGCATCTAATGAACTGGAACATTTTCTAGCTTCAAAAACTCGCAGGTACTGCAAATCTTCCTATACATAACTAGCAGTAGGATCTAAAAGACACTTATAAAAGAAGAAACTATATTAATTAGTTGATAATCTGGATGATGGAAGCAAAGAAAGTAAAACTGAAACAGGAACAGAAAGGAAAAAGCTACTGCAAATGTGATCTCTGTACAACAGACTGTTCATGCAGTAATGACACATTATGATATGGAGACTTTGCTGCCATATTCTTGCAAATAATATTGACTTTGTGTTCATACAACAGTTTTTTTTTCTCTCTCTCTGTTTTTCTTCTCTTCTTTGGCCTTAGTATTAGCTGGGGAACCATGGAAGGTCATGTCATGGTTGAGATACTAGATGTAGTGCATTTTAATATGAAACATATATTGGAGTTAATTTCTCTGTTTGTATAGGTGGATCATAAGAACTGTGGTATATAACATATGCTCATACTTTAATGTTTGATACATTCTTCATCAATAGAGTCTATTTTTCTAACAAGACTTGTTTTAAACCCTGAACTATCTAGATACCCAAAATAAAATGTGGACAAAGGAGCACAGTTAGCTAATTATAACTATTTACAAGGTTACACCAATATGTTAAAATATGAATATTACAAGCTACAAGTTACCCCTAATTCCTGATTGGGTTAGTAATGCTTATGTCATTCACAACTTAAGTTGTGGGCTGGGTGGTGTTTATCCTAGTAGAGTTGTGATGTTTCTCGGAATGCAAAATAATTACTATAGGATAGTTAAAATTGTATATATGCTTAGATGTTTCAATTCCAAGATGATATATATATTACTTGCTTACTGGATTACCCTTCTCTTTTAAAAGATAGTGGTAGGTGATCAGGCACTATGGAATTTCTGAAAGAGCAAAATGTCACCTTCTCTTTTCATGCTGCTGTTTCTCAACTCACATCAGACACTACTTGCAATGTTTTGCTAAATACTCCCCCTATAGTACCCATAGATAATTCAGTTACATAGGTATTTAAATTAATTATCAAATAAGATGATTAATGTAGCCTTGTGGAATATAAATGGCTTGCAAGACATTAAAAAAGAAAAAGCTAATTATGCACCTTATATACAAATCAGATTCAGATATAACGTTTTAAAGGAAACTCATATGACTACGGAGCAATGGGACAAGGAGACAGAAAAAAAAAACACTAAGTGGACTCAACACATAATAGCAGCTGGGGACAGTCCCTCATCAAGAGGGACAACTATAATAGTTAAAAAATTATTTAAAGGGAACATCATTAAACACAGCATTGATACAAATGGTAGATGGTGCTATTTTACATGCTCACATCCAGCATACAAAAAAACACTGTTATTTTGTAATGTATATGGACCCTGCAACTATCAACTCGATTTTTTAATTGAAATATATAACTTGTTACTAAAGCACCCAGACCATCTGATTATAATTAGTGGAGATGGGAACTTAACAATAAATCCATCTAAATATAGATCAAATAAAAATAACAGTCAATCGCCTCAAGCCACAACTGTTTTATCAGAATTAATTGAAGACTTTAACCTAATAGATCCCTTCGAACTTAATAGCACAGATAGTTTAAGAAGTAGATATACCTATTTATCCCCCTACCATAAGACCTGGTCAAGAATTGACATTTTCCTAATTTCTCAATGCATCGCTGATAATGAAGTGCAATATATCTCAGAACCAAGATCAATATCTGATCACTCAAAAATAAATATAATAATAACACAAAATAAAGCTAGATACACTACCCACAATACCTCAAACTGGACTCTAAACTCAAACTTGCTGAAAATTAAAAAAGTGGAGCAAGAAATTATAAACTCCCTTATTCAATTAAATGAAAATCTTGCAAATAAGGACATTCTATATACAGAAGAAAAATCCACTAGTACAAAATAAAAATGCAATACCAAACAGAAGTAGAGCAAATAAATTATTTTACTGCACAATCAATCTGGTACCTCGGCAGTTTTGCCTTCAACGGACATTTTAGTGCAAAGTGCAATTCACTTAAATACATTAAAAAAAAAATAAACAAAATCAGAGGCCCCTTGTCGAAAAGAACAGCTCCACAGATAAATCCTTAACGCAAATTTATTAACAAAAAACAGTGCTTTCGCCACAGTAATATGTAGCTTCATCAGAGGTAAAAAAGTAATCTGCAAGTAAAAGGCACTGCATAAATATCCTAAAACCAGGAAATGACATACAACAACTTCCTGGAGTTTAACAAAGTTGCTTATTGTGATAACACATAAAAAAGTGCCTTTACTATCACATACTGCAAACTGTTTAAAAACATAATGCAGACAACCAGCTCACATATTAAAAAATTTTTAAACTATATAAGAACTGTAGTGAAAAAAGTGTGGCTTCCATTGAACACATAAAAGATGCTACAATTAACATCTATAATTTATCTTCATAATTTGTTTTTTTAAAAATATGTATTCTTAAAAATGTATGTATATGATACATAACCATAACTAAAAGCTAAATCAAAAGTCAGCCTAACATCAAATATGTAAGTTGTTACTGAATGATCACCTTATTCTACATCAGTATAAGATTCTGATATCATAAACAATTAAATCAGTGCAGACCAAAAGACACTTTTATAGTCTATAAGCACATCCTGGACTGTGAATATCTTCAACTAGTCAAAATACATATAATAAATACATTTTGCACAAAATAGTTCATCTAAGGTAACTTCTTAGTTTCAATACCGGTGCAATTTTACAATTATTATTCAGCCCAGGATGTCTAAATGCATCCAGACGTAACTGCCATTCTAATTCCCGATTCTCCAATATTAGTGTATAAGTTTAAGTGATGATGAGCTTGGTGCGAGTACGCAAGCAGTCCAGCAATGTGATTTTGCACTAAGTTTCATTACCACTTATAGCATGAACACCAAAGGAATTTTAGCCATAATACGTAAGAATTGGCATTTCATAAACTCCAATTCTTACTTGACGGAAAAGTTAGGTAGTACACCTAGGTTTATTTTTAGAAGATCTAACAATCTCAAGGAAATGCTACAAAGGGATACATCACAATATACATTTAACAAAAAGAGAGGGATGCAGCAATGTGGTTTTTGCAAGTATTGTAACAGAGTAAAAACAGGTGAAACATTTATAGTGAGGGATAAAAAATATCGAATTCGCTTCCCTTTGAACTGTGAGAGTAAATCTATCATATACATAGCTATGTGTGACTGCTGCCAAGCGTTCTACATTGGAAAGACGGACCGTAGGGTCCGAGATCGGATGTATGAACATCTTTATGCCATTAGGAATGGTAGGAGTGAGAACGCTTTGGCAAAACATGTCGAAACAAACCCAGGCCATGGGTTTTATTTCATGGCCATTGACCACGTACCATTAAAGGTTAGGGGTGGCCCATTCTCACTAATATTGGAGAATCGGGAATTAGAATGGCAGTTACGTCTGGATGCATTTAGACATCCCGGACTGAATAGTAATTGTAATATTGCACCGGTATTGAAACTAAGAAGTTACCTTAGATGAACTATTTTGTGCAAAATGTATTTATTATATGTATTTTGACTAGTTGAAGATATTCACAGTCCAGGATGTGCTTATAGACTATAAAAGTGTCTTTTGGTCTGCACTGATTTAATTGTTTATGATATCAGAATCTTATACTGATGTAGAATAAGGTGATCATTCAGTAACAACTTACATATTTGATGTTAGGCTGACTTTTGATTTAGCTTTTAGTTATGGTTATGTATCATATACATACATTTTTAAGAATACATATTTTAAAAAAAACAAATTATGAAGATAAATTATAGATGTTAATTGTAGCATCTTTTATGTGTTCAATGGAAGCCACACTTTTTTCACTACAGTTCTTATATAGTTTAAAAATTTTTTAATATGTGAGCTGGTTGTCTGCATTATGTTTTTAAACAGTTTGCAGTATGTGATAGTAAAGGCACTTTTTTATGTGTTATCACAATAAGCAACTTTGTTAAACTCCAGGAAGTTGTTGTATGTCATTTCCTGGTTTTAGGATATTTATGCAGTGCCTTTTACTTGCAGATTACTTTTTTACCTCTGATGAAGCTACATATTACTGTGGCGAAAACGCTGTTTTTTGTTAATAAATTTGCGTTAAGGATTTATCTGTGGAGCTGTTCTTTTCGACAAGGGGCCTCTGATTTTGTTTATTTTTGGTTCTCATTTCTCTGTTTTTCAAACATTAAAAAAAAAAAAACAAAATCCAATCAAATGTATTCACATACATTCAGCCATGATTAACCCTTTGATGACTGTTCAGAAAATATATAGTTAAATAAAAATATCAAAATTTTCAAAATTTTAGTTAAATAAAAATTAGCAGCAAAATAGTCTAGTAGCCATCCAAAGGTCGTAATCCCAAAACTGAAATGAAATGAATATAAGACTGAACATGACCACCACGGAACAGTTAAAAAAACAGTCTTTATGTAAAATAATGAGCGCTTTCTCGTGCAAACCTAGCACGCTTCATCAGATCTTACTACAACTACCAAATCTCCACATCTAAATACTAAAGCTCAGAAACATTTAATTGAATAATTGCAACAATTAATCAAAAAGGAAATAAAACCTTAAAGCAATAAGCTCATATAATACAGTGACAAATTAAAAACAAAATGAGAGCTAAATGCTCATTAACTAAACATACAAGCTTTCAAATCTGAGGCATAATAACAACAATAAATATAATGAAGATAAAAATAAAACAGAATGAATATGTTTCATATATATATATATCTGAAACATCAATAATGAGTATACAACATTCCATCAGCCATAATAAATATATATTAAAAATAGTTAAAAATGTGTTGACTAACCAAACTGAAATTCAGTATCTAATATTTACGAGCCTCCAATATTGGCTTAATATTAATATGTTGGTTCAGTCCTGGTTCAACATGGGCCCTTAATTTGAAAATCCATGAAAGTTCAACATATTCAAAATAATTCATATTATTGCCCCCTCTGACATTTCTATTCAGCAGTTGTAGTACCCTGAACCTAAAACTATGATTAGCATGCTCAACCACATGTTTAGCCAACGCAAGTCCTGTCTATTTATATCATAAATATGATTATAAATTCTGTCCTTCAGTTTTCTAGATGTAATCCCCACATAAAATGCAGTGCAATGTGTACATGTTGCTAAATATTTCAGGTTCTCATTGCTACAACTGGCATAAAACCTAGGTGTAAAAATATATTCAATGGTTGGATGTTTACAATTCTGTTCTTTCACTATAAACTTACACATCTTACAATTGTTACAACTATAAGTACCTAACTTATTTATCCGGGAAATACCCCGTTTTACATATAAATGTTCCTTGCACAAAATCCTTTTGAGACTCTTACTGTTCCTATAAGTAAATTTGGGAGTAGGTCCTACTATACTTAAAACTTTAGAATCAATTGTCAAAAGCTGCCAATTTTTCTTTATGATGTTAACTATTCTATTATTATCATTAGTGTATCTGGTTGAAAAAGTAACCTGAGCCTGACGTTGTGGATGTCTCCTGTAATTAATGTTCATACCGCTATTACTGGATATCAATCCATCTAAAACCGTATTGTGAATTTTATCCACCATAGTGCTGTTATAGCTTCTGTCAGTGAATAAAGTTCACATGGTATTCAATTCAGTTTGCATGTTTAAAGAATCCTTACAAATTCTAGTAATTCTAATACATTGTCCCTTGACAATATTGGGAAAGACAAACCTAGGGTGCATGCTGGTATAATGCAATAATGCATTCTTCCAGCATGGTTTCCTGAATAGAGAGGTGGATATATTGCCACTATAATCCTTAGTTATACTAATATCTAGGAAATCAACCTGGTTATATGAAAAATCCAGGGTAAATCTTAGAAAACTTATAGTTGTCTCTAGATGACAAATAAAGGCTCTAAGCTCATCCACACTACCCTTCCAGAAAAATAGCACATCATCTACAAATCTCCTGTAAAAAAATCATCTGTGCTTTCCTTTATTCCCTCTCAGCCGAGTAACCTTAGTGAATCGTTGGTTGATCTAAGGTTGTTCGGGCGTGCAATAGCTTTAAGATTAATGTTCCCTATTGACAACGAGACTGTGTCAGGAACAGCTTGTATTTTTAAACGCAAAAGTTCATTTGTTCCCATACTGCCTGCCAGTGTTGAAAGTTTCATTTGTGTATGTGAAAATGATTTTTATGCATACTTCTCTGGGTCAGAACGGAAATGTATGCATTTTAATTTAAACAAAGAACAACAGTATTCTTTAAATATGCTATCTAGAAATGATGATTTAACAATAAGACCTGCTGATAAGGGGGGAGGGGTGGTGCTATTAAATACTGTTAATTATGATACAGCAATGTATGAAATGCTGAAGGATGATAGTACTTACAGTGAGATAGATCATAAACAGTTTTTGAGAATTGTTACCAGAGTGCATGATGAAATTTATGATTTATTAATGTGCAGACAAATAACGCAAGATCTTTATAACTATTTCTTAGTAGAAACACCTCTTATACCCTATATAAAAGGCTTACCTAAAGTACGTAAAAATATTTTTCCTCCACCGATGAGGCCCATAGTAGTAGGCAATGGTTTGGTAACTGAAAGAATATCTATATACATTGAGAACATTTTAGCACCACTGGTAAGAAAGATACCTACCATACTTAGGGATAGTTATCAGTTAGTTAATGAACTAACCACCTTTACTGATGGAAGCAGGAATACATCTTTTCTTCTAGTGACTTTAGATGTTAAAAATTTATTTACATCTATCCCAAATGACTATGGTGTTGAAGCAGTAAGGGAGTTGTTATGTTCAGCTGATGACATCGATACTAGCAAAGAAATACTTATCTGCACATTACTGGAGACTGTATTGAACAACAATATTTTCATGTACAAGGATAAATTATTTGCACAGAAATGGGGTGTCGCAGTGGGTACCCCATGTGCAAATTCTTATGCAAATTAAGTAGTTAATTATTGGGAAAGGAAATTCCTTTTTGGTAATACATCTTATGCACAGATGTTTTTTTTACAGGAGATTTGTAGATGATGTGCTATTTTTCTGGAAGGGTAGTGTGGATGAGCTTAGAGCCTTTATTTGTCATCTAGAGACAACTACGAGTTTTCTAAGATTTACCCTGGATTTTTCATATAACTAGGTTGATTTCCTGTATATTAGTATAACTAAGGATTATAGTGGCAATATATCCACCTCTCTATTCAGGAAACCATGCTGGAAGAATACATTATTGCATTATACCAGCATGCACCCTAGGTTTGTCTTTCCCAATATTGTCAAGGGACAATGTATTAGAATTACTAGAATTTGTAAGGATTCTTTAAACATGCAAACTGAATTGAATACCATGCGAACTTGATTCACTGACAGAAGCTATAACAGCACTATGGTGGATAAAATTCACAATACGGTTTTAGATGGATTGATATCCAGTAATAGCGGTATGAACGTTAATTACAGGAGATATCCACAACGTCAGGCTCAGGTTACTTTTTCAACCAGATACACTAATTATAATAATAGAATAGTTAACATCATAAAGACAAATTGGCAGCTTTTGACAATTGATTCTAAAGTTTTAAGTATAGTAGGACCTACTCCCAAATTTACTTATAGGAACAGTAAGAGTCTCAAAAGGATTTTGTGCAAGGAACATTTATATGTACAACGGGGTATTTCCCGGATAAATAAGTTAGGTACTTATAGTTGTAACAATTGTAAGATGTGTAAGTTTATAGTGAAAGAACAGAATTTTAAACATCCAACCATTGAATATATTTTTACACCTAGGTTTTATGCCAGTTGTAGCAATGAGAACCTGAAATATTTAGCAACATGTACACATTGTATTGCATTTTATGTGGGGATTACATCTAGAAAACTGAAGGACAGAATTTATAATCATAAACAAAAACAAAAAAAAAATCTTGCTTTTTTCCCACTTTTCTGAGAGTTAAAAAAGTTCAGTTACAGGCTTGCTGTTCCTGAACTGTTTGAAAGTTTCTGTGAGGCCATTTTTGCTTGGGCTGAAGGAGGGTCTCTGTGTTTATCAGTGGCAGTGACTAACATTGAGCAGCTTCCTGCCCCGGAGAGGTGGTTACTGACTTGAAACTGTAGTTTTATTGGCCACTAGGGTCATTTCCATAACTCCTTCATCTTCCTCTCTTAAAACCTAGTTGCCTCGTGGTTTGAGCGTCTTTTCAGGCTTGTTGGCTGTTGGTGAAGCACCCTCCAAGAGGAAAAACGCTGAGAGAAGAAGGAGCCACTTTTGAGATTTTAAGTATTTTTTCTCTGTTTATTTGCTAAGTTTTTCTGCATAGCTGCCTAGCTTGAGCATTTTCTGGCTTGTTAAACTTGATTTCTGTATTAGTAGCTGTATTTAGAGCACAACCAAAAGCTGTTTGCTGAATTTCCTGTTTGCACTTAATTTTAAATCGTTTTTTCTTAAAACTTGCATATTTTCTGTCCTTGACCTAGCACTCTTGTGTGGGGTCATTTACTGCACTGTTATAACTTGATATTACTTGTGAACCTCTGCTATCTCTGTAAAAAACAAAACAAAAAAAATCTTGCTTTTTCCCACTTTTCTGATAGTTGAAAAAGTCCAGTTACAGGCTTGCTGTTCCTGAACTGTTCGAACCTTTCTGTGAGGCTCTTTTTCCTTGCGCTGGAGCAGGGTCTCGGTGTTCATCAGTGGCAGTGATTAACATTGAGCAGCTTCCCTGCCCCGGAGAGGTGGTTACTGACTTGAAACTGTAGTTTTATTGGCCACTAGGGGTCATTTCCATAACTCCTTCATCTTCCTCTCTTAAAACCTAGTTGCCTCGTGGTTTGAGCGTCTTTTCAGGCTTGTTGGCTGTTGGTGAAGCACCCTCCAAGGGGAAAGAACGCTGAGAGAAGAAGTGAGCCACTTTTGAGATTTTAAGTATTTTTCTCTGTTTATTTGCTAAGTTTTTCTGCATAGCTGCCTAGCTTGAGCATTTTCTGGCTTGTTAAACTTGATTTCTGTATTAGTAGCTGTATTTAGAGCACAACCAAAAGCTGTTTGCTGAATTTCCTGTTTGCACTTAATTTTAAATCGTTTTTCTTAAAACTTGCATATTTTCTGTCCTTGACCTAGCACTCTTGTGTGGGGTCATTTACTGCACTGTTATAACTTGATATTACTTGTGAACCTCTGCTATCTCTGTAAAAACAAAAAAAAAAAAAATCTTGCTTTTTTCCCACTTTTCTGAGAGTTAAAAAGTTCAGTTACAGGCTTGCTGTTCCTGAACTGTTTGAAAGTTTCTGTGAGGCCATTTTGCTTGGGCTGAAGGAGGGTCTCTGTGTTTATCAGTGGCAGTGACTAACATTGAGCAGCTTCCTGCCCCCCGGAGAGGTGGTTACTGACTTGAAACTGTAGTTTTATTGGCCACTAGGGTCATTTCCATAACTCCTTCATCTTCCTCTCTTAAAACCTAGTTGCCTCGTGGTTTGAGCATCTTTTCAGGCTTGTTGGCTGTTGGTGAAGCACCCTCCAAGAGGAAAAACGCTGAGAGAAGAAGGGAGCCACTTTTGAGATTTTAAGTATTTTTCTCTGTTTATTTGCTAAGTTTTTCTGCATAGCTGCCTAGCTTGAGCATTTTCTGGCTTGTTAAACTTGATTTCTGTATTAGTAGCTGTATTTAGAGCACAACCAAAAGCTGTTTGCTGAATTTCCTGTTTGCACTTAATTTTAAATCGTTTTTCTTAAAACTTGCATATTTTCTGTCCTTGACCTAGCACTCTTGTGTGGGGTCATTTACTGCACTGTTATAACTTGATATTACTTGTGAACCTCTGCTATCTCTGTAAAAACAAAAACAAAAAAATCTTGCTTTTTCCCACTTTTCTGAGAGTTAAAAAGTTCAGTTACAGGCTTGCTGTTCCTGAACTGTTTGAAAGTTTCTGTGAGGCCATTTTGCTTGGGCTGAAGGAGGGTCTCTGTGTTTATCAGTGGCAGTGACTAACATTGAGCAGCTTCCCTGCCCCGGAGAGGTGGTTACTGACTTGAAACTGTAGTTTTATTGGCCACTAGGGTCATTTCCATAACTCCTTCATTTGTCCTCAGAGGAGTGGTTTAGGCAGTGACTTGTGGTTTGTTGGCCAATTTGGGTCATTTCCTGTCTTTTCCAGCCCCTGCTATAAAGCACGCTTTAGCGATTTAGCCGATTTAGCCCGATTTAGCGGAGTTGCTACCGTTGCAGACTAGGGCAGCCGGTTAGCAGGTTTAAACTATTCGGCTACCTAAAGTCCACTCTTCAAATTTTCCCTTAAAACTACCTTCCTCGAACTATACTACTGATCTAATCAGCGTATCCTATAATTAAAAGATCATCTCTACTTGACTCCAAGTAGACTATTCTCTATCTGTTAAACGTAGCACTTGCTCCTACAGTACTTATTACCTTGATACGGCACTCTTGTCATAGATAGTACCCCAAAAGGCAACCCCATTTCTCGGTCACCCACGTCCCCGGAATCTTTTTAAAGTTTTTTGTCTATTCCTTCTAGCATGTCGAGGGATCAGTTGCTAGTGTCCTCTCCTGCTCAGCTGGTGAACCTGGGAATATTGAGGCAATGTTACAATTGCCTCATGTACACAGACAACCCTCTCCTCCTCCCACAAAACACAAATACATGCGAGAGATGCAACTATACGGCCAAACTGGAGGCTGAGCTCTCTCAACATAGGACTGGCAAGACCAGTCAGGAGGAGAAGGTTACCACACACACTGTAGACCCAGTCTCACATATTACCATTACAACCTCAAATCATACACATAAACACACAAAGACATACTCGAGGCTCTGATCAAAATCTACCAAAACAGCAGAGGCCACCAAAGCAGACACCCAAACAACCACCACCTCAGAACACAACACCTGCAACACATAGACCTCACAGTCAGAGTGTCAAACAGTCACAGCCCTTAAGGCCAAACACAATGCCAGACACACTAGTCATTGGTGACTCCATAGTCAGACACACTGACGCCCCGCCACCAGACTGAGTAAGGAGAAGGTCACAGTAAGCTGCCTGTCGGGCGCTAGAATCCGCCACATAACGCAAGCACTCAGGTCTCTCAACAGCAGGTACAAATATGATTCAGTCATTGTCCACGCTGGTGTAAACGACCTGAGACGCACCTCCTTGGACTACATGAAAAGAGACATTGAGGAGCTCTCTGATTATGTAGCCCAGACAGGTATGACCCTGACCTTGAGCAGTATCCTACCTTCACCAAGAATGATGCCACAATACAGAGATAAGATGATCAGCTTTAACAATTGGCTTAAACACTGGTGTCATTCAAAGGGGATCCAGTGTCTGTCTGCCTGGGATGACATGCTGGACAAGCCACGCTGCTTCGCAAGGGACGGCTTGCACCTGTCACCCTGGGATTCCGGATATTGGCAAAGGCTCTTGCCACCCCATAGTGCCTTTTTAGGCAAGGCTCAAATTCTAAACCTACCACCCTAGAACACAAAAAGGAAAAAAACTAAGGGTAATGCTGCTCAATGCCAGAAGTCTAAATCTCAAAATGCACGCACTCGAGGCCCTTCTCAGTATGGAGAACATCGATGTCTGTGCTGTGACAGAAACCTGGTTCAAGGCTCCTGAGAGCACCCCAGCGCTATCAGGTTTTACCTCATATCATGCGTTCCTTCCCAAAATCTGGACAATACCAAGAAAGGCGAGGGGGTATCCATATTCATCAAGGACACCCACACCTCAAGACTGGTGGCAACGCACGATGCATCGGAGACCATCCAGGTGCAATTAACCATAGGCAAGACTGCTCTGCAAATTGTAGCATGTTACAGGGCACCCTCACAAACTCAGGAACCTCACATGGCCTTCCTGAAAACACTAGAGTGGATAAATGTATCACCAAACACCATCATACTAGGTGACTTCAATTACCCTAATATAGACTGGGAACACTACTCAAGCCCAAACACCCTAGCCCAAAAGTTCCTGGAATTCATAAACTCAAATGCCATGGAACAACTAGTCACCATCCCCACAAGAGGAGATAACATACTTGATCTCATCATCACGAACATGGGAGCACAATGTTCAACACCGGAGGTGTACCCCTCACTGGTGAGATCAGACCACAAACTAATCTCGCTGGAGGTCCTCATCCCACCCCACCTGAAATAAAAAAGACCACAGTAAAGAACTTCTCAAAAGCCGACTTCACACTTCTAAAGACTAGTGTGGTCTCCTTTAAGGCCCCCGAGCCGGCGGAAAACAGTACTCAAGCCGCTGAATCACTTACAAATGCCTTCTACCAGCACCTGCAGGACTGCATGGATAAGGCAATCCCAAGCAAAACAAAGACTCTTTGTACCAAAGGCAAGCGTCCAGTCTGGTGGACCCCAGCCATAAACAAACTCTACAACAAAAGGAGGAAGCTACTACAAGATAGAGCAAAATCCTTAAAAGGTAAGACACCCTTGATCACTATAAGTAAAAAACTTAGAGCTCTCATAAAATCATCCAAAGCAAATTTCGAGAGAAAAATAGCTAAAGACTCAAAAGACAATCATAAGGCCTTCTTTAGCTATGTTAGAAACCTGGGAGGAAACTCCCAGATATGCTCAGAGCTAGTTCAAAATGATGTGAAGATTACTGATCCTACAGACATTGCCAACATACTGGCTGACAGGTTCAGTGCAAACTTCTCCCCAAAAGGAGAGATATCTATACCAAACGATTGCAGCCCCCAAACATCTCCAGCGCCCAAGTGAGAACTGCTCTCTCCAAAGCAAAAAACACAGCATCCATGGGACCTGATGGTGTCCCCGGTTGTGTGCTCCATGAACTCAATGAGGAATTAAACCCACAGCTAGGACAGCTGTTTAATCAAAGTCTTACCTCTGGATACGCATTCCAGGAGTGGCGCACTGCAACTGTGGTACCACTTCACAAAGGCGGTGCCTCCACCGACCCTGGAAATTACCGCCCATTAGCTTGACAAGCCTTATCTGCAAAGCCATGGAGAGGATCATAATGGACCTCATAAATAAAGACATAGGGAATTTGCAGACTTTGGATCCAACCCAGTTTGGCTTTGTCAAAGGCAGATCATGCCTTTTAAACTTGGTTGACTTTTTCAAACAGTCACCAAAGCCATTGATGAGGGAAAGGCAGTCCATACAGCCTACCTCGATCTGGCTAAGGCCTTCGATACAATACCCCATTCGGGTATCATTGAAAAACTCATCAGCTTAAATGTCAACCCATACATCACAAGATGGGTTGCAAACTGGCTGAGTGACAGAACCCACAGGGTCAGAGCTGCTGGCGCCATGTCAGACTCAAAGCCTGTCACAAGTGGTGTCCCACAGGGCTCAGTCCTGGGCCCACTCTTGTTTGGCATCTACTTTTCCAAGTACAAGCAAACACAGGAGGGTTATGGCTGACAAAGTTTGCAGATGACTGCAAACTGGGCGCCATAGTAGAAAACACATCTGACACAGATATCCTTCAGAAGGGTCTCACAGAAACGGATAACTGGTGCCAGAGCCACGGCCTAAAGTTAAATGCCAAAAAATGCATAGTCATACCCTTCGGGAAAAACAAGGTTACCCCTAGCTACCAAATAGGTGGCAATCCAGTGAGCACAGAAGAAGTTATCAGGGACCTGGGGACCCAGGTTGATAGTAGTCTGTCATTCGACACCCATGTAGCTAAAGTAGTTAGGAAGACCTTCTACATTGCCCACCTTATCATGAAGGGATTCTCATCTAGATCAAGGGAGGTCATAGTCTCCCTTTACTCATCACTCATCAGACCAATGATTGAGTACAATGCCCCATTCGGAATGTATCTGACCCGACACTTGCAGCAGCTGGAGAGGCCACAAAAGTTCCTCACCAAAAGGATAAAGGGTCTCAAAATCTGTCCTATGCTGCCCGACTGAAAGAACTCCAGCTCTATTCAGTCGCCACCGCTTGCTCAGAGGTGACCTTTGCCTAACATACAAGGCCATGTCAAACCCAGATTTGATGAATATGCTTCACCTCAAAAATCTAGATCCATCAGAGCCACAAGGGCGGAGACTTAAACCTTGACACGGCTATTAATAGGACGTGCTGGAGGGATAGATTCATCACCCAAAGACTCCTATGCTGTGGAACAAAATCCCGGTACATGTGAGGCAGAGCACCTCGCTGGCCTTGTTCAAGAGAAATCTTGACCAATGGATGGGAGATCGCAGATATACCCCAGGGATTACCTCAGTGTCACTGCTCGACAGAGGCACAGCAAAATAATGGGTATAGTTCCCCATACTAAAGGGGTGGCGTAAGCCACAAAACGATGGTCTAGGCTTGTAAATGCCCTCGGGCAGATAGCCTAGTATGAACCTATGAACCTATGAACCTATTTATGATATAAACAGACAGGACTTACGAAATGCGTTGGCTAAACATGTGGTTGAGCATGCTAATCATAGTTTTAGGTTCAGGGTACTACAGCTGGTGAATAGAAATGTCAGAGGGGGCAATAATATGAATTATTTGGAATATGTTGAACTTTCATGGATTTTCAAATTAAGGGCCCATGTTGAACCAGGACTGAACCAACATATTAATATTAAGCCGATATTGGAGGCTCGTAAATATTAGATACTGAATTTCAGTTTGGTTAGTCAGCACATTTTTAACTATTTTTAATATATATTTATTATGGTTGATGGAATGTTGTATACTCATTATTGATGTTTCAGATATATATATATATATATATATATATATATATATATATATATATGAAACATATTCATTCTGTTTTATTTTTATCTTCATTATATTTATTGTTGTTATTATGCCACAAATTTGAAAGCTTGTATGTTTAGTTAATGAGCATTTAGCTCTCATTTTGTTTTTAATTTGTCACTGTATTATATGAGCTTATTGCTTTAAGGTTTTATTTCCTTTTTGATTAATTGTTGCAATTATTCAATTAAATGTTTCTGAGCTTTAGTATTTAGATGTGGAGATTTGGTAGTTGTAGTAAGATCTGATACTCATTATTGATGTTTCAGAGATATATATATATATATATATATATATATATATATATATATATGAAACATATTCATTCTGTTTTATTTTTATCTTCATTATATTTATTGTTGTTATTATGCCTCAAATTTGAAAGCTTGTATGTTTAGTTAATGAGCATTTAGCTCTCGTTTTGCTTTTAATTTGTCACTGTATTATATGAGCTTATTGCTTAAAGGTTTTATTTCCTTTTTGATTAATTGTTGCAATTATTCAATTAAATGTTTCTGAGCTTTAGTATTTAGATGTGGAGATTTGGTAGTTGTAGTAAGATCTGATGAAGCATGCTAGGCTTGCAGGAGAAAGCGCTCATTATTTTAAATAAAGACTGGTTTCTTACTGTTCCGTGGTGGCCGTGTTCAGTCTTATATTCATTAAATAAAAATTATCAAAAAATGTTTTAACATTTAGTAACTTTACAAATAATATTATTTAATCAAACAAAAATAGAATATTCAATAAAAAATCAATTCATATTGAGAATATTCAATATTCAATAGAAAATTCATTACTATTTCATCAAATTCATTAAACAGAAATTAATACAAGCAGTAATCACAAATGGGCACTCAGATTATAGCTGAACAATCTTAATAAATGTATACAGGATGCCTAGTCAGTCTTACCTAAATACAAGATGCTTGACCTTATTAAACCTGATACATTCCAAAAACCTTAATAAATACATTCAAGAAACCAACCAATACAAAGAATCCCCCAATGAAATTCATCACCTTAAAACACAAAATTGACTTCCAAAATAAGTCCCCTGAGTGAAAGAGTCCTGCATTTCAAAATGAACTTATTTTCCAAATGTAATAATTTTCTAACCACATCTACACCCCGGGATAATAATGGCTGGACCAGAACTGAATAAAATGAACCTGAAGTGTTACCCTGATGGACCTGAAGAAAATGTTCGGCCACAGGACTCTTTAAATTGCCATTACGAACATCTCCAAGGTGCTCTAAAATCCTAGTCATAGGTTCATAGGTTCATAGGTTCATACTAGGCTATCTGCCCAAGGGCATTTATAAGCCTAGCCCATAGTTATGTGGCTTTCGCCACCCCTTTAGTTTGAATAAAAACTATGCCTATCATTTTTCTGTGCCTCTGTCAAGCAGTGACACTGAAGTAATCCCTGGGGTATATCTGCGATCTCCCATCCATTGGTCAAGATTCCTCTTGAACAAGGCCAGCGAGGTGCTCTGCCTCACATGTACCGGGATTTTGTTCCACAGCATAGAGTCTCTGGGTGATGAATCTGTCCCTCCAGCACGTTCTATTTATAACCGTGTCAAGGTTTAAGTCTCCGCCCTTGTGGTTCTGAGGATCTAGATTTTTGAGGTGAAGCATATTCATCAAATCTGGGTTTGACATGGCCTTATATGTCAGGCACAGGTCACCTCTGAGCAAGCGGTATGAGACTGAATAAAGCTGGAGTTCTTTCAGTCGGGCAGCATAAGACATATTTTGAGACCCTTTATCCTTTTGGTGAGGAACTTTTGGGGCCTTTCAAGCTGCATCAGGTGTCTGGTCAGATACATTCGAACGGGCATTGTACTCAATCATAGGTCTAATGAGTGATGAGTACAGGGGACGATGACCTCCCTTGATCTAGATGTGAATCCCTTCATGATCAGGTGGGCGATATAGAAGGTTTTCCTAACTACTTTAGCAACATGAGTGTCAAACGAAAGACTACTGTCAACTTGGGTCCCCAGATCCCTGATGACTTTTTCTGTGCTCAGTGGTTTGTCACCTATATGGTAGCTAGGGTTAACCTTGTTTTTCCGGAAGGGTATGACTATGCATCTGTTGGCGTTTAACTTCAGGCCATGGCTCTGGCACCAGTTATCCGTTTCTGTGAGGCCCTTCTGGAGGATATCTGTGTCAGATGTGTTTTCGACTATGGCCCAGTTTGCAGTCATCTGCAAACTTTGTCAGCCATAACCCTCCTGTGTTTGCTTGTACTTCAGAAAAGTAGATGCCGAACAAGAGTGGACCCAGGACTGAGCCCTGTGGGACACCACTTGTGACAGGCTTTGAGTCTGACATGGCTCCAGCAACTCTGACCCTGTGGGTTCTGTCGCTTAGCCAGTTTGCAACCCATCTTGTGATGTATGGGTTTACATTCAAGCTGATGAGTTTTTCGATGATACCTGAGTGGGGTATTGTGTCGAAGGCCTTTGCCAGGTCGAGGTAGGCTGTATGGACTGCCTTTCCCTCATCAATGGCCTTGGTGACTGTCTCGAAAAAGTCAACCAAGTTTAAGAGGCAGGATCTGCCTTTGACTGGGTTCTTGACAACCCTTTTAGTCTGACCTATATACCATTTAGTTTTAACACAATTGCACCCAATAATATACACTACAGCACATGAGAGACAGCTAAACCTACCCCTATACATAAATCTCCTCCCATTAATATGTTCTGCTCCCAAACTTTTAACATGATTACAAACTTTGGAATGACCATTTATTGAATGAACATTTATTATACATTAGGGACCAGCATGTGACAAATGCATTGGCTAGGCATGTGCAAAGTAAGGGGCCAGAGCATACATTTAGCTTCCAAGTGATAGAATCAATAAGAGAAAATGATAGAGGGGAGACATAATAAACAGAACTGAGACTTCTGAGACATGTTGGATTCTTAGATTGAGAGCAGACAGGGTCAAGGGCTAAATGATAGAATCTCACTTAAGCCTGTCTTGCGGAATAGGCCTTTGATTTGATCATACAAAAGTCATTTGGAACAGTTATATAATAAATAATACCTAAGCACCCTTCTGGTTAAGTGCAGAAAGGGAGAAATGTTTGTATGTATTTGTTTTATATTTTTATTTTTGAATGAATGCACTGGTCTAAAAGTATGCATACATGAGTTTTATAAGTATTTTTATGAATTTTTATTGTTTCTTTACATTCATACACATATGGTTATTTGTTATATATGCATTTCTTAAATATGTTTTTATAGTAGTTTGGTTAGGTGTAGAAAGAGAGAAATGTTTATATGTATTTGTTTTTTATCTTTGTGTGAATGCACTGGTTT
Source organism: Protopterus annectens (assembly GCF_019279795.1). Classification (NCBI taxonomy): domain Eukaryota; kingdom Metazoa; phylum Chordata; order Ceratodontiformes; family Protopteridae; genus Protopterus; species Protopterus annectens. Next base: position 623,456,978 of record NC_056731.1, on the reverse strand, counting down.
AAAAGTATGCATGCATGAGTTTTATAAGTGTTTTTTATGAGTTTTTATTGTGTCTTTGCACTCATACACATTTGTTATATATGCATTTCTTATATATGTTTTTATAGTAGTTTGAGCTTGTGCACCCTATGCACAGCTTTGATAGAAGGTTTTCATGGCTTATTAACAAGTTAATTTAATTGAATCAATTGAATCAATTAAGTTAATGGGCTGATTCAAATTTTTGTATAAAGTATAGAGTACTGTGATGCATGGTTGTAAAAGGTCTGATGAAGTGGTGTGAGCGACACCACGAAAGCACTTACCTACAATAAAGAACATTTCATCTTTTGACATAGAACTCTGTATTTCTTGGCAAACAATAGTGACTTCTTTGGCTGAGGTTTGGATCGCTAGCTTTTTTTCTGTGGTTTACAAATAATTTTGGAAGTTACTGGCGATTCATTTACACTAACTGTGACCAAAAGGAACTGTTCACATTATAATAACACTATGCACCCTATTAACATTTTACATAGCTAAAAACTGGATGGATAGATTCAAATTATCTTGGTCAGAATACAAGAACATGGCAAAAAAGCATATATTGGCTAAGAAACTGTATACAACAAGTGATAGGAACCAAACATATTATCAGAACTATTGCAAAGCTTTAATTGATATTCTATCATAAATGGCAAAACAAATGTAAATACATATGGATAGTAAACACACCTTTTAGTTAATAGTACTAATTCCATTAACTAAGGCGACATTTTTTGTAGATATGTATACATAGTAGTGTAGATTTTTTGTATTTCCTTTAGGCTGGCATTATGCTTCAAGTTATACTCTCATTTGCTACCATAATGTACAAGTGAATTGTTGTCTTAGAACAATATCCTGACTAAGCCATAACATAAGCATAACTTCATGGTAATTCATTATTATAAATTTAGCAAATCTGATTTTATTTAGCATAGTGTGTTTATACCTAGTTTCATAACTTGCTCATGTCAAGCAATATGTAACATGAACAGTTTCCTATGTTGTGTTCTGTTATCCTTTCTTTTTGCATTTATGAGTGAAAAACATTCAATAAAAAGATATTTGACAAAAAAATAGATTCTTGTTATATCTGTCTTTTTGGGGTTGAAACCACAAGAAAATGTCCATAAGAAGAAATTTTGAAATTGCAACTAGTGATGAGAGAAGTTAGAAGGCAAATACAAAGGGGATGGAATGAAGGGAACTTGGTGAAATACGCAAAAGAGAGGATGAAATGTGTGGATGAATGGCAATAGGGAATACAGAGAAAATAGAGAAATGCCAAAATAAATGGAAGAATAGATGGGAAGGACAGCAAGAGAGGACACAGAAGAAGCTGAAATATGGAATGGAAAATGGCAATGATCATAAATTGTTAGTGCACGTAAGGACTAAGATGTAGATGAAAAAACATAAGAAGATGCAATAAACTGAATATTAGTAGTTGGGAAAATGTGTCTGGAAGTGAGAAGGAATGCTTCGATAAGGAGGAAAGGAGACTTAGAAAAGATGCAACAGTAGATAAAAGGAGCAGAATGAATATGCTAATCTTGTTATTAAACTAGAGAAATAATACATCTAATGCATTGTATGAAGTGCACAAGTCCTGCTTATGGAAACTATGATATAACAGTGGGAGAATACTGGCATGTGACTTGCAAAAATATAAAAACTATGGAACACAGAAATAAATTGTAAAGATAAACAGAAAACTAATCAATTCAATTTTAAATGACAAGCAACCAATTCTAACAACTGTACCTTCATTGAATATATGGTTATATTACTTTTATTTTGTTTATTTTGATGTATTTTGTTCTTATTTGATGCAGTTATATTTTTTCAGAGTTTCTATTTTCATGATTTTTTAATCATTATTTTTTAACTTTAGTGAGAGAGAGAAATGAAGTTCTAAATTAATTATGGCATGGCTTTGATTCTGCTTTCAGAACAATATAGTTGTAAATTTTGAGAAGAAAGTTGTTGACTGGCAAGATATTGAATTAACAGGGTTTGTGAAGTTTAGCTGCTTGTGTGGTATCATTTCCATATGTCTACAGCTGAGGAATAGGAGTATAATAACACTTCATGAGCTCAACAAACACACAGTGTGTGTGTGTGTGTGTGTGTGTGTGTGTGTGTGTGTGTGTGTGTGTGTGTGTGTGTGTGTGTGTATGTGTATAAATCAGATCTCACAGTGTGTGTGTGTGTGTGTGTGTGTGTGTGTGTGTGTGTGTGTGTGCATGTGTGTGCACGTGTGTGTGTGTGTGTGTGTGTGTGTGTGTGTGTGTGTGTGTGTGTGTGTGTGTGTGTGTGTGTGTGTGTGTGTGCATGTGTGTGCGTGTGTGTGTGTGTGTGTGTGTGTGTGTGTGTGTGTGTGTGTGTGTGTGTGTGTGTGTGTGTGTGTATGTGTGTCAGCTACTTGGGACAATGACACGAAGCACTAGGTTTACAGAGAGGGTACTGGATGACTTGGCTTGGACACTCAGCTGAGGACCTATACCTACAGCTGTACCAGTGGGGAGTCTTAATGGGGACCTGGAGGGAGACAGATGTAGAGACATCCAGACCCCAGGCTGAGTGGGTTCCCTGCATGCTCTTAAGGGAAATTGTACTTGATGCGCAGAGGTCTGGATCTGGAAATATTGCATGTATTCATTTGTATTTCAAGTGCACATCCCTGCCCAGTGCAAGTAGTGAGGAATTAGGGTCCTTGATTACTTGCCCAGCATGGGGACAGCACATATTGGTAGCAGTGGTGAGCATCACGCAAACCATGCAAAGTTATTTCCCAATTGCCTCCCTACAGAACAATAAACTAGTCTACCAAAACAAGAATCCACATAATGGTCTATATATGCCCTGACATCCTTATTTACTTCCAAAGATTGTGCCCATCCATGTTTATACATTGATTGCTGTAGCCCGTCTCCATTTTTAGTCATGTTCTGTTTTCCCTTTCTTCATCCTTTTTCTATTAAACAATCTTTTTCATTTCTTTCCACACCGTTATGGTCCCCTCTGTGTACCTCCTCCCTTTCACTCTTGCCATAATATTCCCTAAGCAGCTTACACTCTCATTTTCTATATTCACACCCCCTTTCCATTTCTTTGTTACATGCACCATATCCAGCCTCTGTAAGTAACTCATTTAGACACTCCAAGTAAAGGACTGGTATCTTCTTTCTCTCCAATCCCAAACCAAGCAAAGCTCCAAAATGTGAGTGATATTATACAACATGTATTAAAGCATTTCTGAGAACTAGATTCACATAGCAAATGCATGCTGATCAGTGTGTTTCATAATTAGATGTTATTGCAGAAGATCTCAGATCAGAATTATATTGTGTAAGTCATGTGAGCATCATAATCACATGTGGACACACACACACATACATTCATACATGCACACACACATGTGCACAAACACACACACACACACACACACACACACACACACACACACACACACACATTATTATCTGTGCAGAAGCCCTGTTTTTTTGTAGGTTACACACATATCATTATGGGTTGCTACCATTAATGTGACTTACTGCCAAACAGATGTATGTAGTTTGTGTATGTGGTATTACCCTAGCATCATTCTTTGTACATTGCACCAAATCCTAGACACCTGCATCTTTTTGTCCAACATCTGTCAATGTACCAGTGCCCGACATCTGTGCTGACATTCACTGCTGTAAAGTACTAGGAGAGTACAGGCATACAGCCTATTGATAAGCAATGCCATTGCCAGAGAATCTGGATGCTTTCAAAGTTATTGTTAGTCTACCAGAAAGCCCTTAGTATTCTCTTGTGTGTAAAATGGGGTCATGTCCAAGGTCTTATGAACTATAGGGATTTGTTATTGGCTGTCATGAACTAAAGGGATTTGTTATTGGCTGTCAGTTCTTCCTTACAGCTTTGTCTTATTCTCTTTTAATACCATCCTTCTCCATATTTTCCTTGATTTAAGATGAACCTGCAGTCAGAGGTGAATGCAACATAATGCTGCATAGTGAATTCTTGCAACATCCTAATATTTAGCCCTTGAATACTCTTTATGTTTATGACTTTGTCATTTACATATTATATAATAATACATATATTAATATTAATATAAATATTTACATATATTATCCTTTTGCACTATTCAAGTTTGACCAATGTTATTTCATTTAGCTTATGACATTTGACCTTAGAAAATTATATATATATATATATATATATATATATATATATATATATATATATATATATGGGTTCCCTTCAGAAGCTTGAAATACTGAAATGTCAAATTTCAGTATCTCGAGCCCAAGAAGCCGAATTCACAGAACAGTGAAAGTTTAGAAGCACGAAATTCAAAACCTCGAATACCAGAAGTTTTGAATTTCGTGCTTCTAAACTTCCGCTGTGGTGATGTATTCAGATACGTGTGTATGTGTGTGTGTGTGTTAAGGGGTTTCGGTAGGGGCTGTGGTGTGTGTCAGTGTGTTTTGTTGCTGTGATGTGTGTGTGTGTGTGCAAGGAGAATGTAGCTTCTGTGGTGGTGTTTTGTGTATGTTTGTATGTAGTGCAACTTCGGAGTGAGAATATTTAAGTAGGGGGGGTGTGGGGGGGTGCAGCTTTCATGTAGTTGACAGACTATGTGTGTTTGTGTGGAGAATGTTGTTTGTGTGTGCGTGTGTGTGTGTGTGTGTGTGTGTGTGTGTGTGTGTGTGTGTGTGTGTGTGTGTGTGTGTGTGTGTGTGTGTGTGTGTGTATAGTACCGCAAAATTCAAAACCTCCGGTATTCGAGGTTTTGAATTTCGTGGTTTTCAGTTTTTGTTGTTGTGTGGATTCGGCTTCTTAGGCTTGAGATACTGAAATTCAAGATTTCAGTATTTTGAGTTCTGAAGTGAATCCATAGATATATATATATATATATATATATATATATATATATATATATATATATATTGCCATTAACAGTATAAATGATGTACTCTTACACATAAAGCTGTAAATATAACATCTACAGTCTCACAACTTTGATAATCTTCATTCCAGATTTTCAGCATATGAATACCTTTCATATAGCTCATGAATGTGATCTCTATCGCATTACAGGATCAGGAAAGCATGTTTAAAATATCAGACAGGACAACTTTCCTTAGTTACATTCACACTACAGCATAATGTTTGGAAACGACTGCACAGATGCCTTTTCCACACTAAGCACACTGTTGGAAAAATAAGAATGCAAGAACATCATAAATCCTCCTGCCTGAGTAAAATCTGGGGTCAAAAAACAAAATAAACTGCTGCTCTGCATCATTTATCCCCCTTCCCTTGATCAATAATAAAATCCACTGAATGCAAAAGTTACCATTTTACTGTGGTGCAGAACACACAGTACAGACATTGTATTCAGACTCAGTCAGTATGATATATTTGTACTCACTTTGTCAGAGTTATGAAGTTTAGTATAAGTGATGCTCTGTGCAGAAAAATTAGTTGTTACCTGAATGACTGGCCCAAATGCCGATTCTCACTTTGTGAATTTGTGGTTCAGTTATCTGAATTTTTCTGTACTGGAGTGAAAGCTGCCCAAGCACATATTAAAATGCAACAAGTATGCTGCCATTTAACCAAGCTCTCTAGTAAATGTTCCTCTTAGTCCCAGTCAGGAAACAAAAGCTGATTCACCTCTGTTGCTTCTACTAGGTCCTTCCTTTCAGCTTGTGGTATGGCCATACAGTATTCATGTTACCTCTCAACAGATGTTTTTCATTTAGAATCATGGGAATACAGAAGGCTGTGACACAGAATGCATGCCTTGTGCCTGGCCCTGCTACCATTTACATGATTTCTTTCTGCCACGTGTCCCTGCATTCTTTTACATTTATTAAGAAAAAGCTTGCAATCTGTAAAGACCATTGCAAAGTAGTAACTCATGCAAGCTGACAGTGAGACCTAATAAGGATAAAACATTTCTATAGCTAGTACAGTCTCACTTGTAGGTCTAGTGGTCTTATTGAAGACCTGTGGATCACTAGGTATGTATCACTAGGTATTCTTAAGGCAAGTTTGCTGCTGAAACACTATTCCCCCTCTAGGAAAGTTTGCATATCTCCCATGATGTCTTGATAACTGAAACTTTTCAGATGTTATTGCATGCATGTTTTTGTGTTTTGCTGGGATCTTTCTGAATAGACCTCTTACACATCTTCTGTAGGCCTTTTGACATTTTGACATTTTGCTTCCACATGTGCAGCTTAGTGTTGGTTACCATGATCATGGTACAAAACATAAAAGACTTCAACTTCTCTTTAAAGCCTCACTATTTTTAACTAACCAGAGATGTCTGGTAGCACCATTTATCTCTTAATGTTTCTTTTATCCATAACTTTTAACATACTCATCCCTATTTAAGCATAATATTTGTTGAACAAAGTAATTTGGCTTAGTAAGTCATGCAATGACCGTGATTTATTTTTCATCTTCAAAGTAATACAACCTAAACAAAAGTCTAACATCAAACAAACCAAATATATATGTATATATATATATTATAATGTGCTGCACAAATAAGTCTGTGGAAATGAAATGCATCAGATATTGCTATAAAATTGTTTAAATCATACTGATTTAAATATAATCATGATGACAAAACAAAAAAATCCAAGTCCACTGAATGTTTAATGTTTATACAAGTCTCAAGAGAAAATGGCACATATTCATTTCCAGGTCTGGGCCTATGCTCATCCTGTTTATGAGAAGGCCAGAGTTCTGTACTGTAAAAAGATGCAACCTCAAAGAAATCATTAACAGGACTTCCAAAACCAGAATTGACCCAGTCCTGTAATGTTTGCAGAAATACTTTCCTTGCACTTCAAAATGCATGATCTTCAACATAAAATTCCCTTTCAGCTCACTGCGCACTGTTTTGAAAGAGCAAACTTTGTGCTGTACTTCTGAGTTAAAATACCCAATTTGTTTGCTGAGTTTGCTTAAGCACCTTATAAACAAAACAGAGCCAACATAACATTATAATGTGATGTCTTATTCATCCCAAGTACTGTAGTTCATGCAATTAAATTACAGACACATAGGACTGTGGAACTCTTTAAATGCAAAAAAGGTTTAAGCTCTGCTGTACAATGAAATGCTAACAAGTAAAATTTATAGGCAGGTAAAACCTTTTAAAGCAGTAATGAAAAAATACATGAACTTGTAATGTAAGAGTCAGTGAAGTTATTGCTGTCTTGTAATTCCACATTGCTCTGCCAGATTTATTAGGTTCTACCACATGATTTATTTAGGGTATTGGCTTTTGTAGATAAGATCAAGGAGTTTTATATTTACAGTTCAGAATAAATAGGCCTCCAGAACAACTGGCATTTCAAATAAAATGCACATCTTCCTCTAGGACTGAAAGACTGCATTTTCCTCAATATTTGACAGAAGTTGTTTAAAAGAGTACAAACAAAGGAAAACAAGGATTTTTTTTTCTGAATGTAGGATTTTGTTTAAGCTACATAAAATGTTGTTACCCTTCAAAACAGAAGAGCTGAAGTCAGAGCATTAGGATGGTGGAACTAATGCCATTTAAATACTAGGAAACTAACAGAGCTAAAGAAATTAAGTTTGAAATGGGAATGTAAACTTTTAACATAAGTGTGATGGAAAATGCTAAACCTGAACCTATGACCATGGGTAGGTCTTAAGTGCTTCAAACTATGACAACAAATCCTTATACAAAGTAAAGTAAAATGCATATGAGCTGATGAAAAAAAATACACTGCAGCTATGTAACACCTCACACTGCAATAATTACATATAACATTATTTTTAACTGTGTGCGTAACAGTTCTCTAAGCTACCTCTAGATAATTCCAGGAATTGTTTCATAACCAAAAAAGAAAGAAAGAAAACTGTAATTAACTCACTCAATAAATGCACCGTATTTAACAAAAAAGCATAAAATAAAATCTATATGAGTCACAAGTAGAATGAATCTAACCAAATCATGTGACATGCATAAGATATAATGTAATATGGGGAACATGTTGAACTGATGACATATGTAGTATATGCAGATATTTTCTGACATTTAACTCACTCAATACAGAACTTGCATTGCACAATGGCTGATTATACTAAGAACGATTTGGGCAGTTGCCTGGGACCCATGGATTCAAGGCAGCCCATTGGTTGACTATCCAATATACTATACAACAAAATAAAATGAATATACGGTTGCTACCTGTGTTGTTTTTCTCCATTAAATCCTGTATAACTGTGTCCCATATGTACTCAAACTTGTAAGGTAAATATCCCACCTTCTATTTTTTCTCAAATGAGCTGGCAAAAAGAGGGGTTGAGAGGGAGAGAGAGAAATATGGAAGGTTACTAATCACAGACATGTTAAACTTCAGTGGGATAGTTTGGTCTTGACAGTACTGGGGTAGTGGGTAAAAAAAAGGAAAGGTGAGGTGGATCAGGAGTTTACACTAGGATAAATACATTGCATTGGTGTTATTCTGGCAAAAAAACAAAAACACATGCTTATGGAAATTGTGAGTTACTTGGATTGGGTCATTTATTTAGTTTCATGTACTTGCCCTGCTTTTTTTGGGGGGCAAACCTCTCATCCACTTAAATTATGCATTTCTGAACATTTTAGTGATGCCAGATGTGCTCATCAGTCCAGTGCTCTCTATAAACTCACCATTAAGCATCCTACAGCTAGGATTATTTTTGTTGTTATAGACAGTATTGTGTCTAATAATAAATATAAATCAGGCTGGCATGATATACTGGACAAAAAAGACAAAAAAAGCAAGGAAATGGATTACCCAATTAGGAGCACTTTTTTCTCCTGGGCTTAATGACTATTTAATCAATGATGTGTAGACTGTTGTTATTTAAGAAAGGGGGTGGGGGCATGTGTGAGTGTTGCACTGAAGAAGGCTTTATTGCCGAAACTGGTATGCTGTAAAATTTTTCTCATCTTGGTCATTATCATATGATGAAATAAAGATTTGGTGCTGATGTTTAAGTGCTGGCCTTTTGTTTTTCTGGATATTATTTCATTTTACTGTGCATCTGTTCTTTACTTGCATGGGTGTGGATTATTCTAACAAAACTACAGAAAATCACTAGGAGGGGATGACAGACCTCTTTTCATTTTAGTGTAACCTTATTTTTTGACCATTTTAAGCCTCATCAACTCATAACCCATTGCTCCTCCTGACTACCACCTTATCCTTTCCTTAAAAAACTGGAGCATCATTTTACAAGAAAAGAAATAGGACTGAGTCTCCATAACTTGCTTTTACAAGAAGGTACTGCAGTTACAGGTTGTCTTTCCTGAGTTGGTTTGATTCTGTGCGATGCTGAAGGGCTGACAATGTTCTGAATTTTCACTTTTAAAATAATGGACATACATAAGAAAAAGTATGAAATGGTAAAGTATGCAACATGACGTCTACATACTCATTTCAGCTTGATGTTTCTGTGTCAGCATTTATGCTCACTCTATTGCTCTGTTAAAAAAAAAATCACATCCACGTTTCTTTTTATTAAATGAGTAATTTTTTCATCTTACTAGACATCCACTACTATTTTATGAGGTTGTGTCTGTATAGTCACCACCAGCAAATGGATTTGGTAGTTGCAGTTTTTTTCCTAAACCTTCTCTGCTGGTTTTGTTTTAACCTCTGGAGATATTTCAGAATTCAAAGAACTTCTTAACAGCTATTGAAGCACACAAACAGTATTCTAGAGGAATAATAAGTATTTATTTGTTGTGCTTCCCTTATTTCAATATACATGCATCTAATCTGGATTCACTTCAGAAGCTCGAAATACTGAAATATTGAATTTCAGTATTTCGAGCCCAGAAAGCCGAATCCTGAGAACAGCGAAAGTTCAGAAGAGCGAAATTCAAAATCTCGAGTAACCGGAGGTTTTGAATTTCGCGCTTCTGGACTTTCACTGTGGTTATGTATTCAGGTAAGTGTGTGTGTGTGTGTGTGTGTGTGTGTGTGTGTGTGTGTGTGTGTGTGTGTGTGTGTGTGTGTGTGTGTGTGTGTGTTAAGGGTTTTGGGTAGGAGCAGTGGTGTGTGTCCGTGTGTTTTGTTGCTGTGATGTGTGTGTGCGAGGAGAATGTAGCTTGTGTGGTGGTGTTTTGTGTGTGTTTGTATGCAGTGCGACCTCGGTGTGAGAATATTTATGTAGGCGGCTGGGGCACAGCCCTCATGGGGTGCAGGGGCTTGCCCTGCTTCATGTAGTAGAGAAGTTATGCGTGTGTGGGGGGAGAATGGTGTGTGTGTGTGTGTGTGTGTGTGTGTATGTGTGTGTGTGTGTGTGTGTGTGTGTGTGTGTGTGTGTGTGTGTGTGTGTGTGTGTGTGTGTGTGTGTGTGAAGTAGTACTGCGAAATTCAAAATCTCCGCTGTGCGAGATTTTGAATTTCGCAGTTTTGAGTTTTCGTGGTTTTGTGGATTTGGCGTTCTAGGCTTGAAATACCGAAATTCAATATTTCAGTATTTCGAGCTTCTGAAGTGAATCCATCTAATTTACATATGCAGAATAGGGAAGGTCTTGAGATTAATTCATGCTGCCATTTATACTATGTTTAAGCTTAGGGCATGATTCAGGGACTCACACCACCACTATATGGTCATTCTAATCTTAAATTGAAACTTGAAATTGTTTACCTCAAGTAAACCATGTAATACAAAATATATGTTGTTATATAACATTTTGTAATACTGACAGATGAACAGTAAAAAAATTAGTCAGTTAGCAGTTGGATATATATTTTAATTAATTATTCTGGTATATTCAACCACCTCCTTATTCCTTATTTGATCAGACAGTCTGTTTACATGTGGTTTAGTTGTGGAATAAAACTTCTGATGTCAAGAATTATGCTCAGATTAATTCCTGGCTAATTAGGTTTCATCTCAAGGGTGGTATTGATTTATGTCCACTTGAGCTATTTAGTCCCTTAGGTTTAGCATTCATGACCAAACCTGGCCATACAAGACTAAATCCAAACATAGCTTTCCCTCCCACTAGATATCTTTGCATAAACAAGCAACAAGAAAAACACCTGCATCCTACACAAACAGGTGCTCAAATTTAGCAGTTAAAAAAAAATCTAAAAAAAAAAAAAAAGTTGCTCCCAGTTTGTTCCTTCTGTCTCTGAGGTTTGTGCTATTTCTACAAATGTAATGTTTAAGGAAGTTTGAAATGAGCAACTAGGCAAACCACGGAGGACTGTCACATGGTGGACAGTCCCCAGGATTCATGAACCTTGCGCCAGGCGCACACATAGCATAGGCGTTACAACGCCAAATATGGCCACCGAGCAATTCAGGTACGATCCAATTCCACGTGCACTACCAGTGTGCGCCAGATCTGCGCAGCCCCCGGCGTAGGTATGCTAAACACCCCATGTGCGGTGTGTCACCATGCAAATGAAGGCATATAGCGATTCACTAAGTGGTGCAGGCGTAGCATAAGCCCACGGCAATGTAAACCAAAAAAAAATGGTTTACATTTTCCCAAACATAACATCGGAGTAACAGAAGAGTGTCAGACCCAGGTATCACACTGTTAACATATGCCAATGGCGAAATACACAGACAATGGCAAAAGAAAACATGCACAACACGTAAATAACAACTTAAATGGCATGTCCACAGTAACTCACATCAGAACCGCAGGACATGTGTGCGGAAGGTGCAACATAATGAAATAATATAACAATGTTATAAAACAGCATCGTAATAGACATCAGGTCCACAGCATAATACACCATGGTATGCATGGAACGCCACAACCACGGTGCAAGGGTTGGCAAGGACTCGCGGCAGTCTTCGGCATGGTAACTATGAATTAGTAGTCAGTGCCATGCAAATGAGGCAGATAATACTGAATCGCAAATCCCCCGCTGGAGTAAGGCTGTACCAAACGGCGCAGCGGTAATACACCGAGGAGTGGCTCAGAGGGAATACATGACATCTGCAGAGGGGTGTGCCACCGTAGCAGTAAGCACATTGGAGCACAGCAAACCTGGGCTGTACATCGCAAATCAAAGCTGCAGGACCGGGGTGTGGGGTAATAGTTTAGCTGAGAGCACACAATGTGCGCAAAAGTGCATGTGTACGAGGATGTCAACGTTCCCGGAACCTAGTCATGTGACGCATGCCCCGCAAACAATATCGGAAACAGGAAGGTGATGTGAAGAATATAAGGAAATGCGGAAGAAGTGTAATTGGAGTACTAATGAGCAATCAACACTAATCAACCCACGAAGGCCAATCGGCGGCAGCTGACAACTCTGCATGCAGAAACCTGCAAAACGGGATAGGGGAGGCATATGAATGCAAAGAAAGTAGGGGAGGTAGCAGACTGCAAAGATAGAAGACCTGACACAGCAGAGCAAAGCAGACAGGCAGCACAATGGCAGTAGCACACAAAACGCATGATATGCCATGTCCATGAAAGTAGAAATGACAGTGCTCTGCAGGATGCATGCCAGAAAATGGTAGGTGCAACGTGCAGAAATAGTAAGGGAAGGTCGAAAGGTAATCCATGGCAGGCAAGAGTAATGCAACACCAAAGGCAACACCGTTGTAGTTCCATCGGTAAAACACGGAAGATAACCCTTAGATACGGCCATACAAACACACCCTATGACATCATCGGTGTGCACAGCACAATAGTATAAAGTGTGAATGCACACAACACACAGCCGTGTATTCCCAAATGCCGCACCATAGGTGTAAACACACGGGAACTTTTAAAATGTACATGTTGGGTGCTGCCATAGCTGTGATCCATCAGCATGTGTTAGAGACAGACGGTGTTGTGGAGGAGGGTGCCGACAACCACCGCAGGCCTCGGAGGAGGAGGAGAGTGTTCAGACCAAGGGTAACCTACCAGGGGCTACATGACCAGGAGATAGTGGAGCATTACAGGGTGGACAGGGACATGTTACAGCAAATAGTGGAGCTGTGCCGGCCACGCCTGAGAACAAGAAACAACAGAGGGGAACCCATCCCAGTGGACACAAAGGTATGTGTAAGCTTGCGAATACTGGCCACAGGTACCTTTCAAAGGCCAACTGGAGATATAATGGGCATCTCACAGGCATCAGCATCCAGGGTACTACACCAGTTCCTGGATGCCATGTTACCACATGCCAATGAGCATATATACTTCCCCAGATCTCAGGAGGAGTTGGCTAGCAATATGCGCCACTTCCACCGTGTGGCACAATACCCGGAGGTACTGGGTGCGATAGACTGTACGCACATACAAATCAAGTCACCACCTGGCGAGCAGGGTAGACGCTACATAAACCGCAAGGGATTCCACTCCATCAATTGCCAGGTCGTGTGCAATGCCCAGGGCATTATCATGGATGTGTGTGCTGGCAGCCCTGGAAGTTACCACGACTCCCATATCTGGCATGCCTCACAGCTGTACCAGGTATTTGTCAGGGGGGACATCCCACAAGGCCATCTCGTGGGGGATGCTGGCTATGCACTGGAGCCGTGGATGATGACTCCCATCAGAAATGCACACACACACATGCAAGAATGCCATAATGAGGCACACGCACAAACCAGAATAATCATAGAGCATGTGTCATGGTTCCGGTGCTTGGATACATCTGGTGGAGCCTTGCAGTACTCTCCAGGCACATGTGCCCACATATTCATAGTATGTGCCATGCTACATAATATGATCCTGCAGAAGCAGCTGCTGCAGGGACATAATGGTGAAGGGCCACAAAGCCCACCACAATTGCCAAGGCCAGTCCAGGCACAGAGGGTTCTGGACCAGGAACACACTGTGCCAGCCCCAGTAGGCAGACGGAGGCGTACCCAATATGCCTACGCCTTGGCAAAGAGGGAACGTATAGCACATACTCTGACAGCGTAGGCCCCATGGACTGACACCTCCCCACCTGCACACACAGTGAAATGGATGGCACACAAACATGACCACCTGTAAAGTGTAATGTATGGGTGGCCTTATGTGTGACTCCAACATAGGCAGCCCCCAAACACTGTAAACCCAACAGCCAGTGGAACATGTGACGCCAACACCTGAACAGTACGTGAGTCCTACAGCATATGGCATTGCTGTGTGCCTGCCACGGTCGCAAGATGTATACATATAAATATATATATATATATATATATATATATATATATATATATATATATATATATATATATATATATATATATATATAGATAAATATGTACACATATACATATATATAATACAGATAAGACAGGGAATTAGAGGGATATAAGGTGACTGAAAGGTATCCCACGATATCTGTACATAGTATACATAGTGCAACGACAATCTGAACATCCGGGAGGTTCAAAATAAGAGGATACCGCCAACCATGGAGCGTGTAACATACCGATATGCATAACCGCGAGGCTGAAAGACCACCAGAACACAGTACTGTAACAGTGCATGCACATGTAATAGTATGATGATATGAAGGGAGAGGTAGACACCGCCGCCGGTGTTGCGGTCCATGTAGGTACTGTGTGCAACCGTCCCCGTGAGTGCCGTAGTATGTGTACGTGTGCGCTGAGGGTGCCATGTGCGTCGCTGTGTGAGTGTAATGTGTGTGTGTCTGCAACATGTGTATGTTGGTGCCAAGTTAGAGGCAGAGCAGAATATTAGGTGTAGGCATACGGTAAACTAGCCTCAGGCATATGTTCACCACTAGTCCCACAGTAGTAGTGACAGCCCCACCCTGGCTAGGTGTGTCGTGACATAGAACGATACAAAGTGAATATGTCCCAGATGGTAGCACAGGAATATTCCCCATAAGAAATGGAAAGGACGTATGTAATAGTCATGCCTGCATGTACGACACTGATATGTTACATGCAATATGATACGTTGGCAAAGCCACACAGCAATAGGTATGTATCGTGGAAATATGTATGTGCTACCCCAGTACTGACCGTGGCCACGTGTTGGCCCGTAAACACCGGTGTGTGTTCTACAAGTGTCACACAATCAATTCCCATCTGAATATGTGGCAACCACTGGCAAACAGGCTATCCCAACAACAGGACCACAATGACTGCAAATATCTGGGACAGACTGACAAGGGATAGTTGTCACGTACACATAACCGCTGATATACCACAGATGTTATGGAGGTATACATGCATCAAGCTCACCTGCAGGCGATACCGACACCACATGACAACAGCCCAACCTACAATCCCATAACAAAAGACTATTAACTGTTAACCCTCCAAGTAGGGATGGAGCACACAGACAACTATACTGGTTATGTAGAGATGCAAGGCCCACAAACCGTATCCGTGACGTACAACCACCGATATCCCCCACTGTAGATAATAAAGGAATACAAACCGTAATAGCAGCACAAACATACAGTCAGTCAATGACATCTGCATAACCACAACATATCGCGTGGGAGACACAATTAAAGGCGGATGCATAATTGCATGCATTGTATAAATGCAAACAATAGCCATGTTACAGTTTGGAATGCAATACTCTGTTATCATTCGTCGGCAGGACAGGTACACCCACATGTCGAACCAAATACTACACCTGTCACACACAATCCACGGGTGACTTGAATGCAGAATATACTTGTCCCTATGCATAGCAGATGCAGTTACACATAACATAAGACAATACAGACCATCTCCACGAAGGTAGGGCAAATAGCCAACGCCCAGGCGGAGAATCCAATTATACCCCAGTATCGACGCGTAATTACCGAATGGAGTAGATGCACAGGTGATATGCACGTAATTACTCACGTACACATAGCTGCTGATATACCACAGAAGTTACGGGGGTATACATGCAGCAAGGCCACGTGCAGACGATATCGGAACCAATTAACAACAGCCCAACCCACACTCCCATAACAAAAGACTATTAACTGTTACCTCTCCAAGTAGGGATGGAGCACACAGACAACTATACTGTCCATGTAGAGATGCAAGGCCTACAACCCGTATCCATCACATACAACCACCGATATCCCCCACCGTAGATATTAAAGGAATACAAACCGTAATAGCAGCACAAACATACAGTCAGTCAATGACATCTGCATAACCACAACATATCGTGTGGGAGACACAATTAAAGGCGGATGCATACTTGCATGCATTGTATAAAGGAATACAACAGCCATGTTACAGTTCTGAATGCAATACCCCATTATAAGTCGTCGGCAGGACAGGTACACCCACATGTCGAACCAAATACTACACCTGTCACACACAATCCATGGGTGACATGACTTCAAAATATACATTATGCTACGCATAGCAGTTGCAGTTACACATAACATAACACAATACAGACCATCTCCACGAAGGTAGGGCAAATAGCCAACGCCCAGGTGGAGACTCCAATTATACCCCTGTATCGACGCGTAATTTCCGAATGGAGTAGATGCACAGGTGATATGCACGTAATTACTCACTGAGGAACAGCAATTGGTGGGATGAATCCACATGTTGCAGGTATCGACGTATATAAGGATGACTCTCAGGATATTCAAACCGTATGCTCATACCGAAACAGCATTGTACTACCGAAAACGAAAGGAAACGGAAAAATGATACACGATACATGGAACGACACACCAACAAGGTATGTAGAACACACGATATGTAAGGTTGTGTAACGCATGATCTGTATTAATAAGCTGTACTGTATTGGAATGGTGGTTGTAATTAATTACACTTGTCCGTAATGCAGAAAGTGGTGAAAGGTAGTTATGTAGTGATATCTTGCTGAGCATACCAACGCTTGTAGACACCGTGTGTACAGCAGTGGGACATCATGTACACAGCGGAGACACCACAAGGGATGCCACAGGAGGGCATTAAAGAGAACAATGCCATACCACACGCTGTTGCTGGCAGTGGATGTCCAACAAGGAAGCGCCATAGCAGGGGATAGTACATGTATGTATACTGTCACAGCACGCATGTGTATGAGCATATACCGTTGATGTCATATGTAAGGTGTGGCCGACGTGCAAGTATGCCCTGCATTAGGGGATAGTATGTGAAATATGTGTAATGTAAAGTTGTCTAGGTAGATATGACAGATATCATACACAGTATCACAGGCATATCATACATAACACAGGTATCGCCTATTGAATGTACAATAACAGGATACATATGGCCTGTAGGTATGGGACAGAGTAGTAGCATGATAGCTAGTCTAAATGGAAGGGACACCAAGTAACCATGCCCAAAGGACTTGTAGTAGCTGCACAGGTGCACAGTGGGCAACAATGCAGTCTGGCAGGTCCACGTGTAAGCACATGGGCAGTGTACACAGTAGTGTCACCTCTCCATGGTAGTGTCCTGTGAACAGCAGAGGCAGGTGTCAACTGCACCACTACACAGTACCGCTGCTGTGGTGGTACCAGGACTACGTGTCACTCAAACAGCAAGGGAGGTATCACATGAACAGTGCTACCATGTGTCCCTGCAGGATGTACACAGGACCTATGTTCCACAGCATGGTGTGTGTTGTGTTCGTGGAAGTAACACAGAAGCCCAGCCCATGCAGTGTGGCATGTGTGCACATATCCAGGAGCATTCCGTTCACACTGCCCACCGCAGATGGCATGTATGAGGAGTATAGTTTCATATATATATAATATATATATATATATATATATATATATATATATATATATATATATATATATATATTTGTATTTTTCTCTGCCTACTGTAGTCGTTATGTAACCTGTCCTTTGTGGACATTCTTCTATCTTAGTCATTTGTTACAAAGATGTTTACTTTGTTCTATTGGGCTTTTTTCCTCTGTGTGTGGAGCTTTTCTCCCCGGGCCTCTACTGAAAATGGACATCTATCCAGCTAGACTAGCCCGGTCAACAAATGTAAAATAAAAATAAAATAAAAATAAAATAAATATGCATCACTAATGTGGAGGACATGGGCCGTGTCAGAGCAGAAGACACCCCTGAGTATGTGGTATGCAGATGTGTACAGATGTGTTGTCCATATGTCAGCCGCATATGTAAACTGTCTGAGCCCAGTAAACATTGTGGCATGTCAATGTTGTGCCATGTAAAGCTGTAGCTGTTGTTGAAGGTACACCATAAATGTGTTATTGTACCCTTGACTGTGTGTAGATGTGTGTAGTTCACAGGTACAATGGCCACCTATGTACCAGCATCACACACAGTACAGATAGGTGTGGCCTTGCAGAAGGATATCCATGCCACAGTGGAATACGGTAACCACAGGACTGTGTGTGGCATAGGTGTGTACTGCAACCATGTACAATGTGATATGTATGTATGGGACCACTATCCATGTGATAGTCAGTGGGTGAATGTTGTTATGCAAAGGTGATGTGCATGCACCATGTGTCATGCATCCTGATGCCATGATACGCATATGAAGTATCCGCCACACTGACACCCATATGGTTGGTATTGGTATGAGCTGGTGGAGCAATAATGGCGCTTGGTATGTAGGTGTGGGAAATCTAGGCATGGACAGTACTCTGTGACAGCATGTTCCATATGTAAGCATATAGTGAACATGAGTGGCCCTATGACTGAGGACTGTGTAATGCAATATGTACCTGACATGTAGTAGGTACTATGGTATGCTGGCACCACTGTGTGTACAGTCCATGAGCCACATAGCATAACATCCGGAGACACAGGGTATGATGTGCAGGTGGATGTGTATGTTGTCAATACCAGAATGTGGAATGTTGCTGAAAGGCAATGTGAGGACAACGTATGATGTGTCGGCCTCCATACCATCCTCAACTGCCCATGCAACTGTATGACAGGTGGCCAGCATGTGTATGTGCCTTGCTGTGGCATACACAAGCCCAACACGGGTGCTAGGAAAGGACTGGAGGCCATCAATGTGTGTGGGAATCACGTTCCTGAGGATGTGCCCCATTGCCATGCAGAATGGTCCAGTCATGGGTGTATGACTATAGTCCCACTCGTGCAATGCAGTGCCACCCGTGTGTAGTGCGATAAATGCCGCTGTGCGGCAGTCAGGGTCCACAATGTCCGACAAAAGGCTAGCAGTGAATATAGTGGCCTGGTGCGGAGACATATACCGAACAGGTTGGTGGGACATTACAGCCAGGGACATTGGAAGGTGACATTGGGCCAGTGTCCCAGGACATATTGTGTGCATGTCAGTACTGTGTATGTGACCACAGGGACACTACGATGGCCATGTACGGATTGCGACCCTGTAGTGAGTGAGAGGGTGTATTGTCATTAGTACGCCATTGCCTGGCACGTTGCCAACATTAGCTCGGTCTGCAATGCTTGGGTGACTATTGTATGTGACATCAGATGTGGATGTTGCCAAAGAATACTGACATACCACCACAATGCCTGAGGCCCCACACCGCAATGTGCGGCAGTCATGTTTAGGTAGCTAGCCTTGGAGTATGTGATGATGGACCTCGGGGACCCACCATGGCTGAAAAGTGATGCACCCCACACATGTGAATGTACATCACTGTGCAACAGCCTGTACATGTGGTTGTACATATGTGCATGGAACATGACCACCACAGTGGCGTCTGTGAACTGGTCAGTACCGCCATGTCTCTGTGTGGAATAGCATGATTCCTGCAATTGTGTACATGCTACTGCAGCGCACTGTGGTATGTGTCAGCATATGTATGTGCAGTGTCCATCTGCTTGGGTGTCATGATGTTAACAACTGCTGTCAGCAGACGTCCGTAGTAGTTGTTGTAGTACACATGTTCCGTGCATGCTGTGATGGGTGTGTTTCCAGGGTGTGGCTAGCAAGGCCGTGTAGCATATGTGTTGAATCCACCAAAGAGGGGATAACCCAGGTGTGTCACACCAGTCACATGGAGGTAGTGTTCATGCTAAGGGTAGTGTAGGTATGGTATGTGCTGTGTATTGTTTCACCCAGCTGAGCGGAGTGCATGACTCAAGCATGTGTAGGTACATGGGTGTCTATCCCAGGGAAGTGTGGGTTACTGTCAGCACACAGCAGTGGTAGCTGTCTGAGGCCCAATGTACACTATAACAACACAGACGGTATGTAACCTGTGGTGTACACTGTCGACTCTGTCGCATGTTACAATGTGTATAGCGGTCACGGTTATCTGCACATGGAGCACCTATGATGCATTGTGTTAAGCAACTATCCAGGATGTGTGCAAAACACTGTGTGATGTGTGAACCCCTCATCTGTGGGTGTTCCGGTCCAGGTATGTGCCTGGAAGGTACGGTCCGTGTACAACCGTAATCGCAGGTGTGCTGCGCAGAGCATGGAGGCAGGTCCCAGTCACCGCAGAGATATGTGAGTGGTGCAATAGTGTGTGTGCCCCGCTTGTGTGCATCACAGTGGAAGATGCAAGCATTGTTCCACATGACCCCATGCCGTGCCTGCCAGTTACAGCCCTGCCGGTGACAGTTATGTGAAACTGCCAGAGAGGCAGTATAGCATGTGATGATGTACATGTGTGCTCTACACCCCAGGCCGATGGCTGCAGGTCATGAGTGCCACAGCATTGTGTTTGACCTGGACTGTCATAGCGGTCAGATACCACATGCCTGTACAATAACAGTAGGAGCATAGGCAACTGTTGCAGTGACACAGTAGGTCAATGTACAGTGTCCCCATGTCCAGACCACTGCCGACTGTACACCATGGCTAGACACACACCCAGAGGGCTATAACACCGGTGAGCCATTGCATGTCCCAGTACACGTAGTCTGTGTATTGCCATCACAGGGCAGTCACAATAACATGATGTATGAGAGATATATTGTACCAGGTGATGTGTCATGTGTGCGTATGTTGAGTTTCAGAGGTGTTCACCCATCCACAACATCTCAGTGCATGATGCCTTGTGTAACATGATGTGTGGAACTGCAGTGTGATTCACAACAGCGTCATCCGTGACTGGTGTGTTGTGAATGGTGTAACCCATGAGTCTGCGGGATATACACTGATGTTGGCTGCCATGCTGGGGGCCACCAGTGGTGCCTACAGTGGTCATACAGACATATTGCATACATTGTTCTTGCAGGAATGTCCATTGTTGTAGATGATGTGTTACTACGTGATGGTCGGTGTGTGTTGTGAATGTTACCCATCCAGACGTGACCGTCAGGTGCAGTCATGGTTGTCGACAGCATCACCCCCATCCACAGCTGTCAGCACCCTGTCCCCAGAATGGGTAACAGTAGCCCTCGTACTGTGTGACTAATGTGCAGATCGTAGAACACCTACTACTGGCTGCCTAACAGTGTCATCTAGGAAGGGTATATGATGGCTGGAATACGCTGCTCCAATGTATAAATATGATATCCCAATGAATTACAATGATTCCCATCTAGTAAGCCATGGCTGGCATGTAAACCATGTACAACAATGACTGTGTGACTGACCCTTCCAATGTGGTGCCGTGATGAACATGCACCCGTTAGAACACCAAATGAGGTACGTTGCATGTAATGATGTACAACTGACAGCTATGGGCACAGCATGGATGCAGAAGCACATCTCCCACAGGCAGTACCGCTGTACGGTGGTAGGGGGGCATTGCACGAGTACATGTGACAGTTGCTGTATTGCCACATGTACGACATATCCGTCATATAGGGGTAGCACTGGTACGTGATGGTTGGACATGCCTGTACATACGACCATGTCCCACAGGATATGTGTTAAGTGTGTACAACACCTGTCGTACCGTCAGCAAGCTGTGAAGTGTATGACTGCCAGTGTACCTGTGTGACATGTTGTGCAATGGGTGCAAAGGTACGCAGTAGCGCATTACATGCTCACATGTCCTGCACAGGTGCATAGCTTGACAATACAATACAAATAGGGTGTTGGATAATAGCAACCCACAAGAGGTGATGAGTATGGGTGGCAATGCACTATCACCTTTCCGGGTAAGGTGTGCATGTCCATGACACATTAGCACCTGAGATGTTAGCAGTACAGCTGTACAGGGCGGCATGTATATTTGATTACAAATACCCTTGCGTGTTCCACCAGTGGCCTGTTGACAGACAGACATCAACACAATGTGCAGCATTGACATGTGCACAGCACATCACCGCTGGCTACAGTAGAACAGGGTTAATGTGTTGACATGTGCACAGAACATCAGCGCCAGCTACAGTCGAACACGGTATGTGTTGAACCCCACCGTCATTGTAGCCCATGCCACAGAGAGACATGTTATGCATCTGTGTATGTACGGCTGGGAATGGACCTGGCCTAGCAGTATAGCTGTGTCAGTGTTGCGAACAACATACTGAATGGGCTGTGTGTGTGAGGTGTGTGTCATAAGGTTATGGTCTGATGGATGATACCAGCATTGCCACCGCTATGTGAACATCCCCGTCCCCATAAATGAATACCTCAGCTGTGCTCAACACCATGGTCACTGTGGAAGGGATGGTGCTGTGCGGTGCACCCGCCGACATGGTGGTGACAGCAGGCACTGGATGTAGACATATGAGGTACCCATGTCAGGTCGGGGTACCATCCATGTGCATGGGATATCACCGTGCGGGCATATACAGCACTGTGTTGAACAATATTACAGCACATAGCACCTGTCAGGGGTAATGTTTATGCATGGGTGTGCGATACCAGCATGCACCATACACACCCCCACCATGCAGCATGCTGCCTACCTTGCAGAAGGACATTGTCCACACCATGATGATGGACATGCGACATGTCCATATACCCATATAAATGACATATGGAATGGACAGCCACCGTCCCAATACTGGTATTCCACAGGCTGGACACATCCCTGTGCCATATATGTGATATACCCTGCCATACCATGCAACCCTGTCCATCACGGCTGCACGTGCCATCACAGTCATACATGGTGCGATGGCCACATGGCACATGCACTATCAACTGACTGGATCAGTAATGTGGCACTGATGCACCTTGTGGTGTCACAATTGCTGTGTGACAGCGTGTAAAACGTGTGCGCACATGCTATGTGTGACCATCCCTGCAAATGTCATATGATTACACATTGTCCCATGTGTATCACATGTGCAATACAGGCGAGCCGTGGCAGGATGTCCAACACCCGTACAGTGCTGAGTAGATGTATATGGCAAAACACATGCATGTACAGGTGTCCATGTGTATGTGTGCAGTGCCACTGCTGACGTCCATAACGGCTGCGTCTGTGATGCTATGTGACATATACACAGCATCCAGGTGAACAGTAGTACTGTGGACACATCGGGCCAAGTGCAGATTGGTAGGAACACAGGTGCAGGCAGGTACACATGTCCACAGCAAGTTACCATCTACATGGAGTATGTACAGTGTGATGAGTTGACACAGAGATATGATATGATATCCACTGCATAACGGTGTGACAGGTGTGGCAGCAACACGTCAGCTGTGTCAGTGTCATGATGCGTCCCAGAGATTACTGTGCAGATGTCGTACATGTCATAGCAATGTATGTTCAGCGGTATGCCAGTACATCAGCGTGAATGTGACCTGTCACCATCATTATGTCTTACAGATAATGCCACGTTCACGACTCCCAGCCTTCAGCCGCCAGGAGGATGAAGTAATCATACCATTGCTCCATGACAACTATGACGTGCTGTTCAGCCATGCGCCACAGCAAGCGCAGCAGCGGGATGACCTGTGGCAGGATATACGCAGGAGGGTGAATGACGTGGGTGGCAACAACCGCACCTACCAGCAGGTACGCCGACACTGCACGGACCTCATACGGCATGCGAAACAGCGTGCCACTGCAATCGCCAGAGAACAAGGTGGAACAGGTGGTGGGCCACCAACCCAGCCCCACTCACACACACAGAGGAGCTACTGGCCAGTCTGGGGACACCCATGGAACAGCATGCAGAAACACTAGCCGCCATCGTGGAGGTGGGTGTCTCCCAACCAATGAGCCTGGAGCTGCCTGGTAAGTCAGTCCTGCATATGAGTATGATATCCACTGTAGTTGCAGGTGTCACTGTACATCATGTAAAGTAACAACACATGCCAGGTATATGGGCACACAAGCCGCATACTACAGTATGCTACGTTGTGTATGCAGACGTGTGCATACCATATGCTATCACACAGGTACATGATGTCACATGCACAGTGCGAACTGTGGCTGTCATACAGTCATGGATAATGTTTATACTGTTGTGTCGCCCCTATACAGGTACCTCTGGCGTGTCGCACAGACATGGGTCCGTCGCAGGTGAGACTGTTGTCAGTATCAGGAATGTTACAGTGTAGAGTTATTTGCCATGTGGCCAGGTATAACATGCACACCTGGGTTTAGTTCCAGTCACGTTATACAGGTTGCACCACCAGACACACACATGCCACCCGTGTGCAGTAGATACAACCGTTATTATACACCGGCATGAAACCACAGTACCTGTCAATGTGATATGTGCGGTCAGCTATGCATACCATGGTGAAGGTGTTCTACAATGGATGCATATGTAGTATGCATTGGAACAACATTCGTGGTACGCACACAGTACCACACAGTGAGCAGTGATCTGGGCAGCACACAGGTGTCACCAATGTGACATATGCCCCTACATTGTGTGCACACATTGTGACATGCCACCCGACATGTCCCAAGCTGGTGGTGTTCTGTCTGCAATATTGTCACACCATCACATGACCTACACCCGACATAACAAACATCCACACTGTTGTCTGCATAGCCCTGTGGAGTGTGACACCTCTGACATGTATGGGTGTATGTCACATGGGACACCACAGACATGTGTACAAGATGCCCATCACACACAATTGTCCAAGTCCCGTTCACACATGGCCATGGGTGATAGCCACAGGCATGTTGCCACACAGTACGCCTGATGTGGATAGACCCCGTTGCACATTGTCCACACATAGTGCAATCATAGCCGTAGTGGACCACCTGTACATTTGATGTGTTACACCTGACAACCAGAATGCCTGTCTGCAGCCACCGGAGGCGTCACCGATGTCTACCATATACGTGCTGTGGAACAGCATGACTGTGTTGCAGTCATGGCATTGCAATGCGTCCATGTTATGCATTGCACAGCAACATACATGCGTCATGTTGCCATGCAGTGGCACAGTGCCAGTACTCCACACTGTATAGCTATGTACACGGCTCACACTAACCACACCTGCACATACATATGTGCTGAACATGCATTCTATCTGTAGGCTGTACACACAACACTGCACTGTGAAGCCCATTATGATGCGGTGCATGTGGCAGGACACCATTGTGTCACACATGTATACATGTCACTGCACATGTCAGCGGATTACATGTCAAGGTAACGTCAGCCATGTGTACTGTTAACCTGTTTGTGGCCACATGGTGTATCACGGTGATGCATGCAAACTACCATGATTGTGTGTACTGCATGCCTACTGATATGACACCTGCTTGATGTAGTGTGCACCCCAGGGTGGTATGCATACTAACACTATTAATGTCTGAGCTGCATTCCCTGTGCTGTAGTGCAGGAATGCTGCATGCCATCTGTAATATCACATGCATGGTGTGTCTGTGTGTGTGTGTCTGTCTGTGTGTCTGTCTGTGTGTGTGTGTGTGTGTCTGTCTGTGTGTGTCTGTGTGTGTCTGTGTGTGTGTCTGTGTGTGTGTGTCTGTGTGTGTGTCTGTGGGTGTGTGTCTGTCTGTGTGTGTGTCTGTGGGTGTGTGTGTGTGTCTGTGTGTGTGTGTGTGTGTGTGTGTGTGTGTGTGTGTGTGTGTGTGTGTGTGTGTGTGTGTGTGTGTGTGTCTGTGTGTGTGTGTGTGTGTGTGTGTGTCAGTGTGTAATGTACCTTACAGTATGTCTTTGCATTCACAGGTGGTGTAGGTGCGTTACCCTCCTGCGGTCCATCTGATGTTAGTGTCCCCACGGATACTAGCGGTGATGACCATATGCATGAGGTACAGGCAGGGTTGTCAGGGGCAGAATCTGCGCCATTGGTTACCATCCCACCTATGTCCCCTCATCCCGCACAGTTCTGATGCCAACACATACCACATCACCGTTGCCCATAGAGGAAGGACAGTCAGCGTCTGTTGGCATTGAACAGGAATGTGTGGTGGCTACAGAAGGTGTGACTACACACCATGTTGCCAGTGTAATGACTGGTGATGTGCCACACAGGCATGTGGCTGGTGCTGCTCGTAGGAGGACCTCTGGCAGACATGCACCTGCAGTACAGGCGCAGCAGCTGGTATCACCAGACGCATGTTCCAGACTGTAATGGCGGCACAGGCACGTGCAGAATGGCAGAACCAAGAAGGGCAGAGGCTGCAGAGGGCTGCAATCCGTACCCTAAATGACAACATCCAGTCATTGGCGAATGCTCAACAGCAGATTGCTAATGTACTGGATAGGCGATTAGGTGAAATGGTTGGAATCCTCGACCGAGGCATGGCAATCCGCGAGCGTGAGCTGTCTGTGCTGGAACACCTGGTAGGGGTGAGGCGTAGGACACGTGGGCGTAGGCCAGCAACACCACCTAGTGGAGGTCGACGTGTATGTGCCACCTCTCATGCCCACTCCCATAGTGCCGGTAGCAGTAGCAGTGCAGCTGGTGCTGCACTGTCCACACCAGGACACAGCAGGCCACGTGGACGTGGCCCTGGCCGGTCCCATCGTGGACACGGTTCCAGCGGACATGTGTCATCGGACAGTAGCCACTCTATACCTCCACCTGGTAGTGCCCGTGCAACCCCAGGCAGGCACAGGTCACGTGGCCATGGACGGACACAGTGAGCTGTACAACCTGCACTGTACAGTCTGGGGCTGTCAATTATACCCCGTGTAGGCATCACATATGGCTGAACTGTGTACACACATACCCACACACAGCAGACACAACTGTAGGGCTCCACCACATCCACATGCATTCTGCACAGACATGCCCAGTAAACTCACCGGCCCTTACACACACACATGATGTTATCCATTGGTGCAGCCTATGCCCCTGGCTAACATATCACCCTGTGCATATGATGAAGCCTCTGCCGCATCCCTGTCATCCACACCATCGGTGCAGGGTTATGCAAATATATTCTGATGCACAGGGTGGACAGGATAGTGAGAGGTGTATGTGATACCTGTGTATGCATAGCGTGGGATGTGTATGTTGCAGTGGTTGTGTATGAAAACTGACAGATGCGTATGTGACGTGGGTTGTGTACTGACAACATGCAGCAGACATACCATGTTGTGCAGGTGCAGCATGCATTGTGATGTGTTCACGGTATGTGTGACGGTTACATGTGTAGCACCATGTTGGTTCTGATAACCTGAATCCCTCCTATGGTGTACTCGCATGTGCCTACAGGGAGCACTGTTATCGGTCCCCCACGTGTAGCTGTGGACTACCCACAGGCACATCTGGCAATAGCAGCATACTACATGTACCCGCAACCTGCCTGGACACCTACATGACACACAAGTCCGCACATATACTGCACCTGACGCATGTGGTCGGTGCCACAGGCTACAGTGGACAGAGACGTCACATACATAGCAGGACACACTACAGGTATGGTGACATGGTGCAGGTGTCGTACACAGCGTGCTGGCCACTGACTTCACGTGTCACCTGTCAGCTGTGGGGCATGCTGTGCAGCAGTCGGACCCTGTAACAGTACAGGAATATGGTCGCAATCGCGGGGTGTACACCACTATGATGCACACCCCATAGTGTGCAGATGGGGACACCTGCCTGTGTGGTCAGCACCCTCACAATACTATGCACCCACACGCCATGTCACAGGGGGCGGACTTGCACAGGTGGCCAGTATGGCTCACACCTATGGCATCGACAGGGTTGTGCAATGCAGCACCAGTACGGGATGGTCACCCTGTGTGGTTAGTGTCCGTTCACAACAGTATATTTGCATACACCCTCACACCAAGCAGCAGACATACAAACATGTCGACACACGCACATTGTGGTGACCACACATGTATACATGGAGAGACAACGTGTTGCATGTACTGCACCATCCAAATCCATGCACCCCACACTGAGGTATGTACAGATCTCTACTATGGTGTACAGGGATGTGTAGCACGTGGGACATATTCCCCCCGATATGTGGCATACATGGGCACACATTCATGCACACATGTCAGTGCTGGGAATACTACACCCGCCATATGATACATGTGCAGGCATGCAGCGGTATGTAGTGCATTATGTGTACCAACACTGTATCCGGCAGATGTGCCGATATATGCACTTGGTAGGTGGTAGGTGTTACAGTTGCCATGTGACATACAGGCGATGACACCTGACCGCTGGGTGTGCATTATGTCAGCACTGTCATGTAACAGCGACATAGCATACTGTATGCACATGGCAGGGTAGGATGGTGTGTGACACACCTGTGAGCCACCACCTGCACACATGCATGTAGACAGGTGTTTAAACACATGATGTACACGCATACCTCCATATGTGCTGTTTCTATGCCACCATATAACGGCCCCTATGATGGGTATGCATGTGGTAGGGTGTTGCAACTATGTTATGGACATCGGCCACTGCTCATGCATGGCTGCTCCGTGCACAGTACACGTGTCACATGTGTCTCCTGTTGCCATGTGTGTATGCATTGCTACGTTTTGACATGTGTGTTGACATACATGGAACATGGACTGTGGTATGGTATCACAGCTGTCACAGGCAAACAATACAAGGGTATGTGTCCCAGTCAACACCGCTACACCCTGTAGTGGGAGCATTCCACAGACATGGGTCCACCTTCCATTTGTGTGTGTAGCACCGCGTATGCCAGTGTTATGCATGTGGTACATCACAGGCTTTGTATGTGTCATGTGTGCAGTCCATGCACACATCCAGACAGTCACATGTATGACATATCCGGACGTTGGTTCACTCTGGTACAGCAGCAGTCGTGTGTCACAGCTGTGTCAGGGCCGTGGTATGTGTGGAGCCGACCTGTCCATGTATACAGATATGGGTGGACTACATCACACATGTTGGATCATTGTTAGTACATGTGTACTCTGCACAACTGGTGTACACTGCTATACAGACCTGTGGACATATGTCACATGCTGTTGTTGGACCGTGAGGCTTACTGCTGCACCGATGACATGGTGCTGGCATGGCAGCTACAGTGTTCACTGCAGTGTGTACATGTTTGACCTGCACCCGTGACGCCTGTGATGTCATCTGTGTGTGTACGAGTAGCTGCATGTGTGACCACCCTGTGCGTGTGGACAGGTTTACCTTACTGTGACCTGCAGTGTGTACACTCCGTCTGCATGCTGGACGGCGCGTAGCAAATGCTAAGTGTGTGAGCATGCCCAGTAAGCAGTTGTGTAGATGGACACACAATACAGTGCACACTGCGCCCTTCTGTGCGTATACCCCGTGTGCATGTATGTTTCCCCTTTGCAACCGCTAAGTGTGTGAGCATGCCCGGTTTGCTGTTGTGTAGGTGGACACACAGTACGTTCCACACTCTGCCCTTTCATGATTACACTCCATGTGTATGCATGTTTGCACTTTGCAAATGCTAAGTGTGTGAGCATGCCCAGTAAGCAGTTGCGTAGATGGACACACAGTACAGTGCACACTGCGCCCTTCTGTGCGTATACCCCGTGTGCATGTATGTTTCCTCTTTGCAACCGCTAAGTGTGTGAGCATGCCCGGTTTGCTGTTGTGTAGGTGGACACACAGTACGTTCCACACTCTGCCCTTTCATGATTACACTCCATGTGTATGCATGTTTGCACTTTGCAAATGCTAAGTGTGTGAGCATGCCCAGTAAGCAGTTGCGTAGATGGACACACAGTACAGTGCACACTGCGCCCTTCTGTGAGTATACCCCGTGTGCATGTATGTTTCCCCTTTGCAACCGCTAAGTGTGTGAGCATGCCCGGTTTGCTGTTGTGTAGGTGGACACACAGTACGTTCCACACTCTGCCCTTTCATGATTACACTCCATGTGTATGCATGTTTGCACTTTGCAAATGCTAAGTGTGTGAGCATGCCCAGTACACCATGCATGGACACACAGTACATTCGGCACCGACGTCTGATACTAGGCGTGTAGCCATGCCCAATGACATCCTGCATAGCCATGGTGGCCGTCCATGCGAATTATATGTAGTTGCTATGCCACAATGGATGCCTACATCATACACACTGGTTGCTCTCTCAAAGGGTGTACTGTCTGTGGTGCATCCCGTATCCATTTCGGGCTGTACTGCTCCGTAGATAGGTAGTATTCCCGAGTGCAGCACCGCCGTGTTACTGTACGTCCGCCTTGGGATAGTAACATGCTGTGTGACTGCTCACTCTGTATTCATTCCCTATCGGCATCCTTGCCTTTGCAGATGATATCACCCACCTAGGAGTATGCCTCTTGACAGTGCTGTGCTCAGTAATCTCAGTAGCGCATTCTGTAAATGCATCCTGCTGTAGTGTGTTCATGTAGTTAGGTGTAGGTTCAACTCCCAGCCCTTCCCACTGTGTGTGTGTGTGTGTGTGTGTGTGTGTGTGTGTGTGTGTGTGTGTGTGTGTGTGTGTGTGTGTTTCCAGCCGCCTCTGGGGACAGTAATGCTTTTAGACACTTCACAACACATACATTTGCTATCAGCGTCTATTCCTTTGCGGATGATGTCACCCACCTAGAGGTATGCCTCTGACAGTGCTGTGCTCAGTAATCTCGGTAGCGCATTCTGTAAATGCATCCTGCTGTAGTGTGTTCATGTAGTTAGGTGTAGGTTCAACTCCCAGCCCTTCCCACTGTGTGTGTGTGTGTGTGTGTGTGTGTGTGTGTGTGTGTTTCCAGCCGCCTCTGGGGACAGTAATGCTTTTAGACGCTTCACAACACATACATTTGCTATCAGCATCTATTCCTTTGCGGATGATGTCACCCACCTAGAAGTATGCCTCTGACAGTGCTGTGCTCAGTAATCTCGGTAGCGCGTTCTGTAAATGCATCCTGCTGTAGTGTGTTCATGTAGTTAGGTGTAGGTTCAACTCCCAGCCCTTCCCACTGTGTGTGTGTGTGTGTGTGTGTGTGTGTGTGTGTGTGTGTGTGTGTGTGTGTGTGTGTGTGTGTGTGTGTTTCCAGCCGCCTCTGGGGACAGTAATGCTTTTAGACACTTCACAACACATACATTTGCTATCAGCGTCTATTCCTTTGCGGATGATGTCACCCACCTAGAAGTATGCCTCTGACAGTGCTGTGCTTAGTAATCTCGGTAGCATGTTCTGTAAATGCATCATGCTGTAGTGTGTTCATGTAGTTAGGTGTAGGTTCAACTCCCAGCCCTTCCCACTGTGTGTGTGTGTGTGTGTGTGTGTGTGTGTGTGTGTGTGTGTGTGTGTGTGTTTCCAGCCGCCTCTGGGGACAGTAATGCTTTTAGACGCTTCACAACACATACATTTGCTATCAGCGTCTATTCCTTTGCGGATGATGTCACCCACCTAGAAGTATGCCTCTGACAGTGCTGTGCTTAGTAATCTCGGTAGCGTTCTGTAAATGCATCCTGCTGTAGTGTGTTCATGTAGTTAGGTGTAGGTTCAACTCCCAGCCCTTCCCACTGTGTGTGTGTGTGTGTGTGTGTGTGTGTGTGTGTGTGTGTGTGTGTGTGTGTGTTTCCAGCCACCTCTGGGGACAGTAATGCTTTTAGATGCTTCACAACACATACATTTGCTATCAGCGTCTATTCCTTTGCGGATGATGTCACCCACCTAGAAGTATGCCTCTGACAGTGCTGTGCTTAGTAATCTCGGTAGCGCGTTCTGTAAATGCATCTTGCTGTGGTGTGTTCATGTAGGTAGGTGTAGGTTCAACTCCCAGCCCTTCCAAGTGTGTGTGTGTGTGTGTGTGTGTGTTTCCAGCCGCCTCTGGAGACAGTGATGCTTTCAGATGCCTCACAACACATACATTTGCTATCAGCGTCTATTCCTTTGCGGATGATGTCACCCACCTAGACGTATGCCTCTGACAGTGCTGTGTTCAGTACTCCGAGTAGCGCGTTCTGTCATTGTGTCATACTGTCGTGCGATAGGGTAGGTAGGTGTAAGGTCAATTCCCATGCCTGCCAGATGTGTGTGTGTGTGTGCGTCTATGCTCCCAGCCACATGGGTTCATAGGTTATGGTTTTAGACGCTTCGCAACACACATATATCCTGCTGACATCTCTGTGTTTGCGGATGTTGAGACGCAGCTAGTGGACTGCCTGTGTGTCTGCTGTGGTTAGCGACCTCCGTAGCGTGTTCTCTACGTGCGTCCTGCTGTGGTGTGATAGGGTACTGATGTGTAGGTTCCACTACCGGCCTTGCCACATGTGTCTGTCTGTATCTCTCTCGATGTATATACATATACATATTTTATGCCCATGGCGCTGCTCTTGCATGGACAGCTGTCAGTCCCATGTATCGCATATGTGCACAGCTTACACATAGCAATGTGGTACGATGCAGATCCAAATGTCCATGCAACGTCCGTGTTCCGGGAGGTGTTACACACCCTACAGACATCTGCTGTATATCTTGGCAGACAGCTATCCTTGCTGTACTGTCACTGTACTCGTACACGCCATAGACTTAGTGTATCATTGCCTGTTTATGGTGTGTGTATGTCTATCTGAGCTGTGTGCATGGTCGTGTGTATGTCCCACTATAATCATCTGTGCAAGTGTCGCCAATATAGGTAATCCATGTAGACTGCTGTTTAATGTGCATTTCAGCACATACCTGCGGACAGTACTGCCCCTCCTACTGCGGCACATTTCATCGTCTTGCAGTGGATAATAATGTTTCCACACACATGTATCTGTGTCTGTTCATAACACTCCACCTCAAGGAGCGTATATCTGGACAAGGCCTTATGTGAT
Source organism: Protopterus annectens (assembly GCF_019279795.1). Lineage (NCBI taxonomy): Eukaryota > Metazoa > Chordata > Ceratodontiformes > Protopteridae > Protopterus > Protopterus annectens. The sequence goes on along the minus strand of NC_056731.1, from coordinate 623,423,949 downwards.
AGTGGGACACTCAGGGCCAGTCATGACATGTTGCTCTTAGAAACATTGATAGTGGGCACAGTGATATGTTATGCATGCGTATGGCATTTCTGTCTGATTTGGTGTCTTCATCGCATGTTTGTCGTTGTTTCCTGTCATCAGTTATCATGAGGGTGCCGGACTGTTACTGTTACGTGGAACACAGCAAACATATGAGGCATACTTCTACACAGTCTGCGTACATCTGTGCAGTTGCAGAGTATGTGTCTGATACAACATACCTACTGTCTGACTACAATACACACACAGTGTATGGCGGCATGACAGACCGCATGACATTACTTTGTATTTGCACGACACACCCACGCAGACAGTTGTACTCCTCACACAGGTCTACATCTGCTTATCCACACTAATTGTTCTTTCATGTACCATATGTGTGCGTCGTATTGCGCTTTCCGTCAGTGGCAGGGCTCACGTACGACTATGGGGGCCTGGTAATTGTTATGTTGACACGTCATGACACCCTGGGGGACACTTACCTTTGTGTCTGGTTACCTTCCACATTGACCTTCGCGGGGCATACGTTGTCATTCACATCTTCCGGGTATGACTTATACATGTTTGCACATTTGTCCTGCTGTCTTTCTTCTCACCTGTCCACCTAGTATCACCGGTTCAGTACATGTATTTTGGACAGGTTAGCTCCTTCATACCCTTGACCTGTTGTCATTATGTGTACACGCCCTGACGTTCGGCCTTTGCCCTTGTTACTTTTCACATAGTGATGTGCCTTCCTAGCTGATTGCTGCCTAGGCATTACGGACTGTGCGGTAGGTGATGGTGACCGCTATTTCCATTGCATGATTAGTGACACTCATAACATCTGTATGCATGGCTATGCCAGTATTCGCACAATGGTCTGACTTTGTCTGGGGTATTTATAATATAGTCCCTATCTGTATTTCCTGTACTATGCCTTACTGCAGCTGTGTTATTCTGACAGTTTTCCAGTTATGGGTACCATCTTGGTCGTACGCATGTCCATCCATGGGAATTGCCTACATGACACTGATTTAGGGCTGTACATATTTCCAACCTGCTTTCCGCATTATCCAGTGGATGCTTTGCACCATTAGTGGGGATAAAGGCATGTGCTATACCCACATCCCTCCCACGGGCGGGCCTACGGATTCTCTGCCAAACAACACCTAGGCCCATTTCTGCATACCCAGGTTCCCATGCCTGCAACCCTCTACGGTACACATTACACATGGTTAATGTGTGCGGTACTGGGATGTGGACGCACTTATATGCACTCCCCACTCTAGGGATATCTGTTCATATGTCCTGCATTTCATGGACACATGTGTCATCACCCTTGAACCTGCTTTTAGTGCATGTATAGCTGATTCGTATTTGCAGCTGTCACTTCTTTTGCGTCAATCGTAGCAGGTGCTGCGAATGGATACATTTTTGGAGTCCTACAATGGACACCAGTGTGCATGTTTAAAGTGTAGAACTTGCTGGACTGTCACTTTCTGGCCAGTGATTTTGACTGCTGCTGTATGTTCCCCATTCGTGGATGTCTGTTTGACTACCCATATTATCTATTACTTGGCATATTTATATCCATGTGTCATCTATACGGGACATAGGTCTGTTGTGTGTACATATATACATGTAAACTCCTCGTTTCATACCTTGCTTTGTTAATGTCTGTCTAATATGACTGTCCTAAAAGAACTCTACCCTCTCCAAATCATAACAGTCCTATGAGCAATTCAACCTATAAGATCAATCTAGACTAACACATATTAACTCAAGATTAGGCCATTTTTGTCTTACTCAACTAATTGCGAATTATCGTGAATATAATGAACTGTAACCAACTGTAGTTTCTACTGTAAAGATCTTTTTCATTGTATACTATGTAAATTGTCTATATGTCTTTGTAACTATCTGTCATTGTTAACCCTGTCGGAGCTTTTCTCCCCGGGACTCCGCTGACAATGGACATATATCCAGTCGGACTATCCCGGTCAGCAAATGTAAAATAAAATAAAATAAATAAATAAATTACCTGTGTACACACATCTATAACCATACCATACCTTTCCACTGTACAGATACTGGCAGAGTGTACGGATGGTTTACCCTTTATCTTAGGTGTGTTTTACATTGACCTGTGTCTATCTGGCAATTTGCTGGCATTTCATGTGAGACTTACGGTGGCACCTTCTGACAAGTAGGTCAGGTTACAGATGCATAACCTTCGTCAATCCCTGCTACTAACACACCCGTTATTCTATCCACTTTCTATGTTTGTCTTAGCACATATCATGTGTTTCTCACTATTTGTACCAGTACTTTGCATGGCATTGTCCGGTTCCATACTTTCAGAGGCTGACAGTTTTGAGACATGTATAACTAACGTGGGGGTAACGGCATTAGGTTACTCTGCTGTGAGCGGATCACACACGCACAGGCGCACTTGCATTCCCTTATTGTGGGTTACGCGCAGGCGCACATGCATATCCGTATTCCGGGTTACATATGTTTACCGAGTCTGTGTGCTTACGTGGCCTGTATTAGTTGTGACAGTTCCAGGGACATATCTCTGATCCAGTTAACGGACGTATGCGGAACACACTTCCACCTTTACATATGTAACTGTCTTTGCGGCACAGACGCATTAATTACACATTCACATTTATATGTTCTATAGTCGTAATTCAAACGGGACTGCATTCACGTTGGCCGGTTGCTGTGACCACTACACGTTTGGTGTTCTGTCTCATTTATATGCATACCCATGGTACATAGCTACATTAACATATCCCCCCCCCGCACTCACTTACGTCACAGGCATCCATTCTCCTGCTGGGAAAAGAGTGGTACTACATGTTACACATTCCCTATTCCCTAATGCTCTTGACCCAGGATGCATATGGCGTAACCGCAGGGATATTCAGATCACAGAGGCTTATAGCCCCAACGCATACAGGTCTTTGATTGTCAGGGTGTTCCTGTGGTGCTCTGGGTTTGGTCTTGTCCGCCTAGTGTACAGAACTGCCCTGACCATGTACGAATGTCAGACGAGGCACATGGGCACGGTTTGTCCATGTTCATTATACCATAACCCCCCCATTATTCCAAACCGTGCACGCTGATTGGGCAGCGTGCCCGTTGTAAATCGAGTTATAGTAATGGAAAACGGTCCGGTCGCCCGGACCTATTTCCATTAGTATACCTCGGTATTTAAAACCTGTCTCGCTATGTTACATGGGTTTAACATAGCGTGACAGCTTTAAATAAGCCACGGAGATGTCCGTTGCTTACTTTGAGGCAGTCTCGCTATGCTATACACATTTAACATAGCGAGACAGGTTGTAAAACAAAGCGACGGGGACAGCAAGCTCTCCGTTGCTTTTTTGTAGTGTTTTGCTATGTTAACTGGGTTTAACATAGCGAGACAGTTTCGACATTAGCAACGGACATCTCGCGCAGTACATCAGCGCCGCCGCGGATGCCAGACTTCTGCGGATGGGCAGCAGACAGGCATTCTACTATGCCATTATGTAAGGGAATTAATAGTTTATTTTCTTACATGATGTCATGGTATAATAGCAATAACCCACTTCTGGGTGTAGGTAATGCTGTATTTACCCATGGTTGCCTTTGTTTGGTCCCTCGGGCTTCACCCTTGGGACCGCACCATGCCAACCGTGGGTATATCCAGCATTACCCACACCCAGGCATGGGTTATTGCTATGATATTCAATCCGTGTTTACAGACACGGGTGTTTGGACAACCGACAATAGCTTATGCTGTTGGCATACAATGATGTGGGTGGTGCCGGTTATCATACATATTCCATGTTGTGCGTTGTTCCCATTCACAATTGTCTATCCCCTGTCATCATTCATACGTGTATATTTATGTAGCACATGACTGAACTATGTATTACCTGCAGGTATGCTGTGTTACAGTGAACATATGTGACGGTTGGTTACAGTGTATATGTGTACGTACCTCTGTGATACTGGGGACTACCACACATCCTTCGCAGCATTTCATGCGTATGTACATACTATTATTCGGTGGCCTGTTGAAGGTTGTGTGAGCACCGCTTACATGTGTCCCTATTTGTGCACGCATCGTGTTGGTCTTTGTCCAGCTTTTGTTGCTGTCATGGGTTGGACGGTGGTGTTGGTGTGTCATTGGGTTGTATTTCTACTGCCGATACTTCAGTGGGGGGTGGGGTTGGCACTTGTTCCTCTTTGCAGGGGAGGCCCCATTATGGACATTTGTGTCCTGCGTGGACACTTGACATGTGCCATATGTCCTGTGATATTAACACAGTAGTGTATTTCTTACCTTCATTACTACTTGCATGTTACAGGCATTTTGTATCTGGTACACATGACTATTATATTGGATAGCTTAAGCTATTCACATGCTATGCAATAACCATTCATTCTTGCATATACGTGTTATTCTATCCTTTGCATTGGCCGTGGGTGTTTTACCATACAGATCCACACATCTACGAGTGATGTCCCACCTTGACAATCTGTGCATGTGGCAAACCTGCTGGGGTGGCCTGCTTGGTGGACGGCTGTTCCGCTCTGTGTATTGTGTTTGGCATGTCTGCATAGCTACTCATCAGTACCGTGGCTGCACATACTGCTTTGTCCAGATGTGTACAGTTATGGACACCGTGGCGTGTGAACACCTATGGGGTTTCGACAGGTCAGTAACCACACGCGGGATGTACACATTCTGCCGGCACATTCACATGCAGCCATTTGGATTTCAATACCTGGGATGGGATGTTGACATATGTGGGGTACATATTTGCAAGCCTGTCACTGCCTAGGACAATACTTCCTACTACATATGGGGTATACCCGCTCTGTGTAGGTGTGCAGCTGCGCATGGCTGCTAGCTGGATTGGGTGGACATTCGGACATGGGTGCGGGTTACGTGCTATGACGGGTTGTTGTGTATTACATTTGCATGCATGGGTTCTGCTTCTGGATATTCCGATTCGGCATATGCCATCCTATGTGTATGTGACAGTTACGTTGCTGTGTATGGCACATTTTACTGTACATATGTTTGTGTGTGTTTGGGATTTCTGGTTTCTTTATGGTTGTTATATGGCCACGACTGCCCGGCTGTGTACTATCACTACCACTGTGGGACTGCTGGTGACCATGCCCATGGGGCTGGTCGTGTGTATTTGCGGCGCGCTGACATGATGCAGTACACCTCCGCTGGGTATGACTGCTGACAGTGCAATACGTAACGGACACAGTATTCTGAGTATCATGTGTTCCATGAACGGGAACATTTTGTATGTCGTGCATTTATGTTTTGGTTCTCCATTTTGTGTGGACGGGTACTATGTAGCATACTTTGCATACGTTTCATTATCCATGGAACTGGTAGGTGCGGTTACTATTGCAGGTGGCCTGTAAGACTCAGCACATTAGGTTGCTCATCGCCTGCCGACTTGGCCACTCCTCCGAGCGCAACCTAGTTAGGCTCCCTGGACTCGTGCACATGCCCTATGCACGTGGTTGTGGTTGCAGCGCACACTCATTACTATGCATGTGGTGCTGCTACGCCATTTGTACGCTGCACGGCCGGCGCAGGCCTTACACTGGCCTTGCGCCGAGCTTCATGAATCTGGGGGAGTATCTTTATATTTAAGAGGAAGGAATATCTATCTTACATCAGAAGTTAAGATTTGCATCATTGACCATCTTATTGCTATAAATGGTTTTCCCTCATCTTTTTTTATTTCTACTAAATTTGATTCCCAACTAATCCTCATATCATATGGGGAGTCCATATTATGCTCATGCACACTCATCAGGACTCCAAGATGTATATGCCTAATGCTTTCAAAGTTTCTATCACAGCTCCTTAGCCCCATGACCATCTAACAGGCATTATTTAGCAAACAACTAATTGTCCTTTTCTTTATAAAATTTCATGCCTTTATAAAGTATTCTACATGTATACTTAAAAGTATCAAAAAAATAAATACATTTGCTACCTTGAGTCTGCCCTCTTACATGTGACCTGTATTTGACAAAAGATGCTCCTACTTTGTAGCGTTTAGATGCTTTGATTACTCTACTGTCTTTCATTGTCTGACTTTCCTGGATGATCTCTGCTTACTCTCCTTGTTAGTCTAATGATGCACAACTTTCACTTTTTTGAATCAAATTATAGCTGCCTTGTACCTCTTTATCATTCTATTTTCTCTAGCTGATTTAGTTACCATGTATTCCTAGAGTAAATGCACATTCCCAGAACATTAAGCAACATTTGCAACATCCGTTACAATGTTTCATTATTCTTAGTTTCACAGGTAGAACATCAGCTCTAAGAAGCATCAGCAGCCATCTAGAAGCATGATGCCCATTTTCCCACCTAGAAGCATTGGCTCCCCATATAGTTAATTAATCTCTATATCAAGAAATTGAGAACATCTAATGTGAGATAGTAATCTATTCCAAAGAAGATGGAGTCCAACAGTAAAAACATGGAACATCACTACCACTTTTACAACAAATGTACTGTCATCTGATCTACTATGAAACCTTGATGGACAAGATATTGAGTAACAGTATCATTGAACATAAATGTCCAAACTATAAAAAGGAAGAAAACTGAAATTGTAAGCATTTTTGTAGGGGGTAACCCCCTGTATCCCTCATGTGTGAGGGCAAGCCTCCACATACTTCATATATATATGTATATATAAGTATATAAAAGCACTAGACATTGCAAGGATGTCATATATGCTGCCCAGTGCACTGTAAAAGACAACCAGTTATGTCAAAAATCAGCAACAGGGAAAAAAATCATAAGTTGCATCCAAGTAAATCTTCAAGGTTTGTAGACCAGTTTTGCCTTTTACAATACAGCTTCATTGCAGCAATCTGCTCAAACAAAATAACAGATGTAATTTAAATAGAAACACAGTTTTTTGTGTCCCTTGGACTTTGTAGTACCAGCCCCGAGTATCCCATGTCCATGCTGGGCCAACACGCCATCCTCCTATCTCCCAGACTGCTCCAGTATTTGCTTAGGCAGGTTATGGAGCCTAAGGGTGACCTAGGGGCTTGGCTATTTATACTTCCATCTTGGAGGGTCTTTTTATATGCCTTATGCCCCCCCCCATGTTTGTTATCTATGTCTGATGATAAATGCACTTTATGGAACCCACTTTCCCTTAGGTAGCTTCATCGACAAGCATCCTCCTTTCCGCAATAGGCATGGCTACCCCTCCCAGCCCTTTCATCAGTCACCGAATCACTAATCAAAACTGGGGCAACTGGGCTGTAGTCATGGTTTTATACCCACCTTTTGCAATGTGTTTCTACATTTCAGAAGAAACCATCCACTACACCAAAAGAGAGGTGTAGTAAAAACCCAGTTTATATGCGTGTTCAAATTGACTTCCAATGACAATGTTTGCATAGATCAGTTTGAAAAGCATGTCCCTGGAACAGGAGTACCCAGTCACAATGGTGGACAATCCTTGCATACAGGTGTAGAACATAATCAGTAGGGGTTTACAGAATAACAACTTTGACAATGTGATAGTTAACCTTGACAACACAGTTGGTCATCCTACTAAGCGTCCAGGTCATTTTGATAATATGGTGTTACACTATTCCTTGGACACTTATGACATCCTTAAATCTTATGCAGGAATTGGTCTATTTTGCAGTGCAATGATAACCTAAAATCCTGCTTTGAAAACCCCCTACCTTTACTTTTAAAAACAGGTCTAACATTAGAAATATTTTGGAAAGACCTGTGAGAAAATCACACAATGGCGCTTTCAAAACTTTCAAATGTGGCTGTTGTCATCAGTGCTCATTGACTGATACTGAGTTGGGGGGTGAATTATTGGTTGTGGTTCAAAAAAGGATGACCAGAGGAAGATTTAATTGCCTGTCTGAAAAGGTTGTGTATATGGCTAGATGCTGTACATGTTGTTTTTTGTGTTGGAAAGACCAGCAATGCCTTAAACAAGAGGATATACTAACATAGTTACAGTATAACCAAAATGGATAATAAAAGTGCTCTAGCCAGTCATGCCTCTACCTGTAAAAACTTTTCTAAGTTTACATTTTCTGTGTTGGAAAAAGCAGACCCCACTATATTTGGTGGTGACTGGCAAAATTGGTTACTTGATCTAGTAGCTTTGTCTTTCTAACTTTCCTGGTTTAAATGAAGCTATCTCTATTTCTAGCAAAACTCAGGCTTAGAGTTTCCAAGTTATAATAATGTTTACTTAATGGTTAATACATTTTTGTTACAAGTTAATGCTGTGCTGCTTTTTCATTAAACATTTCAGTAGGCTTGGTGCAACATTGTATCTTGAATGGTTACAAGAATGAGGCTGTGTTACTAACAAGTTTTTAATTGGGCTTTGTTTTTAACTGCTTATGGTTCTGATGTTGTCTACCATAGATGAAAGTGCTCAACCATAACATAATAAAGTGATTCTCTGAGTTTTTTTTTTATCTGGTCATTTGGTTATTGCTTTTTCGAGGAACAATAAGTCAATCATGCTGGGGGTAAATTCCTATTTAAATATCTAACTCCTTTTTTAAAGGATATTACTGTGTCACATTGCCTGATCTGGAATGGACATTTGTTTCAGTGATGGGGTAGTCATTGTGTGACAGATTTGTCTCTCCACCTTGATTTGTTTACTTGTTGAAGCTGGTTCAGATTTCTGGTCCTTCTGTTCACTGCTTTGTTTGATTTGCAGAGCTGTAAGAGATCTTGGACTGCTGGATCCCCAATGGCCTAAAAGGCAATGTAGATATCACCCCTAAGGACCATATCAAACACTGAATAGAGGGACAAAGACTGCAGCTTCTTCTGGTACCTCAGGTCTTTTAGGCCCACTATTGTATTTGTCAGAAACCTTTGGGGATGCTCCAACTACCAAATATATCTAGTAAAATAAATCTCAAAAGGGACATTGTATTTTATCATGTGACTGGTTAGTTCAGAATATAGAGAGTAAGGACTTCTTTGGACCTAGAGGAGATACCATCCTTTGCAATCAGATGTACAAGATACAAGGATTTCCTAACCTCTATTGCAATGTGATGATCAAAGTAGAAGGGAAGATCAAAGGAGAGGGGAGTGTCTACTCATGTTCCAAGGTCTCATACATCTTAATTGTGGAGTGAACTGTTATCTAAACTATAAGACAAGCTGAGAGATAGTTTACTAAATGAAACAATATTGCACTTTTTAACACTATGTAGCATTTAGTTTTAGCTTATTTTCTGCGCACCAAACTATTAATGTGTACATGCAAGTTGTTGCATCTGTGGTCTTGGTTAACCAGTGATCCCTTTTCAGATTTGAAGATCAGAGCAGTATAAGCAAAATTGTAGAGGTCTTGGTACAGATCTCTGAGTGGTTCCACTGGTTACTTTCATGCTAAGGACACACCAACTAGCTTCACTGTGTGTGTTTTGTCCATCAACTAATTTGATAGCCACCTAACCACATACAGATAAATTTGGAGCAGACTTAGATTGTTAATTATGTTGGCATGTGGTATAATAGCAATGCTTTATTGAGGTCAAAATATGCTGTACACAAAGTGTAACTGCTGTCCACAGCTTTTGTTACTCTCTCAAATAAGTGTATCAGGTTTATTGCACAAGTTCTACACTTAAATCATGCTAAATTACTAAAGGTCAAGTCATATCAGATTTTTAATATCACAGTTTATCAGGACAAGTATGACGTATTTCCTGGCCTTGAAGATGGTTCTCATCTGGCTAATGAGTCTGTATTTTCTGGGGTCTATGGTAGGGCCACCCTTTTGAATTAGCATTGTAGTTGTTGTGCACCATATCTGGGGACAAAGCCAGTAGCTAGGCTTAGGATGAAACACTGAATCACTGTAAATGTGGGAACACCAACACATGTTTAGTGTTGTTCTGCAGGCAGCTGGGTATGTTATCAGGTCCCATGAAGGATGTGTTTTTTTTTTGGAAGGTACCTTTAGCAAATGCTCTATTGTGATGATAGGAGGGTTTATATTATTTGGAATACGTGGGTTTTGTATAGTTGCCTCGGGGAGAAGTTTGCATTGATTGAGATATCTACTGAATCTGAGTAGGTGATGCCATCTTGTATATGTTTCCAACAGTGTTGAGTAATATTTCTTAATTTCCTGATATAATTTCCTGATATAATAAAGAAGGATTTGTAATTATCTTTAGCTTATGATGCTGGTCTAAAATAATGAGATGTATTTGTTTTCCTGATGGTATATTTATCAACACCTTTGAATTTTTGTAATGTTGACATTCATTTTTTGGTCTTTCATTTTGTTGTATATTTTAAGAAATCTGCTAGTTGTTTTTATTTAGTGTGTTGTATCTCTGTAGGTTCAGTTTGTGGATCTGTAGAAATCTGCTTCAAGGTAATCTGGTCTTTAAGAAATGTGTGAAAAAGAAAGTAAGACTGCTTTACATACATAGTTTAATGCATAAAAAATAGGAAATTTCATCAGACTAGTTGAACAATAAAACTATGTTCAATAAATATCAAATGAGTAAATAACAATTACATCACATCCAATAGAATTTGCTTGTGTTTAACTGCCTCTTTTTCAAATCTACCTTAAAATTTAAATGATAGTTGATGCCCGGAGGTGCTGTTGTATTTAACAGAACTTACCAATACTCATTGCCAGCATTCACTGACACAGTTTTATCAAGTTTCTGTTTGATAACTTTAATTAAAATTGGGCATATAAGGTGTTCATAGCATTTACTACTCCTGAATAAACTTTTATGGATAATCCCTAATTAAAACATATTTTAAACCTATCAATTTCTTCAAAAAAATCCTCCTTCCTTGTGGTCAAGCACTTTCATGCACAAACTGTCCTTTATCAACTTTTTTCTTAAAATAATAATGTTGCATACTTTGAAATTCTATATATGAATTGCTAGCAACATTTTTCCTAAAAATTATTGCCCCAAAACTTAATTCATTGAATTCTTATAGACTAATAAATCTAAGAAATCTAAGAAAGCAATAAATATTTCCTATGAAAATCAAATGTTAGAAAATTAGTAGAACTAGTTAAAAAATTAAATAATACTTTAATCTTCCGTAGTGCCTCTACATAAAAAAAAATCATCAGTAAAGGTTTAGAAATGTTAACAAAATTAAATAAAGGGTGTGTATAAACTTTAACCTTTTACCATTGTGCTAAAACAGTGTTGGAGGTGTCATGGGAAAGAAAGAGGTAATTGGGAACATATTTTCTGGGAGTGCAGTGCGTTGGTGGACTTTAAGGATTCCCTGTTGGATGCACTGTCAGAGGTGTGTGAGAGGTGAGTGAGCAGATTGGTGTAAAAAGGGAGATAATTTTTTCTGAGCTGTTACAGAATCAGAATTCTCTAGAAATGGTAAAGCCTTGCTGTGTCAAATTATGGTGGCTGCCAAAAAAGCATTTACTATAAAATGGAAATCAAAATCTAAAACGACTATATTAGAAGTAGTGAATATAGTAACAGAGATAAAACAACTGGAACTGAGATCTTTAGAAAAAGGTAGGAGCAAACTACATAGGAAAAAATGGGAATTTTGGGAACAATACATACAGGGGAAGAATGAGGTTTAAAAGAAGCCAGGACTTCAATGAGTTATGTAATGTTTTACTGAAAATGATTAGGTAGATTATAAGTGATGCATAATGTTTGCAACTGGAAGTGTGTCAGCATGCTTTGTGATGTAAAATGTTTACAACTAGGATTGTGTTGGTGTAGTATGTTTTCCTTTATATAAATGTAGGCTTGCTTATGCTGTAAGTGATGGTTTAATAAAGATGCTTCTTGTTTAAAAAGGGGGCAGTAATGTTGCTTAGGTTATATGATAGCAATGTATGTGAAGCATCTTGTTTGTTAATTTTAACTTGTTAACACAGTTTGATTACTTTTATATAAATGTAAATGTACCTATGAAGCAAGTGATAATTCAATAAAGGTGTTAAAAAAACAATATTCTCATAGGTGTGGGCCATAGCAGCCCCCATAGCAACTCCTATAACTTGTTTGAAATAAAAAAAAAAAAAAACCTTTAAAAGAAAAACGTTGTTGAACAACACAGTGCATAAACATTCACAGAGTATATTTACCATTCTGTCCTTTAATTTACCACACAGAAATTCCTTGAATCATATCAAACCCAATTCCTGGAAAATAACTATGAAAAAGACATTATATCCCCTCTGACTAAGATATTCTCATATGAAATTGAAAACAGTTCTCAGTTTGGTTATGAAATTTATTGACTCTAAGACAACGTGCCAGAAACATGTCAGCCAATAACTGGCTTTCCAACACAAAACGGTTATCCTCTGATACCATCTTAGCTAAATGGATATATTGTCCCTTTACTATCCCACATTTTTGCTGACTAGGATGATTACTTTCATAATGCAACAAGTTGTTACAATGTCAAATGACTGCCAAAAATCCATAAGGACATGTACAAACCTCCCTTTAGACCAGTGGTATCAGGGCGTGGATGGTGCACTGCAAATCTTTCTATTTTTGTGGAACAGCAGTTAAGAAGTATACTGAATTCAAATGCATATGTTTTAAATGATACAAAACATCTTTAAAAGCTTTATATGCATATATTAACAGAAATAATGACAATTCTAAGTATATTCTAGTTACTTTGGACGTACAATCCTTGTTTACTTGTATTCCTAATGATGTAGGACTTAAGATGCTGAAGGAATATTTATGTGAACATAGTAGTTTTTCTGGTTCTTTTATTGAATTAATTTGCTTTTTCATGGAAACAATTTTAAAAAACAACATTTTTGTATTTAACCAATCTATATATCTGCAATGCAAAGATGTAGCCATGGAGGGCAAGTGCGAGCAGCTACGCAAATATAGTAATGACAAAATGGGAAAAATCACTATGTCTTAGATAATGCACAACAGGTTATTTTTTATAGGAGGTTTGCTGATGATCTTTTTTCTTTTGTGGAAAGGTGATGTGCCATCTCTTTTAGACTTTTTCCAACAGTTAAATTGTAGTACAACTTTTTTAAAATTTACACTAAAATATTCTCCTGAGATGATAGATTTCTTGGATGTCACAGTTTTTAGAACTACTGATGGCAAACTGTCCACTAGAACATATAGGAAAAGTTGCTCTAGAAATAACTATCTTTTCAGACAAAGTATGCATTCACCACATATTTATCATAATGTGGTTAAGAGTCACGTTTTGCGTGCATCACATTTAAATGTTAGTGATGCAGATTTTGTGAGCGAGACTTCTACACTGCGTGAAAGATTTCATTTGAGAGGATATAATACAACAGAAATTGACAAAAGTTTGAATAGTTCAGTAAGAATGAGAGAATATGAAGGGAGAAATTATTTTCTGAGGAAGGTTATAGTAAACATAAAATAGTTAAAAAATAATCATATTAGAGTACCTGTGACTTATTCTAATAATATATTTAAAATAGAAAATATTTTTAAAAATAACTGGTCGATATTTAGTACAGATACAGACATACAATCAGTTGTAGGAAATAAACCAAGGTTTACGTATAAGAACAAGAAAAATTCAAAAAGAATGCTTTGCTACCCATGAACAGTGAATGAAGATACAAGCCCCCCCCCCTTACTTTAAAGGTACAGCTAAATGCTCCCATTGTAATTGGTGTCAATATATTGACACCAGTAATGAATTTAGGCCTCCAGATACTGGGAGAGTTATGAACTTTAATGTTTCTGCTAATTGTGAAACTTGTCATTTAGTCTATTTGGCTGTATGTCAGATTTGCGCTGGTGCATAGCACATTGGACTTTTCTACAATTGTAAAATTATATGGTGGAATTAAAATAATCAATAAAATCATTGATCTCATTACTAGGTCTATCCCACACTATAAAAATGTCATACAAATAATGGAGGCATAACTTCAAGGGTCTAGGAAAAAGTTTATCAAACAAAAAATGCTTTTCCCACTGCATGAGGACAATATTGGCAAAGATGGGGGTGCATGATGCATCCATTGCTACACCCTTAATCTAAGGAAAATATTCCCCCAGATTCACTAACCTTCCATGCAGGACTAGCTTAGTCCTGCATGGAAATGCCCATTTAGGAGCAGGACGGCAGTGCGCCATGCATAGTAATGAAGGCGCGCTGGCTGAGCTCCTAGGCTTACACGAAGCATGTATGAGTGCATGGGGCGTGTCTGAGAGCAGAGCTCTGAGAATATACATGCCCCTGCAATGAAGGACTGCAGAAAAGTAGTAAACAATGAGTGAGACCTCCAGTAGATGTACGCATACCCCCAGCAACATCCCCTCACATGTATAAGAGCAATAGTGAATAAAAAAATAAAATATATATGTATTGTTAATGAAACGTAGGTATGCGGGTTTGCCCATTGCTGCTAATGTAGCTTAAATAGCAAAAGGAAGACAAAAAGCAAGATATGTTCAAATGAACCAATGCAGCAATACTGTAGTGGGCAGAGCATTCGCCTCACGAGCAGTCAGTCCTTGTTCAAGTCCCATTGCAGTACATTCCAGTTCCATATCAAATTACTGTTATGATCAATACATTTAGTTGTATAACCTAATAAATAATGTATATTTGTGAAATGGAGTAGTGAGCTGTGTAAGAATGATAATGCCATACACTTGACAAATCCACCACCTCCCCAAGAACCAGTAGACTATTACTCTCTAAAATATAGCAGTAGTAAGGATAAATAAGCACTAGTAAGCAGGTGCAAGTCTTTTTGCACGATGGTAAGCAGTGCTTACACAGAGTAAGCAATAGTGAGGCTAACCATGTGTAAGCGGATGTCACCAGAAGTTAGCAGTGCTTATCATCTCGCAAGCCTGCTGACGACTGCGTAAAAGTGCTTCAATCACTCCATATCCAATGGTCCTCATTCTAGCCAGCAACAAATTAAACAGCCTCTGCAAGGATTAAACCAAGGAGCCTGCACACCATAGCCAATGTGATTTATCACTAAGCCACTGTAGATATATGTAGCACTGATGTTTCCACAAACATAGCATCCAGCAATACCATTCAACATTACAGGACATGTAGCTATACATGTAGATGTATGTGTGTGTGTGTGTGTGTGTGTGTGTGTGTGTGTGTGTGTGTGTGTGTGTGTATATATATATCTATAACTAAATAGATATATACCTCTCCCTACCTCTACCACTTTGTATTACATATGTGTGTATGTATAAATATATATATATATATATATATATATATATATATATATATATATATATATAAATATCCACATATAGATATATACATATGCAGGCATCCATACATCTATATGTCATTAGATAATTATACAGCAATATATATATATATATATATATATATATATATATATATATATATATATGTGTGTGTGTGTGTGTGTGTGTGTGTGTGTGTGTGTGTGTGTGTGTGTGTGTGTGTGTGTGTGTGTGTATACACAGATATATATCTATACATATGATACAGCACATAACAATGACATATATGACAACAGGCACCACCAATGGGGGTGAAGGGGCGCAATCAACATATGTGTTACATGTACCGATATCCCCCCCCCAGCCAAACCGGTGAAACATACAAACACACAAAAAAGTAAACAAACCACTGCTTCCCAAACTACAGGCAGGATACAACCAATGGGAGAAACATTATCGACCTGCTAAGTCTAATCTAGAAACAAAGACAATAACATCCCTTGCGGAACAACATAAAAATTCATGGGTATTTGGGTTCCTGCAATTACACAGATACAAATGACAGGGCACATATGTTCTCAGACTACAAGGTTGGGAAAGCCTGATGATCCATGGGTCGAAACAGCGTACGTGATGGATCCCGAGAAGTGATGAGTGGGCAGTGTATAGTGGTGTGGTCAGACCCGACTTGCACCCAGAGAAAGGACGATAGCTGCAGAGGGGAACGGGGGGGGGGGGACGATGGGTATGAAATTATGGGTCGAGGCATGCCGGTGTTGGATGGAGGGGTTCTAATCGGACCACCATGTGGATGTAAGCAATAGTATGTATTGGGCAGAGCATTCGCCTAACGAGCAGGCAGGTTAAGCAAATATGAAGCTAAGACCCTGTAAGCAGATGTAACGGCAAGTTAGCAGTGCTTACCTCAGCCAAACCCTCTAACAACTGCTTAAAAGTGCCTTAACCACTCTGTATCCATTGGCCCTTGATCTGCCCAGCAACAAAATAAACAGGCTCTGCTAGGCTCGAACACAGAACCCCACACACCATAGCCAAAGCAATTTACCACTAAGCCATGTCATATATACATAACACTGATGTATTCAAACATATCAACCAACCCAGTCATTCAACAGTACAGAAAATGTAATCCAACATGTAAATGTATGTGTGTGAGTAAATATATTAATATCTAAACAGATACAACATATCAATAGATGTAGATATATATATATATATATATATATATATATATATATATATATATATATATATGGTTCCCATTCAGAAGCCTGAAACATCATAAGCCTGAAAATCAAAATCCTGAAACCAAAAGCCTGAAAATTCAGAATCCTGAAAACTCAAAATCCTGAAAGCCCAAAATCCTGAAAGACCAAAATCCTGAAACTCAAAATCCTGAAAACACAAATAATGCTAATATGTCACTATAAAGACACTAATATCTACCAACTGACCCTGACCCTAACCCTAACCCTAAGGTCCGTCACTATCGCACACTCACCTGACCAGCCTAACCCTAACTCACTTAAACCGCCTAACCCCAATATTTGTCACTATTGCATACATGCCTAACCTGCTCTAACCCTAACTCACTTAAACCGCCTAACCCTAACATAAAACCAACACACACTTACCTGACCCCAACGCATGACCTAACACCACAGGGCTAACAATAGCAAAGCCACAATGACATCAGTATGTCTATTTTGTGTTTTCAGGATTTTGAGTTTCAGGATTTTGGTCTTTCAGGATTTTGGGCTTTCAGGATTTTGAGTTTTCAGGATTCTGAATTTTCAGGCTTTTGGTTTCAGGATTTTGATTTTCAGGCTTATGATGTTTCAGGCTTCTGAATGGGAACTATATATATATATATATATATATATATATATATATATATATATATATATATATATATATATATATATATATATATATATATATATATATATTACACTTCACATAATCGATTACTGAAATCTCGAATTTCGTATGGTCGAGACCATATGATCGAGATTTTAGTAAATCGAATATGTGTAGTGTTGAAAAATAAAAGTTTACTTACCTTAATACATTGCGTACACACAGAGGCAAGGATTCTTGTACGCTCTGTGTGCACGTAATGTTTTTTTTTTTGTGTGGTGTTGACACAGGAAATGAGAAATCTCCCGTTTTGCGCTTCCGCATACAGCGCAAGACGGGATATTTCCCATTTCCCCACTGTAGCGCGATCTTGGAGTTGGTATATTTAAGTAGGGGGGGTGTGCAGGGGGGCAAAGCCCACCTGCAAAAGAGAAGTTTGTCTTTTTTTTTTTTTTTTTTTGGTTTCATTTCAGAAGTTCGAGTTTACAAAACTCGATGTTTTGGTTTCGGTTATTTGAAGTTCGAGATTTTGTAAATTCAAGCTTCTGAAGTGAATCCATATATATATATATATATATATATATATATATATATATATATATATGTGTGTGTGTGTGTATACACACACACACACACACACACACACACACACACATATATATATATATATATATATATATATATAGATAGATAGATAGATATAGCCAGACATCTGTAGATAGCAATGGTAGAATGACAAACACACACAAATATGTCCACATGCACCGTTAATGGGGTTGAGACGCCCCAAACAATATACGTCATGTATGAATAGGCATAGCCCCACCACCACAGCCAAACACGTCTGCCCTGCAATACACTAAAGTGTTGCAGATCCCATAAGCAGGACCTGACATGACATGTGCACAACATGTAAACAGTACTACGACCCACCTGTATGATGTCAGGCTGGTATTGGTAACATATCATGCAGTACAGTGTGGCTCCCATAGGATATGTAAAATATGGAAGCTATCAACATCCCCAGGATACTTTATTTTTTATTTATTTTATTTTACATTTGTTGACCGGGCTAGTCTAGCTGGATATATGTCCATTTTCAGTAAAGGCCTGGGGAGAAAAGCTCCAAGGGTAAGATTACAAGTATAAAACAGACATAAACAATGGTAATACAAGTTTTACAAACAAAGCAGCTAAGTAGGCAACAATAATTTCAACATAGCAAACCAAATATAATGTATGTATAAGAAAAAAAAAATGGTTAATTTTTTTTTTTTTTTTTTTTTTACATTAGTCAAAAAGTATTCATATAAAGTCAATTGTGTAAGGTTAGAGAGGATAGAAGAGGAAGGAATGAAATTAACCTGGGTCGGTGCAGGAGCATAGCCAGTATTTGTTGAGATGATTTTTCAGTTGTCTTAAAAAGTGGGAGAGAGCACAAAGATGTGATGTCAGAGGGTAATTTATTTCACATTTTTCCAACAGAGTTGGAAAAGAGGCAGTCCCCTGCAGAGTTATTAGGTTTTGTTATATTAATCAGTAGTTTGTTGGAAGAACATAGATGCTTCAGGTTGTTGTATGGTGAAATGAGGTTAGAGAGTATAGGCGTTTTAGTTGGTTGGTATAGGATTGTATGAGCTATTAGGAGCTGTTGAAATAGGAGTTGGTTAGGAAGTTCAAGCCAACCTAGTTCTCTTAGGTTCAGGCAGTGGTGAGTTCTAAATGGGGTTCCTGTTGCAAATCGAGCAATATTATGGTAAGATTTTGCTAGTTTATTGATGTTGTTTTTGGAGAGGTTAGTGAATATGGCAGATGCATATAGTAGAGAAGAGATAAGATGGGATCTGGCTAAGGTTTTTCTTGATTCTGGTGTAAGGAAGGCTTTGATTCTGTAAAGGGATCCAATTTTCTTATTAACTAATTTTATTGTATTATTGATGTGTGTATCAAAGCTGAGGTTGTTGTCAATGGTTATTCCTAGTAGTTTGGTAGTTGATTCTGGGGAAATAAGGGTGTTGTCAGTGGAAGTAAGAGTGAAGTTTAGGGGGGTAGATCTGTGGGAAGGCGAGAACAATAGCAGTTTGTTTTTTTTGGGAATGAGAAGTAGGCAGCGGTCAATAAACCATTCTTCGACTGTGGTAAAAGCTTTTTGGGTGATTGAGTGTAGTTCAGTTTGTGTATTGGCAGAACAGATAATAGTAGAATCGTCAGCATATTGTATGCAGATAGTGTTTGGGATAGCTGAATGGAGGTCATTAATAAAGATAGAAAATAAAAGGGGGCCTAGGATAGAGCCTTGAGGGACACCTAGTGAGATTGGGAGAAGATTTGATAATGTATTTTTCCAGTGAACAGCTTGCTGACGGTTTTCTAGGTAAGATGTAAACCAAGTTAAGGAAGGAGCATCAAGTGAGAGGGATTGAAGAATGTGCAGAAGAAGTTTATGGTTAACCGTGTCGAAGGCTTTAGATAAGTCAATGAAGACTGAAGATGATAGGATATTATTGTTCCGGTTATAATTAATGGAGTTGGTAAAGGAGATTAAGGCTGTAGTAGTACTGTGGGAAGGTCTGAATCCATGTTGGCAGTTAGCAAGTAGGTTGTTATTTAGGAGGTGGTTAAGAAGTTGTTTGTGAATACATTTTTCCATGATTTTAGCAATAGGTGATAGTAGTGCTATAGGACAGAAGTTAGAGTGGCTGTTGGACTTACCCCCTTTGTGTAGTGGGATGATATGAGATATCTTCCAAATAGTTGGGAAAATTCCTTCCTGTATAGATCTATTTATCAGAATAGAGATGGGATAGGCAATGGCTTTAGCACCTATTTGCAGGTATTCTGCAGGGAGTTTGTCAGCAGAAGGAGTGGTGGGTTTTAGCTTTTGAAGCAGTGATAAGATAAAAGAGGTGGATACAGGTTGTAGATGAAAGGGAGGAGGTAGTTTTAAAGTAGTGAAGGGTAGCTTAGAGGTGTCAGGAGATAGGTGACTAGCAAGAGTTTGGATAGTATTAGTAAAGAATGAATTAAAGTTGTTGGCTGTTTGTGTGGGATTTTCTGGGTTAGAGCCTTCAGGGCTTGGTGTGATAGACTGGCCAGGGGATAAAAGATTATTAATAGTAGACCAGAATCTTTTAGGTTCCTTGTTGGAGTTTTGTTGTGAGTGTAGGTAATAATTCTTTTTGTCTGTTAGGATGGCTTTTTTTGTACTGTTTCTAAGTTCTTTGAAGTTTTGGTGGTCAGTTAGATTCTTAGTGGCATGCCATTTTGCCCAGGATTTGTTTCTGAGGATCATTTTTTGCCTAGTGGCTTTGGTTAGCCAGGGTGCTACTTTAGCATTAGTTCTAATAGTGCGATTTGGGGCATAGTGATCTAGGATAGATAGGAATATGGAATTAAAGTGTTGGACTTCTTCGTTTAGAGGGAGATATTTTAGAGGAGACCAATTATATTGTATTAATTCGGTTAGAAAATGTTCAGAGTTAAAGTGTTTTTTTGAGCGAAGTGTTCTATATATGGTAGGTAAAGGTAGGTTAGTTTTATGCCTAATGATATAAGTCAGTGAGTGGTCGCTTAGTTCTTCAGGGAGAGTACCAGATTGGTAGGTTTGTTGAGGAGTATTAGTAAGAATCCAGTCTAGGATGGTTTCTTTTTTGTTGGTTTTATTTGTTCTAGTAGGGTTATCTATGAGTTGTGTGAATCCATAGAGGTTAATATAGGAGGTAGGGTTTGTCCTGTTACAGGAATACCAATCAATGTTGAAATCACCTAGGACAATTGTTTCTTGAGGGAGGGAGGTAGGTATGGAGTGAATTGAGTATGCATTCAAGTGTGTTAATGTTATTTCCTGGAGGAAGATAAGCACATGTGATATTAATGGCTTTGGAACTATTGATTTGAAGTTTAGAGGTAAGTATTTCTGCATTGTTATCAGGGTTAAAAGTCTGATCTATAATACTAATTTGGATATGAGCTTTATGGAGAATTGCTATCCCTCCACCCTTTTTAGTAGTACGATCAAGTCTAATGATGTTATACCCAGGTGGTGTGATTTCCCTGTCTTTGATGGATGGCTTTAGCCATGTTTCAGTTAGACATAACATGTCAAATTGATGGATTTCTAGTAGGGCATGAACTTGAGAAGTTTTATTACGAATATTTCGTATGTTGAGATGAGCAATATAGAGAGAGTTAGTAGGTTTGGTAGTAGATAGAGAGTGAAATTTGTCATGTTTTTTGTAGGTATTAGAATGGTTATGGTATGGTCCAGGGTTAGGATTAATGTCTCCATCCAGCAGTAGGTGGAGGTATTTAAAATCTTTTGGTTGAAGAAGTTTGTGTAAGCTGCCTATTAGTTTTCTAGATTTTGATTTATTTAACTTGATATATGCAGGTCTGTGGTATTTGGCTAGAGGGTATTTTGGCTGGGTTGTGAGATTTGAGAGGGTAGAAGAGAAAGTTAATATAGGTGTAGAGGTTTGTTTAGATGTAAAAGTAATATTAGAGTAAAGTGGGTATTCATAGAAGGTTAAGAAATAAGTAGCAATGAGACAGGAGAGAGATGATAAGCAAATAAGAAGTTTTAGGTGTGAGGAGTTATGTGTTGAGTGCATTTTAGTAATAGAGGAGGTGAGTAAAGGAGAGAAGTTTGTGTGTAGTTCAAGTAGTTTGAGTAAGTAGTTAGGGGTGGAGGTAGGATGTTCTAATTAGTGGGTGTGGTGTTTGGCAGAAGAGGTATAGTGAGTTTATGATGTGTAGTTATATGATTGGTGTAGATGACATAGGGGTGTGGCCACTAGTGGTAAAAATGTAGGAGCATTGGGGGTGGGTGGGAATTGGGGGCAGGGTAGGGGAGTGGAGTGAGCCCGCAGGGCGAACGGAGCGGGTAGAGACAAGAGAGTGGTCAACCAAGGAAGACAATCAGTAGAATGGAAGTAATCTGCAGGTAAGTCTGAAAGTGGGAGAAAGAGGGAGTGAGTAAACAGGCTAATCTAAGGTGCTTATGGTCAGGAGTAGGTTGCAGGGCTACAGTAAGGTATGTATATGTAAGAGAAGTAGAGTGTAGTTAGTATATCCAGGGGTGAGGATATAGAGGTGCAGAACTACCACTAAGAAGCGAAGAAGTTGAAATCAGAGCTACAAGTAGGGTTGGGAGGTCTTGGGAGAGAAGGTTGTAATCGAGATGCAGAGCAGTAGAGGTAGGGCACCACCTAGTGGCCTGAGATATAATTTCCACAAATCCCTCACATACAAGGTAGGCAAGCTACCGGAGAGGGGAAAAGAGGCAACGTACTACAAATGAGAGAGTAGAGGCTGTCTAGGAGGGGTGGTTAAAGGAAGAAAAAGAAATAAAAACTAGTTTGGGGAAAATTGTAGGCTGCTGGCTATCTGGAGTGGGGAAACTAGCCTAGTGAAGCAAGGAAATTTGTCCAGAGTTATTAGTAAAAATGTCTAGTTACGAGAACAGTACATACTTTCACTGTCTTAAGAAACAGCTGGCCACTCAGGCAGCTGAAGGGTAGTTTCAAAGTCCAGATTTGTGTTCCGGAATTTGCAGGAGGGTGTTATGCAGGTGTTAGGTACTTGAGGTTCCCAGGCTAATAAAAAGTAGAAAAAGAAGAGGTATTAAGATAGAGTATTTCCAGAAATGCAGTCAGGTGAGAAACAGGTAAGCAATCGCAACTATATATATTAGGTACAGATCATCAAACACCTAAACAGTTCTAAAAAAAAACTCTAGGCGAATAACAACATGATTTGATTTCCAGTAGTGCAGTCAAGTGAGAAACAGGTAAGCACTCAGAATTATACAAAGTAGGTACAATATATCAGATACCTAAGCAGTTCTAAAAAACCTCTAGGCAAATAACAACTTGATTTGATTTACGGATATAGAGACAAAAAACAACTTAATTTGGTTACTACACAGTCCCTTAGAGCTGCTTTACTAGTGTATATCAGTATTTGAATGCAAACAAAGCAGTAATGGTTATTCTGCTAGTTTCATACTAATAATGTGTACAAATTAGCGGGATCAAGAAATTAGGACGCTTATGGCGTTTCACGTGCACATCGCTGGCTATGCTAAGTTAGTGCGAATAGGTTCACGCTACTCCCTAGAGCAGCCTTAGACCTTTAACTGGGAGTGTATTAAGTATTAATGAATTACTAACGGCTAAAACTACAATAACAGCAGCTGATATTTGAATTACATTCCCACTGTGTTAGTTTTAGGTATATGATAGGGCCGATGAGGTTCTAGTTCCAGAAATAGTTAGTCTGTAAGTTACATACTAATAATGTGTACAAATTAGCGGGATCAAGAAATTGGGACGCTTATGGCTTTCCACGTGCACGACCCTGTCTATGTTAAGTTAGTGCGAATAGGTCCGCGCTACTCTCTGGAGCAGCCTTTAGTCTTTTAACTAGGAATGTATTTATTCATGAATTGCTAATGGCTAAAAGTACAATAACAGAAGTCGATACTAGAATTACATTCCCACTGTTTTAGGTTTGGGTGTGTGATAGCGTCGATAAAGTTTCTAGTTCCAGGTATGTGATAGCGACGATAACGTCAGCGATATGACTGGATTAAGAAAAAATGCTCAGTAAAGGTATCTTAAGAGCAATATATGGGGGCAGAGAGTCATTAAACAGTAATCGGCTTTTGTGAGCAAGGACACATGCTCGGTATTATTAGTGTACATATACACAGATGCATATATGCAGATACAGACATATATATATATATATATATATATATATATATATATATATATATATATATATATATATATATATATATATATATATATATATATATATATATATATATAGATGTAGATATGCATGCGACTACACAGACACATGCAGAGATATGTACAGTAAGATACATATGTAGAAGGTGCACACAATATGGAACAGCCACTATGCCTACAGTTCGCAACTGAAACCTGAACAACTGGACACTGTATGGGCCACCTATGCAAATATAATCGTCGCCTGAAACATATACCCACAGAGAGGTCATAGGAAAAACACCACACACAGGTCTACAGGATGGAAAACCTTTATTTGTGTACTATTACAGTTCTATATGCCATCTCATATAGCTGTGCAGACACTGACATCCATATAAACAGAGTAATGCAACTGTGAAACAGTGATACTAATACAGAAGTCTGGAAAGGTTCATAACTGCTACTGTCCAGGCCAATGCCTTCATTTCGTACAACAGTAAAGACAAACTGGGCCACAGGATACCAAACAATCAACAGTAAGCAAAGCAGGTGTATAGTTCAGCAGCCTCCATCTACACTCTGTACAGAATCACTAGGTTTTGAAGACTTCAGTTGACCAAATGGGATGCAACAGTTGCATAACAAGGCATAACTGGCACCATCACAAACATGCTGACAAACAGAACATTCTTGTATGGCAGGAGGCAATAGGCCTACATTAACCCAATATATGTGAGTAATGTAAAAATAGGTGAAGTATACGGTACTGTACATGCAGCTAGCTTAAGGCAGCTCACCCCGATACCCCCACATTTTTTAACAGCCTAGGTCAGTTATGTTGCACCCCCCCAGACTCAATACTACAGGCCCTTATACCACTGTTACATACACCGGCGTTTGGAGTGCATAAGGGCACACGTATTGTTTTGGTGTAGCCCACAAATATATGGCCCCAGCACCACTGTAATATGTGGGGGATACAACAGCAATGGACTGATGGCAACAATGACAGTGTGATATACACACAGCCCACTACAAAACAACCCCTGACAGCATGTCATATGTGCAAAGTTTGGTATGTAGGTGGAGGACAGAGGCTGGAACACAGGCCCATATGCGAGAAACTGTTGTCATATGCGAGAAACTGTTGTCATACACTAAGCAAGTTGCTGGTGTTACAGGATAGTCTGCAACATACCCTTAGCCAGGGAATTGAGGTTAGAAACATAAATAGATGTAGCCATGTACTGATAGCACTCAACACACACACTGTCAGTGACATATCTGACAC
Organism: Protopterus annectens; assembly: GCF_019279795.1. NCBI lineage: Eukaryota > Metazoa > Chordata > Ceratodontiformes > Protopteridae > Protopterus > Protopterus annectens. The sequence continues at coordinate 623,398,722 of NC_056731.1, read as the reverse complement.
AGGACCTGTGTGGTGGACAGACAAAACATGATAGGCACACTTCCAGCCACCAACAGGATAGGCCCACAGTTGAGAGATATGCAGACAGACTGCATTCCAAGGTAAACTAGTATGTACACACACACACACCCTGTAACACCAGTACTATACAAAACATAACGTAACTCTACTCACATTCTGTCTATAGTTCTGGAACCTCCTAAACATATGTAGCTGGCCTGAGTGTGCCAGTTCCCCTGGAAGAAGTATTGTTACCTGCTGTCTATAATACTGATGCTCACACACAGGAAGGATGTCCATCACACAGGAAAGGTAAAGGGACCACGCCCACATAATGTAGGAATTTATAGTAGCTGGTTGCCATGACAGTGGTAATTGGAAGTACCACACAGCAAGCTGCATGCAGTTAGCAAGTGTAGGACACTTATTGGTGCAGAGGCCATCACCTGATCAAGTGCATCACCTACTAAAGCCAGGCTGCAATCTACCCCAAACAGCTCAATCCATTCACAGGAGAGAGAAAGCAAGCAAGTTAAAACAAAAGCAGAAAAAAAGAAAACTCACAGAAAAAATACAGCTGAAAATGCATCCACCTACGCAGCTGCCAGTCATTAATACATAATTCCCACAACAAGTATGGGAAGTATATGTACATGTATTAGAATGTAGTACCTGGTCCATAGTGGAATGCGTTATATGTGCCAGCAGGTGTTGTGATGATGGTCAATTGAACAACTGCTATGGACAATAGTGTTTGTCCCTGTAGGTAGAAGGCCATAGCTGTTAATTGTGCAGGTCAGCACTGACAAACAGGATGTAAACCATCATAGTGTGCGTTGTAATGGGGATTATGCATATTATGTGGCCAATAGCCAGTGGTGGAAGTAATGCCAGTATGATGGACATGTGGGAGCCACAGACCACCACTGGCAGAATACCCAGGTGAATCTCTAATGTAGCATGGTGGAATGCCATAGGTGTGTAATAGGGTTACCTGAAAACAGGTCTCACATATACCCCACTAATGTCAGGCCATGTCCATATGTGGCACCTGTCAGTGTTGTAGCAAGGCAGAACAGTGCAGCTGTGCAGGGAGGTGTCATGAGATTGTGGAGCTGATGTCTGAATGTACCCCACATATAGGTATGCATATGTGTACATATGTCATCGATATAATATATAAGTATAAATGTATATCAGCATGTATGTCCAAAAATATACATATACCCATGTGAAGACATATACATGTGCACATATATATGAATTCACATATATCTACACACATATAGATAAATACAGATATGAAAATGTCTACATCTGTACAAACACACACACAAACAGATATGTATGGAAATACATGTCCCCTATATCACTACCACAGTGATGTGTGCTATGTGCAAGGCAGCAGCACACATAGCAATATACACAGATATCTACAGCTTGCAGTGTGTGCACCATGGACTGGTATGTCACATGTTAATCCCATCCTAGCACCACAATGCCCCCACCTGTGAAATATGTAATGGGAATATGGGGAAGTATGGCTAATACACATGTGGAGGTGGTCAGGATTGGTATATATAGAGGACAGTCTACAGGGTTGGTATGTGACACATGTGGTGGGTAAACACTGTGGATGGTGTGTGTGGTCTGTGATGTGGATGCCCCATGGTCCCCAATATGGGCACAATAGGAACAAGGCTCCCATCAACTGCCACTCACAACAGCAGTCCATGTTCTTAAGGTGCCATGTCTGGCGGCTGAATAGGAGGAGCATGCTGGCCATGTGAATGTGTACTGGGTGCCTCAGACTGATGTAGCACATCTCTCATGTGTCTGTGGAGCCTGGTAGGGAACAGACCCTAGACCTGAGCTCAGGAGACAGGAACATGTTGGTGTGTGCCCTGGGGGGGGGCAACATCCCCTGGGTGGTTCCACCTGATGGTATTGCTGTAACAGTACACGAGGAGGTTGGCACACACATATGACATAGCCAGGTATCCTGGTCAGATAGGTGTGGAGAGGTGGATCAGCTGGCCAATGGAACACATACATGTTATTGTGTCACTGTCATAGTACATATGTTGGTAGTAATAATCTATACAATCCTGGCACATGTCCAACAGCATGCATAAAACTCCCCTATAACACAGACTGTCAGATGTGCAGCAATCTCAGAGCAGCTATACCACTGGCATATATGTAACCATAGTGGCCCTGACAATGGCATGCAAGTGAATAGTCTGTAACAGGCCATCAATGTTAGTGTCCACACAGGGGACATGGCTACAATCACATAGCAGAAGGTGTGGTACAATACACAATCTTTCCAAATGTTAGTTAAACTGTAGCCATACCTAATGAGTTGTGCGTATAGTCTGTTGAAGCTAATATGCTTGGGAAGGTGACAGAGATGTGTATTATGAACTGTGGTAACCTTGCCATATGAGTCGCTCAAACCTTTTCCCATCCTCATGTTTTTCAGGCAAGATGGCACACATCAGGCTGCCCCTGTATTCAGCAGAGGAGAATGAGATCAGTATCGACCACCTGGTTCAGCACTACCAGGTCTGATTTCGCAGGGCAGTACATAACCAGCAGGAGTGGACCACCCTGTGGAATGATCTCATCCACAGGGTTAATGACGGTGGCCTGCATAACTGCAGTTATGAGCAGGTCTGACATCAATGCAGCGATTGCTTCGCAATGCCTGTCGGTGTGCTGCCACAGTCTGGGGGGATCACCTTGCCACAGGGTGTTATGCCATCCATCCCCCCGACATGTGTGGAGGAGCTCCTGGCCAGCCTCGTGGCACCTGCCTGTCTGGAACACCATCAACCACTGGACCCCTTCACAGAAGTGGATGTCACCCACATACCAGCCGAGGAGTGTGCAAGTAAGGACACAGGGCACATCAGTAGATCATTGTTGTGTAAATATCCACAGTGGTACAGGTAGATCATGCATATCTGATATGTCATACAAATATTGTGTTGCTGCATTGTAGTGATAAACAGATGTCCAGATGTGGTAGTATTGTGGGAATTTATGGTTGATGTATGGTAGTACTGCACCCAGCCTGTAGCAGTGCCATGGGTGTGGCCACTGACATTGCATCTCTTACCCACTTATGTAGGTCCCTACAGGGTAACAGCAAGGCAGCAGCCTGAAGCTGGTGGCTATGTCTTATGTAGATGCATGCCAACACACTGGACATGTAATGGTGATGTTATATTCCATGCACACATCTAACACACCTGCCCTGAATGCATGCTGTACATGGGCATGCATTGTTGCTGTGAAATGCATGGTCTCACAGGGGTGAACATGATGGGGTATTGAAAGGGTATGTCACACACCTGCATGACAACTAACATCCTGTCATTGCAGAATGTGTCCATAGGGGGTAACATGCTGTTGGTAGACATGGTCTACAGTAGTGACATGTTCTGAACAACACCCATATACAGTGCAACACCGGTGTACATACCTGTAGGGCAATGCCAACTGCTGCTGAGATATAATATGGCATATGGCATTACAGTAGTCCACATTATCAGCTGGGTCTAAGCTGCAACATATGGTGCTCAGTGTATGGGACACTGCAAGCTGACACATATGTGTAGGGCTTACCTGTTATGCATCTGCATAAATGCTGAGGGAGGGGGGGTCTTAGCATGAAACACCAATTCACTGCAGCAGGGATCCTAAGGTTGATAGCAATGGCTCTATCTGCATATAGTCAGATCCAGGACTTGTGGCAGCCATAACCCTACCCACACTGCAATAGTGATGGCATTGTGTGAACACCATGGGATGTGCACATGAGTAGACCTTACAATCATGCAGAATAGGGGGGCATGTGTAGGGTAGGCTGAACATACGCTGACAATTGCAGAAGGCCCATGCTGGTATACCCCAGCCATGAGCAGTGACTGCTGTAGTACACACAACAAGAGGTGTGATAAACCATCATGATGAGGGTGTGCACACATATCCCCGCATGGTGTGTATGCATTGCAGTCAGCAGCCACACACCTAACACAATCTGTAGACACTGCATGTGAAAGTACAGGGCATATGTTACATACCGGGCATGTGTACAGCTAAGATATGCAGTGCTGTGGTCTCATGGTGGATCACGGATGTGTGTGTAAAAGCAATAAAGGTGTGTACACCCCCATGAGCAATGGTATTCTCTGATGGTTGTCAGTTTAAGCATTTCTGCAGTGGCCATACATGGTCTGTTGATGTTGACAGCTGTAAATCAGGCATCAGACATTCACCAATGACAACAGTCCACATATCATCCCAGGTATGTGTTGCTGAAACACATAGGGGCTGTGAGAGGTACAGCTGGCATAACTGACACGGTATTACACATTCCGCAATGGGTTGGACACTTGTGAGTTGTGGTGCACAGTACATGCCAGAGTGCAGAACAAGTGCACAGCAATAATGTGTACATGGGTGCAGTGGTATCCAGGGGAAGGGGTATCACCTAGCCACAGCACATGCATCATACACATGTATACCATTGCTAGCATGGTGTGAGTATAGCTGAACTGCATACTTTTCTGTACCATATGTTCTGCATGTTGGCAGATGGGTAACTGGAGGACTATGTATACGATCATTGTGCAACCTCACCTGTATGTGTGTGTGTGTGTGTGTGTGTGTGTGTGTGTGTGTGTGTGTGTGTGCATCTTGGTGGTTAGTTGGTTTGTCTGCAGGGTCACTCTGGTGAAGTCGTGGGAGGTAGATGCATGTATGATGCGTGTGTGTGCATGTGTGTATTTGTGTGTGCGGCCATGTATGCATGTGTGATTGTGGGGTGTTCATATGGCTGTACCCCCCCTTTGGGACCGTGCACTACATGGACATGGAGTGCCACATTGCACACCAGGAATACCTGTCATGTACTCACAGGACAGCAAGTAGTATAATATGGCCTGTAGCATGGATCAGGCATCCAGAGGGAAGGTAGACCCCAGGTACACATTTAATATTGCTGTCAGTGGAGAGGTTACCTACAGCCCATGTATGCAGCTCAACAGATGCATTGGGGAAGTAATAGCCAACACCAGGGAGTGTATCCACATATTACAGCTGACACATGATAGGCCGACGGAGCAGCATATCTGGCATGTACTGAACATCATATACAAATGACACACCAGTGGGAACTATTATGGGTACAACATAGTAGCCCACACATATAGGTGCCATGTACATCATTCCGGCCATACAGAGGGTGCATACCGAATGACAGCATTGAGGCCATGTTACTCCACTACACACTGGTCAGGCAGGTAATGTAACAAAAGGCCTTGTGTTGTGCCTCTTGAGTGGGCATTTAGAGGACTGTGAAGTTAATGAGTGGTATCAATGTGTGTAGGTTAACAGGTGTGATGCAAGATGGGGTAACACATAAACATATGCATAGGACTGTCTGTAAAGCCATGGACAGGTAGGCAGTACGGAGATGTTTGTGTGTGCGCATGTGTGTGTGTGTGTGTGTGTGTGTGTGTGTGTGTGTGTGTGTGTGTGTGTGTGTGTGTGTGTGTGTGTGTGTGTGTGTGTGTGTGTATGTGCTGTTAAGCAATGCTGTACAGGTTTTAAAGTGCAGTTATTGTTTTTCCCCACAGGTGGCGAGGTGGGTCAGGGTCCCTTCTGCACCCAATCTGATGTTGGTGTCCATACAGACACCGGCGATGATGTTGATGATGATGATGATAATGGTGAGGCACAGGTGGGATTGTCAGGGGCAGACACTGCACTAACATTTGACATCCCCCTTTTAGCCACCCCACCCCTGCACACAGTTGCAGTGCCTATACACACCCCAGCACCAATGGACGTAGTAGAGGGACAGCTGGCGTCCAGTGGCAGTACACAGGAGAGTGTGGTAATCATGCTTACTGTGTCCAGTCACAGCAGGCATAGCCAGATATCCGGCAGGCTGCCACATAGGTGGATGTCCCAGGGTGCTTGTGGTAGGGCCACTGGATTTCATACCCCTGGCATAGGCAACATAGCTGCAACCAGCAGAAGCATATTCCAGGCTGCAATGGCGGTGCAGGCACGTATTGAGCATTACACCAGACAGGGTCTTAGCCTGCAGAGGGCTACACTTGCATCTGTAGGCGACAACCTCCTTGAAGTGTCGGCTGCCATCCCTGCTTCTACCGAGCATGTGGATAGATGGCATGATGTGATGATGGCCTTAATCAGCAGTAGTGTGTCTGTGCTTTAACATATGGTGGGGATGCGGCGACGCCCACTTGGATGTGGGCCAGCAATACAAACACCTGGCATTCAACATGGGCATGCTAGGACACCAAGTGGCTCCTGTAGTGGCAGTAGCAGCCCCAGCAGTGCAGGGGATGTGCTGTCCACACCACACTACAGTAGGCCATGTGCACATGGTCCTTACCAATCCCAGGAGGGATGTGGTACCAGCAGACAAATGTCATCAGCAGGTGAGAGTAGCCCTTCAATGCCTGTACCTGCAGGTGCCCGTGGAACCTCTGGCAGGCACAGTCCACATGTCCGTGGCTGGAATCGGTGAACTGCACACCCTGCCAGGTATGGTCTGCAACTGTCCATAAACACCTGTGTAGGGCAGCCACAAGGCAGAACTGTGTGCATGCATACCCACACACTATGCAAACAAACCTAGGGCAACCTCATACCTACACACACCACATCACCTCAGCCAGCTCCCCAGAGTACATCCCTCACCCACACACATGGTGTCAAATGTATGGCCCACCTTTGGCCTCTGGCAGACCAATACCACACCCTGTGCATATGATGATACCTGTGCCCCATCCCTGTCATCCATACCATCGATGCAGGTACAAGCTGATATGGTTCTGATGCACACAGTGACTGTACACCAGTGTACTGCAGTGTAACATGTTGTAGGGTGTAGAGTGTGCGGCATATTTGGCAGGTAGTGTAGCCATCCAGGAATGATGCCTTCTAGCTGTTAGTAACACTGCTTGGCTGTGGCCTCTAAACTGATATGCAATTGTGCTGTAGGTGTACGTGTCACCATGAGGATGCCCTGTGCATATGATGATACCTGTGCCCCATCCCTGTCATCCATACCATCGATACAGGGACAGGCTGATATGGTTCTGATGCACATGGCTACTGTACACCAGTGTACCACAGTCCTGCAGTATAACATGTTGTAGGGTGTAGAGTGTGAAGCATATTTGGCAGTAGTGTAGCCGTCCAGAAATGATGCCTTCTAGCTGTTAGTAACACTACTTGGTTGTGGTCTCTAAACTGATATGAAATTGTGTTGTAGGGGTACATGTGTCAGCACGAGGATGCCCTGTGCATATGATGATACCTGTGCCCCATCCCTGTCATCCATACCATCGATACAGGGATAGGCTGATATGGTTTTGATGCACATGGTGACTGGAGACCAGTGTGCCACAGTCCTGCAGTGTAACATGTAGGGTATAGAGTGTGAGGCATATTTAGCAGGTAGTGTAGCCATCCAGCAAAGATGCATTCTAGCTGTTAGTAACACTGCTTGGTTGTGGTCGCTAAACTGATATGCAATTGTGTTGTAGGTGTACATGTGTCAGCACGAGGATGGTCTGCAGTCATATTGCACAACTGGGTATGTCACTGTGCTGACACCATGGCAGTGACATATCTGGGGTACAGTTGAACACATTTCACAGGTTACTATGCCGGGTATTGCCTGTGCCACATGGACAGGTAGCCTGCTGAGGCATGTATAACCTGCAACCTGATGTAGACCCATCCACATACATGCACACTGTTACTTGACAACACTTGGATTAGACCCCTACCTAGCAATGTCATGATACTGACGTGTGTGCCTACATTGCACAAACACTGCCTTAACCACTCTGTATCCAACAGACCTTGTTCTGCCCAGAAACAAAATGAGCAGCCCTTGCAGGTCATGAACACAGGGCCCTTTACACTGAAGTCACAGCACATGACCACTATCCCATGACCACTGTAGGGACAGCTGTTGTTTTACCAATATAGCTGTCATTACCCAAATTGAGTGGTATTGAACACTTGCCTTTGCATCCTAGATTGTGTAGTCCTTTTCCTTAATATGACTGTTGCATCACATATGTTGTTTTATCATAATGTGCACATAGCAGATACATATGGTGGGATACATGTGGGATGGTATATGCAACCATGATGTTTACTCATGACAGGTATATGGTTGTATACATATAGGTGTATAGATGTCTATATGTACATACACAGGTATACACATACATATGTCTGTATACACATCTGTATAGTGCTACATAAGTATACATATATGTATCTATACATATGTGCATATATATGCATATGTATATGTACATATAGATATGTGTGTATATAGCTATATATGTATGCACATCTTATGTGTACAGATATGCTTAGTTATGTTGTTTTTTATATATATATGTATATATATATATATATATATATATGTATATATATATCTATGACTATATGTGCATACATATCTATAACGATATACCTACTACTTTCGATATATCTGTAGCTATCCATACATATATGTGCATATGTATCACTATCTGTATATGTGTAGACATATATTGTTCTGTATATGTATATATCTGGGTATGTATATGTATATCTATGTACATATACATACCCATCTATGTATGTTGATATGTATATGTGTAATTATATATATATATATATATATATATATATATATATATATATATATATATATATATATATATATATTATTTATTTATATTTGTTGACCGGGAGTGTCCATAGGTCCATTTTCAGCGGAGGCCTGGGGAGAAAAGCTCCACAGTTAAAATAAACAGACAGTAGTTACATTGGATTACATAGCGATTAACAATTTACATAGCAATTACTTACAACATATTTACAGATGAAGAACATAGTACATCAGTAGACAACTAGAATCTTTATCTGTGAAGTACATAACAGACATTAACAAATGTTACAAGAAGAAGTTCCTGCTGTATAATAAGTACTGGCTTATGAGCATCTGAGCTTGCTATAATCAAGGTAGTTAGTGGAGTGGAAAGAAAGGTAGTGGCTGGATGGGAAGAGCTTGCTATAATCAAGGTAGTTAGTGGAGTGGAAAGAAAGGTAGTGGTTGGATGGGGAGGGTGATATTAGAGTGGGAGTTGCAAAGGCATAGCCAGCATGTTTTTAGGTGCGCTTTTAGTAAAGTTTTGAAGTGGGTGCATGATGGTATGGAAGTAATTATGGATGGGAGTGAGTTCCATAATTTGGCTATCGTGCAAGGGAATAGTGCTTCACCAGCAGAGTTATTGGCTTTAGTGATCTGCAAGTGATTTTTTGTTGCTGGATCTTAGTGGTCTGGTGGTGCGATAGGGTTGGTGTAGATTCTGGAGGGATGGGACATTTAGTGGATGATTTACTAGTTTGTGGGTGAGTGAGAGTTGATACCATTGAAGGAGGTGAGGGAGTTCAAGCCAGCCCAGTTCAGCAAGTGAGAGACAGTGGTGACTATGGTAGGATGCCCCTGTGGCAAATTTGGCAATTTTGTTGTAGCAGGTCTCTAGCTTGTTTAGATCGCATTGCCTTAGGTTGGTATATATTGGACAGGCATAAAGTAGGGTGGAGATAAGGTGGGAATTTGCTATTGAAATCTTTGCTGCTTTGGTGAGAAGTTACTTATTTCTGTATAGCTCTCCTAGTTTTTTGTGGACTTTTTTTATGGTCAAGGATATGTGAATGTCAAATTTTAGTTTATTGTCTAGTTCCACTCCTAGCAATTTGGGTTGTTCAGTTGGGTATATAGTGGTGTTGTCCTCTGCTGTGATGTTAAAGTGAGAGTTTTTTTGAGTATGTTTGGTGGGTTGGAAGATGAGTAGTTTAGTTTTGTTTGGGTTGAGTATTAATTGGGCATCGGATAACCAAGTTTCAACAGAGGAAAATGCTTCCTGTGTGACTTTTTGCAGTTTGGGTAGGGACTGGGTTGAGCAGATGATGGTTGAGTCATATGCATATTGTATGAGTGTGCCATGTTTGGTGGCAGAGGCTAGATTATTGGTGAAAACAGAGAAGAGTAGGAGTCCAAGGATAGATCCTTGGGGAACCCCTATGGAGACAGATAGTTGGGGAGATATGTCATTCTGCCATACAATGGATTGTTGGTGGTCAGACAGGTAACTCTGAAACCAGTTGGTGACTGATTGTGAGAAGGATAGGTTATTGAGGACAGAGATAAGTTGTTTGTGTGGGACCATGTCAAATGCTTTAGATAGGTCTAGGAAAGTAGCAGAGGATAGATAGCCATTGTTTTTATGCTGAAGGATAGTGTTAGTAAAGGAGAGTAAGATATATATATATATATATATATATATATATATATATATCTGGATGATTATATGTACAGATATTCTCACCATATGTCCTGGACATGGAGTGTAGACCTACCCCAGCCGCTATAGTCCTAATGTCATAGTGCAAGTGGATGTCAGGTATGTATAGCAGGTATATTGTTAGACCTTTGCTACTGTAATTGGGATTGTCTTCACAGACATGGTGCGTGTGGGAGGTCAAATTTGCTTTCCACATGTGTGCCATTGGTTACTGACAGATATCCTAAAGACATCTGAGTAAAGTAGCACTGCAAGCACTTAATGTCCCCATAGACTGCAGCACAGATATTGGCCAATATATGCAGACATTCTGAAACACTCTTTACAGTCCAGAGGTATACACAGAACCCCTTAGTGCTAAACATGTGTACCATGCATGACAATATGGATGTTAATAGCCATGTAGATGTGTATAACACATAACGACTGGTATGCATATGCCACCATAGTTTATACATTCACACACCCCTGTCTGGTCTGACACATAATAACTGCTGGTACAGGGGTGCTATGGCCACATACTACCCACTAGATATTAACATACATCTGTGCAGCAGCCCACTTATCTGTGTGACATACATGACTGTTAAGGGAGACCTGAAAGCAGTGCATCCAGCAAGTATCTCCACATGACATCTCACTGGATAAGTACACAAAGCTGCTAGACATGTAACAATGCATTATGCAGGCTACAGCCAGACTGGCTCAACACTGGTCAACATCTCCTATGAGGGAATGCACATGTACCTGCATATATAGCAGGCTCTGCAGGCATGTCACAACACAGGGTAATATACATCTGTATGAAGGTGCATAACCACATCCAGTGTGAACACAAGCCACAGCCGCATTTGGTAAGCTAGCATAGAAGTACAGCATATGGACTATCTAGTCAACACCATCCTCATATGTGCCACTCACAGACTAACCCTATATATACTGGGCTGCTACACGGTTTGGTCTGCAGGATGTCTGCGGTATGGGACATGCGTGTGTATGGCCCTACAAACATGTAAACCAATATGGTAACATACAGTGAAGCAGCATGTAACATCAGATAGGATGGGACCTATAACAATGACATCTACAGCAATCTGTACACAGGCTAAAGAACATGTTTACAATACACACACTGTCGACATTCACCATAGTTAAACAGACCTCAGTACTGTACAAACGACCACGGAATGTCCTGGTAATGTCATCAAATATTACCTGTACTGTACATAACATGTGTAGCAGTCTGATATCTCACTGGCTTGCTATCAGATATGGTGACACTAATGATGGTGTACAGCACATATGCACATCTTAATGCATGACATATGTACAATGGTTGACAGAGTTGTGGCTGGAAGCACATACACAGGGCCAATATCGACATGTTGCTGTGATAACCTCATACATGTACTGTTGTAACAGAGTTTGTTGCAACATGTGTCCTATGAGAGATATGAAGTCAGTAACTGTCACGGCTTTCACCATCTACAGACTGCAATCCTCACACTACCTTCTGCAGTTCACAGATACATGCTCTGTGTGTAACACATGACACCAAGGGCACAACACACTGCCCAGTCTGCAGGCGACCCTGCAGATGTGGATTCCTCATACACATAGAACTGACATGTCAGGTATTACAACATGTAGGACAGCCGTATCCACACACACACTGTTAAACCAACATTACTTGACATGCAGTATAGCAGCAACATTACTCCTAATGCAGTACAGCAGCACTTACAGTCTGTAGTCAGGTCAGACACATCCCCCTTCTGTGTGTTGCCTGTTTCTGCAGTGTATGTTGTTAGAGATAAATCCCCAATCCATCTGAGATGCTGTTTGCCAAACAACAGATCTAGTGCCTGCCCACAATGAATGTAAAGGGCCAACACCAGCATGATGTTCCTAGATATTGGAGTGTGTTTCCATGCAATTGGCTATGAGAATGTTACCACAGCTGTTCCACATGCACTCAGCTAGAGGAGGACTGCACTTGGTGCAGATGCCATCAGCTGATCATGACCATCACTTACAAAACACAAGCTGCTGCCTAGCAAAGCAGGTGTACATCTCCACATCCACAAGAGAGGGTGTGAGAGGGACAGACAGAGACAAAGTATGTCAGGGAAGGTGTGGGTGAGTAAACCTAAGCACGTTTGTGTCACACACCTACCAGTACAGGGTTTCAAACAGCTGACTGGCTATGCATAGCTATCACATGTGTATGCAGTTATTGCATGTGCCTCATAGCTTACATGTTGGTGAGCTGTCCAGACGTATATGGGCTGGTGAGTGACATCTGCAAAAGTGTTGTGATACAGTAGGTGTAGCACACGAACCTGTCCACATGAACAGGTGTCAGCGTCAACACAGCTACACTCTCTAATGGACTCATACACATTGCCACACTTGACAGGGTAATGAATACACTTCCTAACAAGTTACTTTGCTGCAATACAGTAATGTATAGGTATCAATTGGCCCACAGGGGTTATCCTCGGGTTCTATGGTCAAAGGGTATATGAAGGTGTCTGACATTAGAGAACATGCTTCAGTATGCCAATGGGGGTGGTACTGGGTATGAATGTGGTGGAAAGCATCATACACCACACACACAGACACAGGGTGCCAGTACCAGTGTGCATGTGCACATTGCTTCATGGGTGTGTAGTGGTTGACTGTGCCAGATGGCTGTACAAGGCTAGATGATGGGGTATACCTTAGCATCAGGCCACATGAGAATGGTCTGAATTATGGCTAAGGGGTGTAGTGTCTGGAATGACCCACACAGGTGGGTATAGTATTCACCATCCAGTCACCTGGGTTACTATTGTGCATGGCTAGTGTTGTGCAATGCTTGCAATGTATGTGTTCTATACACCATGACATGGACGGTGTTTGGGATATGCACACATCCCACATTCATATACAGTGGAATGTGGAAGTGTACTTAGTTTGTCTGGCCCATGTTGTGTACACAGAATGTTATCATCAGATGTGACAGTACCACCCTCATGTGGTGGGGCCAGGTAATGGACAGCAGGTTGACCCTGCACCTACATTGATAGCATGCTACAGGTATTCCCTGGTGTCAGTGGCATCTGCCCATACAAAGCATGTGTGTAAGGCATGGTATGTCCTTTGTGGATCACATTTGATGGAACCACAGTTGTTGCAGGCATCCAGTGGGAAACATACTGAAGGCACACTGTCTGCAATTATGTGCCTATCGTACTGATGGACAGGGTGCCATGCCCTCTGTAGGACACTGCATTCACACCATTGTTACTCTCAGTTGCACTACACACATATTGGCTTTTGCCTCGGCATGTGCGTGTGTATGAGACATGGGTTGAGAGTGTGGTCTGGGTAATACTGGGGTTGCTAACTGTGATTGCCTGGCCTTGATGTCGCATGTATGGGTATGGATATGCACCCCAGCCTCTCAGCTATTTCACAGCTGTTATCCCTGTACAGTGGACATTGTGATATATATACTAGGGCCACCATATAAGAAATTTGCAAAACCCGCTACACATTGGGCCCAGGTGTCATAAACTCACACCCACCTCCGCATAGGATATGAGGTACAAATATACACACATACCTGTCATATCCAGGAGTAGAATCCCTACCTACCCTGATTATTACACTAAAGCATTGTGCAGTTATAGCACGTGCCACACTGATTACTGCAGTATTCCTTCCCCAAAGGTGTGTATCACATTGGCTGACATCAGCAGGATTGCCAAAGTAGGGCATTTGACATGTACTGAGTGTGACTAACCTAAAATGCATTGCTCCCTACAAAGACAGTGGAACACACACAAAACATCCACAACCAACATGTGTGGGTATAGAGCCCCTAACAGAGATCTATAACACACTACAGCAAGGAGCTGTTACAGGATACACCACGGGGATTACTGGAGGACTCCTTCCCCAAAGGTGTATAACACATTGGCTGACATCAGCGAGTTGCCAAAGTATGGCATTTGAAATGTACTGACTGTGACTAGCCTCTAATGCATAGTCACTACACAGACATTGAAATACACACAAAACATCCAGAACTGCCATGGGTGGGTATAGAACCCTACCAGAATTCTGAATCACACTACAGCAGTGCACAGTTATGGCATGCACAATGGAGATTACTGTGCTACAACCTTCCCAGAGGTGTATTTCAGGGTGAATGACATCAGCAAACTTATCAAGGTAGAGCATTTCAATTGTAGGGGGTGTGCCTACCCTACAAAGCATTGCCTTCTACACAGACAAACACACACACACACACACACACACACACACACACATGCAGACGCACCCACACACACCCACATACACACACACACAATTGCCAAGGCTGAGGGTAGAACTCCTTCTTAACTAGTTTATCACACTACAAGAGTACACAGTTATGGCATGCACCATTGAGATTACTGGCCTATCCCTTCCCCAAAGGTGTATTTCACAGTTGATGACATCGGCACACTTGCCTAAGCTGACCATTGGAGGTTGTATTGTCTGTGAATAGACTCAAAAGCATATCTCCCTACACTCACAAAGGAACACACATGCACATATACATCCACACTTGCCATGTCTGGGAATAGAATGCCTACTTAACTAGTTTATCACACTACAGCAGTACACAGTTATGGAAAATGCCACAGAGATTACTGGCCTATCCCTTCCCCAAAGGTGTATTTCACAGTTGATGACATCAGCATACTTGCCAAAGTGGACCATTGGAGGTTGTAGTGTCTGTGACTGGACTCAAAAGCATTGCTCCCTATACTGACAAAGGAACACACACACACATACATCCACACTTGCTATGTCTGTGAATAGTACTCCTACCTAACTAGTTTATCACACTACAGCAGTACACAGTTACAGGATGCTCTACGGAGATTACTGGGCTATAGCTTCCCAGAGATGTATTACTAGGTGGATGACATCAGCAGCCTTGCAAAGGTTGAACATTTGAATTGTAGAAAGTGTGACTAGCCTAAAAAGCATTTCTCTCTACACAGACAGACAGACACAAACACACACAGTTGCCATGTCTAGGAATAGTATTCCTACCTAATGAGTTTATCACACTACAGCAGTATGCAGTTACAAGATGCACTACGGAGATTACTGGGCTATAGCTTCCCAGAGGTGTATTACTAGGTGGATGACATCAGCAGCTTTGCAAAGGTTGAGCATTTGAACTGTAGGGAGTGTGACTAGCCGAAAAAGCATTGCTTTCTACACATACAGACAGACTGACAGACAGGCAGACGCACACCCAGTTGCCATGTCTGGGAATTAAACACCTAGCTAACTAGTTTATCACACTACAGCAGTATGACATTATGGTACATGCCACAGAGATTGCTGGGCTGCAGCTCTCCCAAGGGTGAATTCCACAGTGGATGACCTCAGCAGGCTTATCATAGTAGGGCTATGGGGAGGGCAGTGTGTGTGTGCATGGACCATAACACATTCATCTAGAGGTTGACACGCCACATGCAGGCACACACAGGGTCATATTCCACAGGTACATGTATTCAGCTGCTAGATGACTACTTCCTTGAACAGTCATGTTTCACAGCTGGCATGTGCATCAATAGTCTGTAATGTCGACAGATACTGGTGGCTAGTATCTGTAGTTAGTGACATCTGAACCTCATGTGTTTGGGACCCTTTGGGTGTGTGCCAGGTGGGATAGGCCTGGATGGCTCCTTGTCATGGTCACCCCCATCCACACATCTCTGTACATCTAACTTTGACTTATTATAGTGTGTTGTCCTTACATATATGTCTGTATTCCTATCCACTGTGTGTGCAAGGCATGCGTAGTGCATACTGATGAGTGTCTGCACTAACAACTGCAACTGCCAGATATGTCTGGTCTACTGGTGTTTGCAGACATGGCCTTCATGTGTTTAAGTGTGTGAGCATGCCCAGTATGACCTTTCAGTATGTTGTTGACTGACATTGCCTTCATTTCTCTAAGTGTGTGAAAATGCCCAGTATGGCCTTCTGTATTTAATGTGTGGATAGAGTCCAGGTAGTTTGTACTGCAGTGCTGACCTTGGTGTTGTACACCGACAGGTGGTATGCTGTTTCTGCAGGGTATCCATCAAGCATTTGGCAGGGACTGTTCCTACATGTCTGCATAGGATGGGGTGGGCTCAGCCGACTATGTCTTCATTTCTACACAGGATGGGGGTGCACACCTGACTGTTATTACATTACTACATGGGGGGGCACACCTGTCTATTTCTACATTTCTACACAGGCTTGGGGGGGCACACCTGACTGTTATTACTTTACTGTGTAGGATGTGGTGGTCACATGTGACACTTGTACACATTTGCTATGAATGTACTGGTATGTCAGGTACTCCATTTCATTCTGTATTGCTAACTATCATGCTGACTAGAGGCATACCAGTGTACTACAGATCATGGCTTTGGTTGCCTTACATATTATTGTCTGACTTCCTACCCTTCAGAAATAACATCCCACTGCCTGCCCTGCTGTGGTCTGTCTGTGTAAGCCTGGGGGGGAGGTTAACCATAGCCATCATTCAGGGGCCATGGCACAGGCTATGTTTGGGTTTGTCTACACCCGTCCTGCTGGATGAGACTGTTGTTGGGTATGTGAACCGTCCTGACTGGCATGTGCGGGTCATATGGACACACATATCGTTCAGCACATTTCCTGAAGTGGGTTTTGTCACCCTGTGTAGTACGGGCTACTGTGGTGACTCCAGTATGTGTTACAGATGTCATGGTGCCACTATGGGTGTCTACTGTCTGCTGCCATAACATTCAGCCACCCAATTCCCTTGCATGTTCACATCTATACCATAGCTACGGGTAATGACACATTATATTCCATTTGGTAATTGGTAGGTTGATTGACTTACCTTGAGTGTGTGCCAGACCTGCAGATGGTGCTGTAGGTCGGATGCACATAGTACAGTCCCTATACATGGCTGAGCACAGGTAGTGTCATGTTTAGCATCCCTATTACTGTATGTGCGATTCAGAGAGAGGTGTTATTCCCTGGGTCCTTACTGTGTCAGTGCATGTGCTATGCATTGCTGCTTTGCTGCAGCCACAGCATACTGGGAACGCCTCCATCTGCCTACTGGGGCAGGCTGAAGTTGTTCCTCCTCTGGGTCACTCTGTGCCTGTGCAGGCCTTGGCATTGGTGGGGGGGGGCTGTGTGGCCCTGCCCCATGCTGTTCCTGCTGCAGCCGTTTCCACAGTATCATACTGTGTAGCATAGCACATACCATAACAATTTGGGTACATGTAGCTGGTGAATACTGCAAGGCTCCACTGGATGTGTCTGAACACCAGAACCGTGACCTGAGCATTCCAAAACACACACTCTATTATATGTCTGGCCTGTTCATGTGCCTCATTATGGTGCTCTTGTTCAGGTGTGTGTGCATTTCTGATGGGTGTCATCAGCCACAGCTCCAGTGTGTACCCAGCATCCCTCACTAGATGACTGTAGGGGATGTCCCCATTGGCAAATCTCTGG
Source organism: Protopterus annectens (assembly GCF_019279795.1). Taxonomy (NCBI): domain Eukaryota; kingdom Metazoa; phylum Chordata; order Ceratodontiformes; family Protopteridae; genus Protopterus; species Protopterus annectens. The sequence continues at coordinate 623,380,741 of NC_056731.1, read as the reverse complement.
TACAGCTGCATCAGATGCCATATGTGAGAATCGTCATAGCTTCCAGAGCAGCCAGCACACATATTCATTATAGTGCCCTGGGCATTACTTATGACCTGGCAGTTGATGGAGGGGATGCCCCTGTGGTTGATGTAGGTCCTACTCTGCTAACCAGGTGGTGCTTTGATGCATATGTGCGTGCAGTCTATAGCACTCATTACACCAGGGTATTCTGCTATTTGGTGGAAGAGATGCATATTGCTGGTCAACACCTCACGGGTGTTGAGGAAATATACGTGCTTACTGGCATGTGCTGACATGGAATCCAGGAACTGGTGGAATACTCTGGATGCTAATGCCTGTGAGATCCCCATGATATCCACAGTTTTGCTTTGGGAGGTACCTGTGGCTAGTATACCTAGGCCTACACATACCTTGGTATCCACTGGGATGCATTCCCTTCAGTCAGTTTGGTGTGTCAGGTGTGGCCGGCACAGCTCAACAATTTCCTGTAGGTCTCTGTCCATCCTATAGCGCTCCACTATCTCCAGCTCATGTAGCCCCTGATAGGTTACCATGGGTCTGTACATTCTTCTCCATCTCCTCACCCTGGGTTGTTTGGCAGTATTCATATCCTCAACCCCCTCAGCCTCTTGCACATGTTGTTCTATGTTGCCTGCTGCAGCCCTTCTCATTTTGTAGGTTTGTTTAAGATTTCCCCGCTTGTATACACTGGTGGTGTAGAGTGTGGGAAAAACCAGAGGGGAAGGTGTTTGCTTAGTTTATACTAGTGTTCTGGGCTGGGCTGGGCTGGTCTGCTGCCTGACTAATTGGCTGATTCAGATACATTTCACCTACCAGCTAAGCTAGTTCTCCTTGATTACCTTCCTACTGCTGTTTTCTCTTCCCAGTGCCTTCCTGCTTAAGCCCATGTGCACGCCATGCAAACAGAGTGCTCAAATGTGCACACTGCTGCTATTTCTAGGTTTCACCTATTTTTCTTCCTGTAAATCCCAGTGGGTGGCATGCACACCCGCTTAGGCTTTGTAAGAGTGCTATGCAGGTTTAGACACACACCCTAGCCAAGCTCTGCTAAGCTAGGAGCAGACCCAGGCCACAGGGCTCCAATCCACTTACAGTATGCCTGGCACACCCCCCATGATGTCACCTAACTCCTAGGCTTGCACCAGACTATTCCTACTCTTACACTGTTGAGACCTGACCCACATGCTCGGGAAAATTGGGATTTACTATCCTCCCCTCATTTGCATAGGACTGCCTGCTAATGCATAGCTACATGTCTCACACTGAGCTTCCCCCATTAGCAACCACTACTCACTGGCCATGTTGTCTTCTGCCTGCCATTGACTTGCATGGCAGAATACTGATTTTAGTTAGAATGCTTAATTTAGGTTAATTTTGTTATTTTCCCCCTGATCCCATTTGCGAGCCGCTGCCCTACGCTTAAACAGCCGAGATCGGCTACAAAATAATAAAAGTTGATTTTGTATTTATTTTTATGTTGGCAATGCCAACGGCCTTATACTTGGCCATTGGCATGCTTACTACATGATATACAGCCTTTATTTGGAGCTGTCATAGCTCTGTTTTGGATTTTGCAGAAATGTACTCGGTTACTAACCGATTACATTTCTGCAGTTAGCACTAGTCTTGCACGGACTGTTGCAAGCTTCCTGGATTGCAAAATTACTTAATTTGCATAGATTTCTACTGCAAATGGGGTGATTTGCATACCAGGGCTTAGTCCATGCAGGAGCGCTCTTACACGCCACTGCAGTCTGTTCCTGGATCTCACGGCAGACATATTGCCTGCTTGTGCTCCTGCACCGGTCTTGCACTCTGTGCAAGCATTTGAGAATCCGGGGGGTTGTTCTTCCAGAAAGACAAAGTTGTTTTTGAGAACTGTTTCTATACAGGTGTCCAAAACATTGATTATATTGTTACTCAAATCAGTGGATTCACAAATAAAGTCATGGAACCAAGCTAAACCAGTGGTATGGGGGGATAACATTAAATAATTCAACAACATCAACAGTTAAGAAAATTAGATCACTGGAATAACTAGATTTTTGATCTTCAGCAATAAATCCCAAGAATCCCGACATAGATAACTATAAGGTTTTAGTCACTTTTTCAGTTTTAAATTGATACATTTCCCTAGCAGATGAATTTTCGAACTTCTAGGGTTAACAGTAGGTTTTGTTGCTGGGTGAGTGGTGCTTTTGTGTATCTTAGGCATCCCAAAAATTTAGGGCACCACTGGAAACTTGACATAGAAATAATCAAACAATTCTGGATCAATTTTACCATGCTCCAAAAGGTCTTTTAAAAGATAGTCTATTTTTCTAAAAGCCACATGAATCATATTTAAAGATGTTTTCTCATACAACTCACAATCCAAAAGGTGACTATTCATATGGTTTATGTATTCATCCTTGCTCATAGTAACAACCCCCCCCCCCTTGTCTGGCTTCATTCCCTTTAAACTTTTATCCTTAGCCAAATCCAACAACAAAGAATACTCAAGTGCTGATAGTTTCCACCCACATTTAAACATGAAATTACACTACTGTAACTCTCTGAAATCAAGTTCCACCAATGTTTCAAAAATTAGTAAGGGTAATGCAAGGGAGGGGTTAAAAGTACTTCTAAGACTAATGCACATTTTATCGAAAATGCATTTGATTGTCTTCTAAAAACAAGCGGCAATTTAATTTTCTTAGATTCACTTTTAAATCTATCAATAGTTTGCCTATTCTGAAGCTCATAGAGGGAACCAAAGTGTTCTCTTTGCTTAACAGGTTAATGTATTCTACAAAACAACAGAAGTTATTAAAATTGTATAAAGTATAGTCACCTGTTTCACTGGTCACCACCTGTGGCCCAGGATCACTGGAAACTGAATAATTTAAACCAAAAATATCACTGATTAATTCTGCTTCTGATGTTTTTCTTGTTGTTTTTCTTTTGGCTTTTCCCAGTTAGGTGTCGCCACAGCAGAACTCTGGTCCGCTAATGATTGGCAGTAGATTTTTACAGTGCCGAAGTGCCAGTTCAACGTGCAACCTTCAACGAAGGCATGCCCATTCATGCATGTCATTCGAATGCTACTCAACTGCGGGGAGGACATGCAGACTCCACACAGAAGGCACTCCAGCCGAGAATCGAATGGGAGAACCTCTTGTTGTGAGGAGACAATGCTACCACTGCACCACCATGGCTTCTATTAATTCTACTTCTGATATGAATTCAAATTCCTGTAAACACACTGATTCTTCTTGTACATTTGGTTGTAAGCAGGCCTATGCAGAGGACGCAGATCATGCTGCTATTCCTTCCTATTCCTCAATCTCTCCAACCTCTGATTTGGGCCATTCTCTAAAGGAGGCTGATTATGCCTGTTAAGACTCCTTCTCTGCCTCTGAGCAATCAGTCTCAGCAGTATTCAAAGCCATGGAGTCCCTTCTGTTGGAAATAGAGGGTTTAGGATATGCACTCCCCTCTAGATACTCGATCCTGTCTCTCTCAAATATTTTTCTCTTTTCTTCTTTTGATGTTGTTAATATCTTTGTTAATATGAAAGAAAATACTCAAATATTCTGGGATGAGAAAAAACTTTAGACACTTAGCTTGATTGTTGAGTGGCCTGGAACTGCCTTAAAAAGCAATCAGAAGTCCTTAACTACCCTGCACTCACACAGGGTTTAATTGCAACACTTAGGCTACTTAAATGGTATTTACAATAAATAAGGTGTTACTGAATATTCAGAAGCAAATAATTTGGGGTATTTGTTCTTAAAGAGTGGGTTGTATTTCTGAGAGGTTGTGTTTTACGTCTCCCTTGATTCTATACGCATGGTCTGCGGTACTGCTGTTTGTTTTTATTTTTGTGTAACCACATCTAACCTCTGCATGCCCTCCTTAGTTTTAATCACAATTTCTATGCTTAATAATTTATTTCTATCAAAGTATCACATAATCTGCATAACTTAAACTTGCCACAGTTTGCATATTGTAATGATATCTCAGCTTCCTTCCATTATACCATATTTGATCACCTTCACTACTTCATCCTTTAAAAAACAAAACAAAGTCCCACTCACACTACAGCCTTATCTTTCTATCCAGTTTATCTTTACTCTTTCCCTAACAATCCTCTAACTAATGGAATTATATTTGAATTCTCATAAACACATTTGAAAATGTTTACCCAAACCCATATTCTCTTAATATGTTCTGTAAGTAGTTATAATTTGCAAAATACTTTTGCTGCAACACATGCTATTGCACTCTTATCTTTCTTTTCTCTGACAAGAAAATCTTTTCTATCTGTTATTATTAATAATAGTTCTTTAACTGCTTTTCCTAAAATACTGTAAGCATTTTCTTCAGCCTCACTACTCAGTCCCTCAGATTCTCAAAAGCTTGCATGGAAAGCAAGATCGGTGCAGGAGCTCAAGCAGGCAATATGTCTGCCATGCGATCCAGGAACAGCCTGCAGGGGCGTGCATGAGCGCTCCTGCACTAATCCTGCATGGACTAAGCCCTAGTATGGAAATCACCCATTTTGCAGGTGAAATCCATGCAAATGAGGTGATTTTGCAATCCAGGAAACTTGCAACAGTCCGTGCAAGACTAGTGCTATCTGCAGAAATGTACTCTGTTAGTAATCGAGTACATTTCAGCAAAATCCAAAACGGAGCCATGACATCTCCAAATAAAGGCTGCATATCATATAGTAAGCATGCCAATGGCCAAGTATAAGACCACTGACATTGCAAACATAAAAAAAATACAAAAATCAACTTTTACTTTTTTTTAGACGATTGCGGTTGTTTAAGCGTAGGGCAGCAGCATGCAAACGGGATGGGGGGAAATAATAAAATAAACACAAAATAAGCAGTCTAACTAAAATCACTATTCTGCACTGCAAGTCAATGGCAGGCAGAAGACAACCTGCCAGTGAGCAGTGGTTGCTAAGGGGGGAGGCTCAGTGTGTGACATGTAACTATGCTTTAGCAGGCAATCCTATACAAATGAGTAGAAGAATATTGAATCCCATTTTCCCCAACATGTGAGTCAGGTCCTAACAGTATGAGAGTAAGAATAGCTTGGTGCAATCCTAGGAGTTAGGTGACATCATGGGTGTGTGTGTCAGGCATACTGTAAGCGGATTGGAGCCCTGTGGCTCGGGTTTGCTCCTAGCTTAGCACAGCTAAGCTAGGGGGGGTGTGTCTAAACTTGCTTAGCACTCTTTACAAAGCCTAAGTGGGTGTGCACGCCGCACACCAGGTTTTACAGGAAGAAAAAAAAGAGGTTAAACCAGGAAATAGCAGCAATGTGCACATTTCAGCACTCTGCACGGCACTCACACGGGTTTAAACAGGAAGGCAATGGGAAGGGAAAACAGCAGTATGAAGATAACCAAGGAGAATTAGCTTAGCTGGCAGGTGAAATGTATCAGAATCAGCTAATTACACAGGCAGCAGACCAGCCCAGCTCAGAACACTAGTATAAGCTAAGTAAACACCTTCCCCTCTGGTTATTCCCACACTCTACACCACAGGTGTAAACAAGAGGGAAACGTTTAACACTCACAACAACAAAATGATAGGGGCTGCAATAGCTATCATACAACTTGTGGAAGAGGATGAGGGTGGTGAGGATGTGAATGCTGTCGACCAACCCACAGTGAGGAGACGGAGAAAAGTGTACAAACCTAGAATAACCTACCAGGGGCTACAAGAGCTGGAGATAGTGGAGCACTATAGGGTGGACAGGGACCTCCTACAAATTGTTGAGCTGTGCCGGCCATGCCTGACCCACACAACTAACAGAGGGGAACCCATCCCAGTGGATACCAAGGTATGTGTAGGCCTAAGAATACTAGCTACAGGTACCTTCCAAAGGCCAACTGGGTATATGATGGGGATTTCACAGGCATCAGCATCCAGGGTACTCCACCAGTTCCCTGATGCCATGTCAGCACATGTATATTTCCCCAACACCCGTGAGGCTTTGGTCAGCAATATGCAACTGTTCCACCAAATAGCAGAATACCCTAAGGTAGTGGGTGCAATAGCCTGGCACATACAAGGACAACCTGCATGCACATATGCATCAAAGTACCACCCAGTGAAATGAGTAGGGTATACATCAACCACAAGGGCTTCCTTTCCATCAACTGCCAGGTCATGTGCTCCCATCAGAAATGCACACACACCTGAACAAGAACTCCATAATGAGGTACACGCACAGACCAGAATTATAGTAGAGTGTGTGTTTGGGATGCTCAAGTCATGTTTCTGGTGCCTGGACACATCCGGTGGAGCCTTAGAGAACTCACAAGCTACATGTACCCAATTGTCCTTGTATGTGCCATGCTACACAAAATGGTTCTGCAGAAACAGCTGCAGCAGGGACAACATGGGGCAGGGCCACACAGTCCCCCACCATTGCCAAGGCCTGCACAGGCACAGAGTGACTTGGAGGAGGAACAACCTGAGCCTGCCCAGTAGGGAGAAGGGACCCAGGGAATAACACCTCTCTCCATCTCTCACATACAGTTAAACAGATGCCAAACATTGCACTATCTGTGCCTAACCATGTGTTGGGAGTTTACTATGTGCATCCAACATAGACAGCCCTGCAGCACCACCCTTAATATTAGGACACCCACAAGGTAAGTGACTCACACATGCCAGCCAGAGGGGGTCACATACCCAACAACAGTCACAGCCAGCAGGACAGGTGTAGACAAACACAAACAAAGGTTGTGCTATGGCCTCGGAATGAGGCCTATGGGTAACCTCTTCCCCCAGGCCTACAGAGACAGACTACAGCAGGTCAGGCAGTGGGATGTCAGTTCTGAAGGCTAGGAAGTCAGTAACTAATATGTATGTAAGCAAAAGCTAAGATCTGTAGTACACTGGTATGCCTCTAGCCAGCATGATAGGTAAGCCTACAGACTGAAATGGAGTACCCGACATACCAGTACAGTCCTAGCAAATGTGTAAAAGTGTCAGGTGTGCCCCCCTATCTGACAAAGAAATGTAGTCAAAGTCAGGTCTGCCCCACCCCCAATTCTGTTTAAAAACATAGAAATAGTCAGGTGTGCCCACCCATCCTATGTAGAAATATAGTAACAGTCAGGTGTGCCTCCCCACAATCCTGTGTAGAAATGTAGAAATAGTCAGGTGTGCCCCCATTCTATGTAGACATATAGTAACAGTCAGGTGTGCCCCCCCCCACAATCCTGTATAGAAATGTAGAAATAGTCAGGTGTGCCCACCATCCCACGTAGACATATAGTAACAGTCAGGTGTGCCCCCCACAATCCTGTGCAGAAATGTAGTAACAGTCTATGCCAAATGAGCAACGGATACCCTGCAGAGACAGCATGCTACCTGTAGGTGTACAACACAAAGGTCAGCACTGCAGTACAAACTACCTGGACTTGATCCACACATTCAATACAGACGGCCATACTGGGTATGCCCGCACAGTTAAACACATGAAGGACTTATCCGCAAACCCCAGTGGACCAGACATATCTGGCAGCCACAGATGTTAGTGCAGACACTCCTCAGTATGCACCACACATGCTTTGCGCACAAAGTGGATAGGAATACAGGCATATATGTAAGGACAACACACTATAATAAGACAAAGGTAGACATACATAGATGTGTGGAAGAGGGTGACTGTGACAAGGAGCCATCCAGGGCTGTCCCACCCAGTACATAGCCAAAGGGCCACAACCACATGAGGGTCTGATGTCACACACTGCACATACTAGCCACCGCTATCTGTCACCATTACAGAGTATGTGGTGCACATGCCAGCTGTGCAACATGACTGTTCAAGGAAGTAGTCATCTAGCTGCTGTATACACGTACCTGTGGAATATGACCCAGGTTGTGCCCGCATGTGGCGTGTCAACCCCTAGATAAATGGGTTATGACCCATGCACACACAATACCCTCCCATAGCCCCAATATGGCAAGCCAGCTGAGGTCATCTACTGTGAAATACACCTTTGGGAGAATTGTATCTCAGTAATCACTGTGGTGTGACCCATAACTGTGTACTGCTGTAGTGTGATAAACTAGTTAGGTAGGATTTCTAACCCCAGCTTTGGCAACTGTGTGTGTGTGTCTGTGTATAGAGCAATGCTTTTTAGGGTGGTCACACTCCCTACAATTGAAATGCTCTACTTTGGTAAGGCTGTTGATGTCATCCACCTAGAAATACATCCCTGGAAAGATCATATCCCAGTAATCTTTGTGTCATGTACCATAACTGCGTACTGCTGTAGTGTAATAAAATAGTTAGGTAGTAGTTCAGTTCCAAGACTTGGCAACTGTTTGTGTGTGTTTGTCTGTCTGTGGAGAGAGCTATGCTTTTTAGGGTAGTCGCACTTCCTACAATTCAAATGCTCATCTTTGGCAAGACTGCTGATGTCATCCACCTAGAAATACACCTCTGGGAAGCTGTAGCTCAGTAATCTCTGTAGCACATCTTATAACTGTGTACTGCTGTAGTGTGATAAAGTAGGTAGGTAGCTATTCTACTCCCAGACATTGCAGGTGTTTGTATGTGTATCTGTCTAACCCTGTCTGTGTAGAAAGCAATGCTTTTTAGGGTAGTGTCACACTCCATACAATTTGTATACTCTACTTTGGCAAGGCTGCTAATGTCATCCACCTAGGAATACACCTCCTGGAAGGATGTAGCCCAATAATGTCTGTAACTGTGTACTGCAGAAATGTGATATAGACCTCTGTTAGGGGTTCTATACCCATGCATGTCGGTTGTGGATGTTTTGTGTGTGTTTCAATGTCTGTGTAGGGAGCAATGCATTTTAGGCTAGTCACACTCAGTACATTTCTAATGGCCTACTTTGGTAGTCTTGCTGATGTCATCCAATGTGAAATACACCTTTGGGGAAGGAGTTTTCCAGTAATTCCTGTAATGTGTCCTATAACAACTCTATGTTATAGTGTGATGTAACCCTCTCTTAGGGGTTCTATACCCACACATGTCTGTTGTGGATGTTTTGTGTGTGTTTCAATGTCTGTGTGTGGAGCAATGCATTTTAGGCTATTCATACTCAGTACATGTCCAATGGCCTACTTTGGCAGTCCTGCTGATGTCATCCAATGTGAAATACACCTTTGGGGAAGGAGTATTCCAGTAATCTCCATGGTGCATACTATAACTGCATAGTGCTGTAATGTAATAAACTAGTTAGGTAAGGATTCAATTCCCAGACATGACAGGTGTGTGTGTTTGTAACTTGTATCCTGTGTGGAGGTGGGTTTAATTGTATGACACCTGGGCCCAATGTGGGGCAGGTTTTGCAAATGTCTTTTATGGTGGCCCTATAATACAATGTTCATGGTAAAGAGATAACAGATGTGAAATAACCAAGAGGCTGGGGTGCAAATCCATACCCATACATGTGACATCACGGCCAGGCAATCACAGTTAGCAACCCCAGTATTACACAGAGCATATTCTCAACCCATGTCACATACACACACACACATGCCAAGGCAACAGCCAATATGTGTAGCACACTGCATATTGGCGACTGATAGTAGCTATGGAGTGATTGCAGTGGCCTACTGATGGCATGGCACCCTGTCCATCTGTCCAATAGGCACATACATGCATACAAACAGTGCACCTTCCCCATGTTCCCCACTGGACACATGCAACGCCTGTGGTGCCATCACATATGACCCACAAAGGACATACCATGCCTGAAAATATGCCCTGTATGGACAGATGCCACTTGCACCAGGAAATGCTGTTAGCATGCTATCAATGTAGGTCCAGGATTAACCTGCTGTCCATTACCAGTTCCTGACAAAAGGTGGTCAGGACTGGCACATCTGATGATAATCTGTGTATACAACATGGGCCCAACACCCCAGGTAAAGTTCCACATGTCACTGTACATGCATGTGGGAGGTGTGTACATCCCAGACACTGTCCATGTCATGGACTAGGGAACACATACATGGCGAGTGATGCAAAGCATTGGTCACACGCAATAGTCACCCAGGTGACTGGAAAGTGTATACAATACCCACCTGTGTGAGAAAATGCAGAAACCACAGGCCTGAGCTGCAATGCAGACCATTATCATGTGGCCTGATGCCAAGGAATATCCATCACATAGCCTTGTATAGCTGTCTGACACAGTCGACCACAACATACCTGTGCAGAAATGCACCCATGCATGACAGTACTGGCACCCTGTGTGTTCATATGTGTGTTGTATGATGTGTATGATCACATCCACACTCACTACAACCCCCAGTGGCATACTGAAGCATGCTGTCTGATGTCAGACAACTCCCCATACCCTTTGCCCATATAACCTCTGTATGACCCATGTGGTGCATCTGATACCTGCACAGTAATGGGTTGTGGCAATCTCACTAGGGATGAACTGTATCCCTGGCCCTGCCAAGTGTGTCAATGTGTGTGTGTCCCTGTGAGAGTGTGACTGTGTTGACACTGGCACCTGTTCATGTGGATAGGCACGTGTACATCACCTACCATATAGCTACCATATCCCTGTTGCAGATGTCACTCACCATCACATATATGTTCTGTGGACTCCACAGCAGGTAACCTATGTGGCGCATCCAAAACTACATAGAACTGTGATAGCACTACATAGTCATCAGGGGTTTGATACCTTATGCTGGTAGATGTGTGACACAAACATGCTTAGGTTTTACTCTCCCATCCTTCCCTGACTTGTTGATGCCTCTGTCTGCCTCTCTCATCCCCTCACTGGTGGATGTGGGGACCTATACCTGCTTTTCTTAGGCAGCAGCATGTGTATTTTAGGTAATGCTCATGATCAGCTGATCGCCTCTGCATGAATTGCAGCCCTCCCCTAGCTGATTGCATGTAGAACAGCTGTGGTAACATTCCCATATCCAATTGCATAGAAACACACTCCACTAAATGGGAACATTATGTTTGTGTTGGTCCTTTTCATTCACTGTGAGCAGGAACTTGTTCTGTTGTTTGGCAAACAGCATTTCAGATGGAGTGGGGATTTACCTCTGACAACATACACTGTGGAAACAGAATAAAACACACAGGAGGGGGATGTGCCTGACCTGACTACAGACTGTAAGTGCTGCTGTACTGCATTCGGAGTAATGTTGGGTTAACAGGGTATGTGCAGATAAGGCTGTCCTACATGTATGAATACCTGCCATGTCAGTTGTATGTTTATGAGGACTCCTCATCTGTAGGGTCATCTGCAGACTGGGCAGGGTGTGGCACCTTTGGTGTCATGTTTTACCTACAGAACATGCATCTGTGAACTACAGAAGGTAGTGTGAGGATTGCAGTCTGTAGATGGTGAAAGCCATGACAGTTACTGACTTCATATCCCTCATAGGACATATGTTGCAACAAACTCTATTACAACAGTAAATGTATGATGTTATCACAGCAACGTGTCAATAGTGGTCATGTGTATGTGCTTCCAGCCACAACTCAGTCAACCTTTGTACATATATCATGCATTAAGAGGTGCATATCTGCTTTACATCATAATCAGTGTCATCATATCTGATAACAAGCCAGTGAGATGTCAGATTGCTAATCATGTACAGTAGGGGTTATATATGATGACATAACCTGGACATACTGTGGTTGTTTGTACAGTACTGAGGTCTGTGTACTTATGGTGAATATCGACAGTGTGTGTATTGGTAATATGTACCTTGGCCTGTGTACAGACTGTGATAGTTGTCATCGTCCTAGGTCCCATCCTATCTGATGTTGCATGCTGCTCCACTGTATGTTACATTATTGGCTTGCATGTTTGTAGGGCCATACACACACATCCCATACACAGTCAGCCATCAGACCAAACTGTGTAGTGGCCCAGTATATGTAGGGTTAGTATGTGAGTGGCACATATGAGGATGGTGTCGAACAGATAGTCCAAATACTGTAATATCATGCTAGCTTGCCATATGTGGCTGTGGCTGTACTCTCACTGGTTGTGGTTATGCACTTTCACACAGGTGTATCTTACTCTGTGCTGTGACATGCCTGTAGAGCCTGCTATATATGCAGGTACATGTGCATTCCCCCATAGGAGATGTAGGCCAGTGTTGAGCCAGTCTGCCTGTAGCATGCACAGTGCATTGTTACATGCCTAGCATTTTAGTGTACTTACCCAGTGAGATGTCATGAGCAGATACTTGCTAGATGTACTGCTGCCGGGCCTCCCTTAACAGTCATGTATGTCAGACAGAGCAGTGGGATGCTGTACAGATGGATGTCAATATCTAGTAGGTTGTATGTGGCCATGAAATCCCTGTACCAATGGTTATTATGTGTCAGGCCAGAGAGGGATGTGTGAATGCATAACCAATGGTGGCATATGTATACTAGTCATTATGTGTTATACCCATCTACATGGCTGTTAACATCCATATTGTCAGGCATGGTACACATGTTTTGCACTAAGGGGTTCTGTGTATACTCCTGGATTGTACAGAGTGTGTCAGAATGTCCACACATATTGGCCAATATCTCTGCTGCAGTTGAGAGGGGCAGTACGTGCTAGCAGCGGTACGTTACTATAATGTCCTTAGGATGCCTGTCAATAGCCAATGGCACACATTTGAAAAGCAGATGTGACCTCCCACACACACCGTGTCTGTGAAGACAATCCTAATTACAGTAGCAATAGTATATAGAACTGTAATAGTACACAAATAAAGGTTTTCCATTTCTGCAAACCTGTGTGTAGTGTTTTGTCTTATGACCTCTCTTTGTATATGTTGCAGGCAATGATTGTCATTTGTATGGATGGCCCATACAGTGTCCAGATGTTCATGTGTGAACTGTAGGCATAGTGGCTGTTCCATATTTTGTGCACCTTCTACATATATATATCTTACTATACATATCTCTGTGTGTGCATGTGTAGTCACATGTATATCTATATATATATATATATATATATATATATATAAATATATATATATATGTATGTATATATATATATATATATATATATATATATATATATATATATATATATATATATGTATATCTGTATTTGCATATATGTGTCTGTGTATATGTATCCTGGGGATGGTGATAGCTTCCACATTTTACATTTCCTAAGGGAGTCAGACTGTACTGCATGATATGTTACCAATACCAGTCTGACATCATACAGGTGGGATGTAGTACTGTTAACATCTTGTGCCCATGTCATGTCAGATCCTGGTTATAGGATCTGCAACACATGGCAGTGTATTGCAGGTCAGATGTGTTTGGCTGTGGGGGGGTATGACTATTCATATAAGACGTATATTGTTTGGGGCCTCTCAACCCCATTAATGGTGCATGTGGACATATTTGTTTTTGTTAATCTACCATTGCTATCTACAGATGTATGGCCACATTTACCTATATCTATATCTATATATATATATATATATATATATATATATATATATATATATATATATATGACTATGTCCATATATACCAAAATAGATATATAACTGAGTACATATATACCATGCTGTGTATATGTAGACATATAGGTGTAGACATATATATATGTGTCGATGTAGGCATTTGCATGTATATATGTTCATATATATTTATATATATGTATAAATTTCTGAATATACACACATATATATATATATATATATATATATATATATATATATATATCGACATATATAGATATGTTGTATCTGTTTAGATATTAATATATTCACACACACACACATACATCTAGATGTTGGTATACATTCTCTGTACTGTTGCATGACTGGGCTGGATGATATGTTTCTGAAAACATCAGATTTATGTATGTCTGTCATGGCTTAGTGGTAAATCACTTTGTCTATGGTGTGCAGGGTCCTGGGTAGAGCATTGCAGAGGCTGTTTATTTTGTTACTGGGCAGAACATGGCTCGTTGGATACAGAGTGATTAGGTTACTTTAAAGCAGTTGTAAGCAGGTTTGCATGGGTTTGCTTGGAGGTAAGCAGTGCTAACTACCGGTTACAGTTTCTGATACTCTTTTAGCTTCTGAATTGCTTAATCTGCATAGCCAGTGCTTACCCCCATGCAAACAGGCTTAAATCCACTTACTTATGCTTAAAAGTGCTTACTCCTGCTTACCTCTATGCTAATTTCTTTAAAATAAAAGAAAAAGGGGTTGACAGGAAAGTGGTGAAAAAAGGGGCACAAAAAGGGAAAGACAGTAGGGAAAATAGCCAGGGATGTGAAGGAAGGGTGCAGGGAAGGTTCATAGCTGCCCATTTCTTCTACAGCAACAGCTGTGCATATACACTGAATTTGGAGGTAGGTTTGGACACTCAAACCCCTGGGTGGGGGTGAGGACAACAATAATTCATTGTTATGCCAATTAGACCGGATTACTTGTGTCCAGTGGGCACATGTGCGAAATGGACAGCTATGTATGGGACGATATTTTTTTGTGGGAATAGATTGCCCTTTTTTTTCAGGTGAGAGTGGGATGTTGGGGAGGGGTAGTAGGTATATTTGGGAAGGTAGGTTGGGTAGATTAACGGACAAGACAAACAAGATGCATACAGGGGCAGTATATGACATGTGGGGGGTAAGCACCTTGGACAGGGAAGGGTGTTTGGAAGTCACAAGCCCATGAGCCCCCAAATGGAAACAGTGGGACTGAGGTCCCCAACCATGGGCAGTCACCACTGCACCTTCATGGCCCCAAAGTTGGCTGTCCTGGGGGCTGGGTAGGAGGGGCAGGCTAACCCTTTAATTGTGCCATACGGCCCTCAAGCTAGCGTAGCTTGTCTTGAATCTCCCTGTCAAGCTCCCTACGCACCATGGGCCAGATCTGACGGTGGGTGACAGGTACCTCTCTGCCCTCTCTACCAGGGGGGGCTAAGCCCCATCCCCTGAGGAGGTTCCACCTAAAGGTGGTGTTGGGCCAACAGAGAAGGAGGTCCCAGGCTGGGCACCAGACATGCTGGTGCCTGTTGCCATGGCCAGTTGAGGTGGGACAGGTGGGTCCGCTGGGACCTGCCTTCCCATACAAGTTATGGTGTTGCTGTTTTAGGACAGATATCAGTTAGTAATAGTCAACAGCATTCAGGATTAGTTATAACAGCATGCATAGGTATTCCCATTAACCCAAGACACCAGATTTACAACATTTGCAGGTTGAGCAGGACACATGCATATATGGCACAATAGTGGCCATTACAACAGCATGCAGGTTTCATTGATGGCAACAGACCACCAATATGGGAGTATATTAACATGGCAAATGCATAGAACCAAAAGTGACTATTTATAAACCAATAGGACATATGTCCCAACCAAAGAATGGAGTGTACATGTACCCATTTAGGTGTTTAATTAGATTATTGTTGTACATATGGTGGGGGTGAGAGCGAGAGGTCATTTAACTGCTAATATATCCCTGTAGTTTTCACAACTGCAGTGATCTGTCCCTTACATGTATTATTACACTACCCAATGTCCTTAATTTGTACAATGGTATGTTTGTAGATTAGTATATATGTGGACTGTGTCTTACGTATAGTCTACACCTCTTACCTATTATAGCTGTGGGGAAAATCTTTGTTAACACTAACTGACAGATTCTACACATACTCCCAGATTCCATGCTTGTAGACAAGTATATGAGTGAACTGTGTTGTAACTACAGTTTACACCACTTACCTGTTATAGCTGTGGAGAAATATTTGTTAACACTACCTGACAAATACTACACATACTCCCAGATTCCATGTTGATGTTATATACATACCTAACAATCCGTTATTGCACACACTCTGGTCAAGGCAGATGTTAATGTGACATATGCTGGAATGGCTGTCATACACTTTGGGTGAGATGCTACAATGACAGGTTTGTTTTCATATACATTCTCTTTTTATGTTCAGGTCTCACTATCTATTATATGTCAGTATAAGCTGCCTAGATTTCTTGGATCATCTCACTGAATTGTCAGGAGAACAGGTTACCGGGCAGCAGATTTGGGGCATTTATCTGGAAATGCTGGACAGATCTGAACAGTTGAGAGGTATGATTATGCATACAGCCTACTACCTGAACATTCTGCCACAGTCTGTACAGTTGATGGTTATAATTATGGTTACAGCGTACTATCTTAACATTCAAGCAAAGTCTGTGCAGTTGTTGGATCTAATTATGCATACAGCTTTCTATCTGAACATTCTCACAAACGCTGCACAGTTGTGGGGTATGATTATACATACAACTTACTACCACCCCTGGGATTTAACCCCCTGCTGTGTGTGGTAAAAATATTACAGCTGTCATCATAGTACACTGTGCTATCAGGGAACTGGTGTGAAGCATTCCAATAGTTTCTAAGTCTCCCTCAGTTGTTCTATATGACTGACCTCTTGAGACTTCCAACATTGTTATACTGAACTTCCAACACATTTTAACTGCATTCAGCAGTGTGGGTAACACTGCTTAATACAACAGTACTATTTATATAATGCAACACTGCAACAACATATGAAAGCAGTATGTACACAAGCACTCCAGGGGTTATACTTTTATTCACAAGATATTACATATTTATTTCCACACAACCTATATGACAGTCTTCTTGCCATATTGTCTGGTTTATTCAGTACATCCCATACACAATACATTTTTATACTGGTACAACACTTTCTAGAACTGTTATTTTTTTTCTTATGACAGTACATGCAAGATTATTACTAACCTGCCTTGCGACACAGACTTTGCAGCTTAGCAACATGAGCTTGCTGGTTCACAGCCCACTCACCTGCAGCTGTCAGAGAAATACAGTGACATTTAGCCATTACCTATCCATAGTATACACAAGCTAGGCAATCATTACCTACGTAGTAGAATGGGTACTTAGTGCTGGGGCATCGGCCATCTGCCTTGATTCTTGGATCCACTGCTCCAAGAGATCACCCCTCCACTGCTTCAGGTCAACATGGTGATGCTTGACCTGCTCACTAGTCCGGGGGATACCAGTGGTACTGGTGAGGTCATGGGCGAGACTGTCCCAGGCGTCCACTTTATACTGAGAGCCCTGGAACTGGCCCTGCAGTAGTCTCTCCTCATAGTGTTTTACCAGGAGCCATACCATGAATCTGGACTCCTGGGTACCTCAGCGCTGTGCTCTAAATCAAGTGCCTTACTCAACTCTAACCATTCTGCCTACAGTAGGGAGCTGCAACCAGTTATGGGAATTATTGGTGCCTGTGGGGTTTAAATATACACAATTTCCCACATTTTCCAGTGAATGGATGGTTTTGAAAAGGCTAAGCTATGGGCACACATGCTTACCTAATGTTGGCATTGCTTAAAGGGGTATACCACTGGGCAGATTGAGTTAGCCAGCCTGTACATTGTTTACACCACATAAGCTGAGCTGTGCAATGCTTAGCATTGCTTAATATTTACTTAGCATTATATTTTCCTTTTGACTTTGATTTATTATTTGTTACATGTTATATCTGTGTCTGGTGTCTGTGATTTATGTGTACGTACATGGTATGGGGTCCTGGGGTCTTCAACAATTTATTACAATAATACCTCACATCTGGTCTTACTACAGTACTCCAATTTACATATTTATGTTAGGTAGCAAGTTATACAACATCACACTGTACATAGATTAATTTCCCATGTTCAGTTTGATTTTCCTATGGTGAGGATTTGTTTGTTGAAACCTCATTTTTATGTACTGCTATGATGGCTTAACTTACTTTAACTTTACAGTTAACTACTGTGACTGTAGTGTGCAGGGTCCTGGGTTTGAGCCTTGCAGAAGCTGTTTATTTTGTTGCTGGGCAAAACACTGGCCATTGGATACAGAGTGATTAAGGCATTTTAAAGCAGTTTTAAGCGGGTTTGCACGGGTTTGCGCAGAGCTAAGCACTGTTAATTTCTGGTTACAGTTTCTTACACTCAGCTTCTAAATTGCTTAGTCTGTGTAGGCAGTGCTTACCCCCATGCAAATACACTTAAACGCACTTACTTTTGCTTACATATGGTTACTACTGCTTATTTGTGCTTAAACCTGCTTACTAGTGCCTTATTCATTATGACACTGACACTTCACATGTGCATTCCCTGCAGTACTCCAGTTCATAAATACATGTTATTTAGTAGGTTTTGTAACAAAAATATTGGTTATAACGTGCTTTGCCATGTAAAATAGACTGTGCTGCAGAGGGACTCAAACTGCAAATGCTTGCCCATTAGGCAAATACTCTACCCACTACACTATTGTTGTGCTGCTTCATTTGCATATATCTTCCTTGTTATCCTCCTCAGCCTTTTAAGCTGCTTTAACCGTAGCTAAATGATGGGCACACTTGCACACCTACGGTTAGCTGTACTTGGATTTTTAAATAAAAATAAAGGGGTTTCTTCATTTGATTTTTATGTACTGTTGCTCTTGTACACATGGGGAAACTGTTGGTGGGGATATGCGGACACCTATGAGTGATTTCACTCATTTCTTACCACTTTCTGCTGTTCTACATTGCAGGGGCATGATTATTCTGAGAGCTCTTCTCTCAGACACACCCGCACTCATACATGTTCCGTGTAAGCCTAGGAGCTCGTGCAGCGTGCCTTCATTAATATGCATGGCGCGCTGCCATCCTGCTCCTAAACGAGCGCTTCCGTGCAGGACTAAGCTAGTCCTGTACAGAAGATTAGTGAATCCAGGGGACTCTTTGACATTGTCTGAATAACTTTGATGAAAATCTGTGTTACTCAAAACAACTGATCCTCAAATTGATAAAATTATTTTTCACGTTTTGGTATATAGAACATACTATACTGTCACTACCTTCAAATCATTTCCTTCACACAGTGATTAATTTAAATGCCATTTTTTTGTTTTCCTTGCAAGCCTTTACAAACTTCATATTTTGACTCATTTATACACAGATCTGTATGATCTTCGGTCCTTTAAAACTGTTTCTAATTCTTCTGTCTCTCTTTACTTTTATACTAATTTATTTTAACTGTTCTCTCATTTCTACTATATGTAGATATACTAATATGTGAATACCAACATTTTCCCATCAGAGGTTCTCACTCTCTATATATTTTTGCATCTCTCATCCTATAAACTAGTACTCTTTCATTCATAACTGCTAACATCAACCCTTCTCTGTTAACCATCATACTTAGATAGGAAGAGCCTAGTACTTTTTGTCTTCATACTGTGAACTTTTGCTTCTGTCTTCAGCATTGTTTCATGCATATATGTTTCTCTTTAAATACTTTCCTACTAATAAAATTTAAAATGATTACATTCCTCCAAAAATCCTCTGTATGTATCATTTTCTTTTTTATTCAATAGTTCTACTAATACAATCCCTTTCTTAGTATTGGTTATACTCTGAAGGAATGCAAAATATAATCATTTGGAGTTTACATTACCTCCTGGTCATATGGAAAACAAATTATGTAGTTTTTGGTGCAAAAGGTGTGCTATTTGTGCATTTGATTTTGTTGATAAGGACGATACCTTGACATTTTTCTTGGTGATGAAAATTTCTGCCATGACATCATGAAAGCCCAGAATACTTCATTACCTATATCAGTGTACAGATGATTGTATTTCTATACCAAATGCATCAGCTGGAATTTCATACATCCTAAAAAGATAAGTTGACAACTAAATGGAACACCTTACATTGAAAATTAACCCATGATATGATGTAGCAGTAAAACTACAATTTAACTAAGTAGCTGCTCTTCTAAAGAAGTTGTTTTTCTTATACAGAATGATTTGCAATTTTATGGAAACTATTGCCTGATTACTGTGACCTTGTGTGGATGTGGCTATACAGAAAACAAGCTGAATAAGTACTTAAACAAAAAAAAATGCAAGCAACACTCTTTAACTTCATTTTTTTGTAAAAGCACTTGTAACTTTAGCATCATGAGTATAAGTGGAAATAACATCAACTGTAAAACAAAGGTGATTCAAAATGTAGGAAATACACTTTAAACTTTTATGTGTATGCTATCCACCGAGACCAGCATTCAGATTATTCATTCATCTTGCTATAATCTAACAAATCGCTTCATTTTTTTGTAAAAGCACTTGTAACTTTAGCATCATGAGTATAAGTGGAAATAACATCAACTGTAAAACAAAGGTGATTCAAAATGTAGGAAATACACTTTAAACTTTTATGTGTATGCTATCCACCGAGACCAGCATTCAGATTATTCATTCATCTTGCTATAATCTAACAAATCGCTCACAGTTATTATTATAATTTCATCCTTTAAAAAGGCCCATATAGCCTCTTATATGCTTGACTTAATTTCAGTTTATCAAAATCTTCCTCAGTTCCCTTCCAAATTTCTAAATGGCATGAAGAACTAGTAGCATATTCCACCAAATGTATCTACTTCAAGTCATCTGAAAATAATATATAATCAATTTGTGTTCTTATGAAATTTGCATATGTCCTGTTTTATATATCTCAGTGCATTTCTTTGCACCCCTATTTTTTCTTCTTCTTTATAATATAATAGTTTTTGAACTAAGAAAAAAGTTACACTTGATCAAATAATTCTCTTGTTTCTGTTGCATTTGTATGTGCATACATGCCAATAACCTTGACTGGCTTTCCCTGCTGTATTATATCTACTGCCAAATGCTTTCCATTGTCATTAATAACAATAATTACATTTAATGCCACAGCACTGACATCTTTCGTATTAATATATCTGCTCATGACTACTATTTTTCCAAATTACAAATAAACTGCCATCCTTATAAAACTTCAGACTGCTTTCTATGGAATCCCCATATAAATCTTTCATCCTGATAAATGTGATTTGCTGAGGCTGATCCTCTCCAAGGCATAGAGGGATGAAACCCTAATCATGATGTAGGGGACCAGGAATTGATTAGTGCCCCCAGCACTGGAGGAGCCAATGAGAGTGGGATAGGAATGCAGGAGCAGTGCTTACTCTCTCTCTCTGGGGAGTGAGAGGGGTGTTTTGTAAAGCTGTAAGAAAACCAAGGTGCTTGTGGTGATAGTGATGATGCAATTAAGCATACACTAGTCTGTTGTAAGAGATGGAACCCCAGAAAAATGAAGACTCACTGCATAAGAAAGATGTGGACTCATAGTGTACAGTTGTACTCTCCTTGAAGATGGGAGCCTAGATAGGCATTCTATTTTATTTTATTTATTTTACATTTGTTGACTGGGCTAGTCTAACTGGATACATGTCCATTTTCAGTAGAGGCCCAGGGAGAAAAGCTCCAAGATTAAACTAGTATACATTAAAAAAAGTAAATGTAAAACATAAAATAGCACATGTTAATAGCAGTAGTACAATAATGCATTAGGCTATGCACATCAAGCTAAAAATGACTGAATAAAATATTGCTGTAGGCTTACACACCTACCCACACATAATACATGAAAGCACAACTCACACATATTTACATGCCCATACTTGTGTGGACTTGAGCATACAGGTGGATACAGGCAACGAAATAGAATGTAGCATCCGAAAGATATGTTTGCAGAATACGTTAGATGTGGAAACAATTTGACTGAGGTATATAGGTTGAATTAAGTTCTGTGGAGTGGTAGGGAAGAGATGAAAGACCCTAAGTAAATATTTTGTTTGTAACAAAATTCACACACAAATAACATAGATGGCATATGTACAAGATCATTTTGTGAGAGGATGCTAAGTCATCTTACTAGGTGGATGGTTGGGAAGTGAGAAAAAAAATCATCAGTATTTTATAGTTAGTGTTAATCAGGGTTAGTACAAGACCATAGCCATTGTGCCTTAAAGGAGTAGGTTTAGTTGATGCTTAAAAAGTGTTAATTATGGAAGAAGTTGTAGGTTGGTGGGGAGTCTATTTCAGAACTTACCCACGGAATTAGAAAAAAGGGAGTCCCCTGCTTTATTATAGGATTTCTGGATGTTTACTTGTAATTTATTTGCAGAACGAAGGGTAGTAAAGTTTTTGTAGGGAGAGATTAGGCTTTTGAGAATAGGAGTGTTGTTAGGATGAAAGAGTATCTTATGGGAGATTATAACTTGTTGAAATAGAAGCTGGTTTTGGAGTTCTAGCCAACCTAGCTGTTTTAGAATTATACAGTGGTGTGTTCTATATGGTGAACCTGTGGCAAATCTAGCAATGTTATTATAGGAAGTTGCGAGTTAGCTTAGGTTAGATTTGGAAAGATTAGTATAAATATATGAAGCATAGAGGAGGGTAGAAATAAGGTGGGTGTGGGCGATGGTGGTTCTGGCTTCAGCAGTAAGGAAGGATTTAATCCTATAGAGTGAGCCAAGTTTCCTATTAACTGTTTTAATAGTGGTATTAATGTGGTTGTCAAAGCTAAGATGTTTGTCAATTGTTACACCTAGAAGTTTGGTGGTCAGGTCAGGTACAATTACAGTACCATTGCTAGATTTAACAGTGAGATCAATAGGGGGAGACTTTAGTGAATGAGTAAATAACAGTAATTTAGTTTTTTTTAGCATTAAGTAGGAGGCAACATTGCAAGAACCATGTTTCAACTGAGTTAAATACCGTCTGGGTAATGTTTTGGAGCTCAGCAGATGATGTGGCAGCACACACTAGTGTGGAATCGTCTGCATAGTGTATGCAGGTGGCTTGAGGAATATTTAGTTTTAGATCATTGATGAATATAGAGAAAAGTAGAGGTCCCAGGATGGAGCCTTGTGGGACCCCAAGAGTAATAGGAAGAAGAATGGAAAGGTTATTGCCCAGAGGACAGCTTGCTGTCTGTTTTCTAGGAAGGACTTGAACCATCTTAAAGCGTGAGAGTTGAAATGGAGTTGTTTTCGTATGTCTAGTAGTAGTCGATGGTTTACCATATCAAAGGCTTTTGATAGGTCTAAGAAGAGTGTCGCAGAAAGCCTGTTATAGTTATGATATATGTTGATGCAGTCAGTGAAGGATAGTAGGGCTGTACTAGTCCTATGGTGAGGCCTAAAGCCATGTTGACAATCTGATAGAAGGTTATTTTGGAGAAGGTGTTCAATTATTTGGAGGTGGATAAATTTTTCCATTATTTTGGCTAGAGGGGAGAGTAGGGCTATGGGGAAAAAGTTAGATATTTCGGTGGAGTTGCCACCCTTATGAAGTGGGATTATGTGAGTGATTTTCCAGAGAGATGGAATAGAACCTTCAGTAATGGATCTGTTGGTTAGTATAGAAACAGGATAGGAGAGTACTTTAGATGTGATTTGCAGATATTCAGGTGGTAGGTGATCTGCTGATGGGGTACTTGTTTTAAGTTTAGTCAGTAGGGTAAAGGTGAGAGATATATGCACTGGATTTAGTTGAAAGGTGGGGGGTTGCTAGACATGGGGAAAGTGAAGGTTGAGCTGACAGGGGGTAAGGAACTAGCAAGAGATTGTACAGTTTCAGTAAAGAAGGTGTTGAAGGTGTCAGAAATCTCTAGTTAAGGAAAGGCCTGAGGAGGTTGGTGTCTTGGAGTGGCCTGGGTGTAAAAGTCTATTAATAGCTGACCAGAAGGTTTGTGGGGTTTGTTGATGTTTGTCTTGGAGTTTAAGGAAGTAGCTTTTTTTATCAAGGAGAATTAATTTTTGTGTGGCATTTCTACAATGTTTGTAGGTCTGGTGATCAGTTGAGTTTTTAGTGTTCTCCATTTAGACCAGATCTTATTTCTTAATAGGATTCTGTGTCTTGTCTCTTTAGTTAGCCACGGAGCAGCTTACTTCTGGTTCTAATTGACTGACTAGGGGCATGGTATTCTAGTATTTGTAAGAATTTGGAATTAAAATAGGATATGGCTTCCTCAAGGGGGAGTTGTTTTAAGGGAGACCAGTCACAGTCTAGTAGCTCAGCTTGGAAACTTTCAGAATTAAAGTTTTTTTTGTTTCATGCAGTTTTAAAGGTTGTTTGGTTAGGGATGAAAGTTTTTTGCCTAATTGTATAGGTTAGGAAGTGGTCACTAATATAGTCTGGAAGGGTGTCTGATATATAAGTGAGGGAATGTTTTTTCACTAGGATTCAGTCTAAGGTACTCTCTTTCCCATTGGGTTTATGGATTCTGGTAGGGGTGGTGATAATTTGAGAAATGCCTTACAGGTTTATATGGGCTGATGGTTTGTTAGAGGTACAGCAATTCCAGTCTTTATTGAAGTCACCAAGTACTATGGTTTCTTGAGGGAGGGAAGAAGGGAGCCAGCAGAGAATATTTTCAAGGAAGTTGATGTTATTGCCTGGGGGTAGGTAAGAACAGATTATGCAAATAGATTTGGTGGTATTAACCTGAAGTTTAGTGCAAAGGAGTTCTGCATTATTGTCTAAGGGTATTTGTAAAGCTACTACAGACAAGTTTAGCTCAGATTAATACAGTATTGCTACCCCTCCACCCTTTTCAGTTATACGGTCTAATCTTCTGATATTATAATCTGGGGTGATAACTTCATTGTCCTTTGTTCCTGGTTTGAGCCAGGTTTCTGTTAAACACAGAACATCAAAAGAATGTGTGCCAAATAGTGTATGGAGTTGGCTGATTTTGTTATTTAAGCTTTGTATGTTAAGATGGGCTATAAGTAATGAGTTTGCAGTATTATTGAGGGTAATTGGGATAGTTGGATGGGGTTGGAGGGAATTTAGAAGGTGCTATTATTAGGTCCTGGATTGGGATGAATATCATGTGAAGTAAAGGGTGTTGTTGAAAAATAAGTGAGAACTTAAGGAGTTTGTAGAGAATATATTGTGATTTTCTGGCTTGTTGGGTAGTAATATGGGCTAGCCTGTGATACTTTGGGGAGAGGTAGGTTGAGGTAGTGGTGATATTAGCATGGTTATGGGAAGTAGATTGGGTGAAAGATGATGTTTGTCTTAGTGGAGAGAGGGATGGAGTGAGGTGTAGGTTTTCATATACAGTAAGCATATAACGTATGAGTAGCAGGTGTGTTGTAGCAAGAAAGAGGAACATGTTTGTAGGTTTAGGCTGATGCAATGATGGCATGATAGGAAGGAGGAAAGAGAGAGGTGAGAGAAAGTGGTTGAGTTAAAGAGATAATAGAGAGATAGTATAGTAGGGCTAGTATTGCGGAGAGTAGTGAGGGTATGGGTGAGTATGTTTCTACTGTTCTGTGGTATATAATGAGGTAATTAGATATTTGGGGGAAGGGGAGTGGCCTGTGCTGTATAAGTGTATGAGCACTGGGGGTGGGTGGAATTTGGGGGTAGGGTAGGGGAACAGAGAGGGTAGAGCCAGGTAGTGGAAAAGAAGACAAGGAAAACAATCAGTAAGAGTGAGAAATTAGAAGGTAAGTAAGTAGGGATGTGGGGTAAAGTTTTGAGGCTTTTAGGGATGGACTTTGGATGTCCAAGGAGTGCAGAGTGAGATAGAATCTAGGGGGACAGTACTTGAGGAGAGCAAATGGTAAGAGAAATAAGGCTAGACACTCATATCAGCAAAAGAAGGTAATGAGAGGGAAAGGAAAGAAAGGGGCCAGAAGGCTAAGAGTAAGGCGCCACCTAGTGGCCACACACTAATGGCAGGAGGAGAGATGCAAAAGAAAATGATCCCCGAGGGGGTATAACAGGCTAAGGTAGTGACTGGAGAGATCCTGGTTAGATAATTAGTGGGGGGGGACAAGGAGCTAGGGCAACCTTGAGGCTGGAGGAGCTAGGGTTAAGTTAATACTAGGAAAACAGGGGATGCGGCTGCTGGCTAACCTGGTGGGAAAGGTTGCTTAACCTAACAGAGGTACTCCAATATATGTAGTAATATTAAGCAGAAACACCATTACAGGACATACTTTCATGGAAGTTCTTTCAGGGAAAAAATTGTCTCTCATAGACCAGATAGGCTATGGTAGAATTCAGGACTGTGGTTCTGTTTCATCCACGCAGGGCACTTCAGATAGACAAGTGCAGGAGCAGGGAGGAACACAAAGCTGGTATATGCAGAGAAGACAGGAAAAAAAAACAATAGTGAGGCTATTAGTACAGGAATAGCAGTAAGAGATACAATACTTCTTAAAATGACTACTTACAGATTTATAGGTAGCAAAGACTAATATGGTGCTATAATAAACATGTGACAGACCAGTTAGGGAAAGATTAAGAACTTAAACACCTCTAAATATTACTAATATAACTAGTTTAATTTATCATTAAAAGTGAGCAGGGCAATGTAAATAGAGTTCCACTCTAGCTAATATGGGCAAAATAATGAGGAGCTCAGTAGATGTAGCAAAGTGAAACTTCAGTAAGTAAGCACTTTTTAAGGTGTTACAGATTAAACAGGCTGAAATGTGTATAACAAAAACTATTCAATCCCCTTCGTGTGTAGCGCTAAACACAATGCAGTTATAAACTGTAGTACACTAACGCACATATGGTTTTACAGCTGTAGTCCAGATTATCGTATACTTTTTGCGTATAATATTGGGCTAAAGTACTATTAAAGCCTCTCCAAGTGTAGCACTATAGCCATGCAGACATTTACAGTGAAGAAAAGCAGAAATAGCGCACATAAGGTTAAATAGTTTATGTGGGAGAATAATGAGGAACTCACTAGTTGTAGCAGAGTTATTATCGGTAAGTAAGCACTTTTAAGGCATTCCAGGTTAAAACAGGCAGAAACGAATAAAAGGACTGTTCGATACCCTACTTGTGTGGAGTTAAATTACATGCTGTCGTTAACTGTACTACAGTAGCACACATATGATTTTACAGATGAAATCCAAAATACCATAAGTAATTTAAGTATAATATTGGGCTACAGCACTGTTTAAA
Organism: Protopterus annectens; assembly: GCF_019279795.1. NCBI lineage: Eukaryota > Metazoa > Chordata > Ceratodontiformes > Protopteridae > Protopterus > Protopterus annectens. The sequence continues at coordinate 623,353,865 of NC_056731.1, read as the reverse complement.
ACTTCTCCATGTGTAACGATATTTCCATGCAGACATTTACAGTAAAGAAAAATAGCGTACATATGGTTCAGTAGCTAGAGTTTAAAATATCATGTACGTTCCTTGACTAGGTAACATAACACGCTAAACAGACAATAAGTAATTTAAGCAATGATCTTAAATTATTATATTGCTCAATATAATTACCATATTGCAAAACATTTAAGGATAAAGCTTTACAAATGACTCTATTAGCAAAACAGTCATGGAATGGCTTCCAAAGTACCACGTGCACAACGCTACAAGAACTGTAACAGTTTCAGGTTAAAAACAACATAGTGCAAACACAGGTAGCTTACAAAACAAGACAGTAGATAGGGTAGTTATCAGAGCTGTTGTCTCTTTAGTTGATAGGAGAACTAAAGGACTAATAGGTTTCTAGTGAGAGAATGGTCAGTGAGGATGGGCAAAAAATGGTTTGATGATACTTCTTTTTGCACCAAAGTAAAGCAGCCTTTCTTCTTAATTTCCTGTTTTAGCTGTTCACATTAGAAATAAAAAAGATAAAAATATCATTCTTATTTAGTTATTAGTTATTTTTCATTCTTGGTTTTATTTTCCTTTTTTTCCTTTTATATGTCATCTCCCCATTGGAATTAATAATTTTCTCTTCCATTGAGCTTTCAATACTTTTTCGACATTTTCTACCCTTGATTCAAAAATGACATTTCTATTTTCTTCTTCAACTTCTGTATCATCAGCTTCAGCTTTACACACTTTTTAGTCCATAAAAGCCTTGCTCATATTCCTCCACTTGTCTTTATACGTTATTTTCCCGATCCTCTTTCTCATCTAGCAGTATAGTGCTCCGAACACCACTTTCCTCCACCATATTATTTTCCTGCACATTTTCAACAGTTAAAATAATTTCATTAATATTCACATTCTGTTCCTGCATCTGTTCTTTTTGAAATCAATCAAGCCACACATGTTTTTTCAGATGCTAAGAAATGTTTCCACTTTTTCTTTAAATATCCTTTCCACTCCCATTTGTCTCATCTTTTTATAGATCTGTTTACTAAATGCCAACTCCATGCAGACGTAACAGCACTTTGATTGAGTTATGCATTACTAATCACTAATTTTTGCATAAGAAAGACATTTGGCAGATGTACAACATTATTGCTTAAGTAGAATCAGGACTGCCACCTAGCAGAGGAAATGCTTCTAATCTTAGTTTTATTATTTGCAATAGATACAGTCTTATAAAAGTCTTGCTAATATTGCCTTATGTCAGTTTCAGAATCAGTGCCATTTCTGACCTGAATACCCAAATGTTTCTTTTTTTTTTTGTAAACTTAAATGGGTACTTACATACTATCACAAACAGATTATTAACAGAAAGAGAGTCTGTTTTCCGATCATTTATTGTGTTGAAAAATGTTGGCAGCCTTTGTTCTGAAGTGTGTGTGTGTCACTGAAGTGTGTGGTGCTTTTCTGAGTTTCCCGGTGGTTGACTAAATTTGCTGAACAGCTGGTGACAGGACGACTGCAACACATACGTGCTGTCCTCTTGCAGAAAGCAAGCCACACAAAAGTGGATGCCGTACAGCTAATGGTTAACACACCCCTTGGCATTGCAAACAGATTAATGTGGTTTTCCATATTGTGGATATCTGGCACATGAGTAAAATCACTTTATTTCTGAAAGTCTGAAAACCACCACACACTTCAGTGACTCAGGAAGAGGAATAATGGTCACATTTTGTCTTTCTCCAGGACATACTTTTCTGGTGGGAGTCACTGTGACAGTAAATAAACCTGAGGGATGAATAACAGTCTTTGTAATGCAATGTCAGATTCCCAGAATTTATGACTGTGGGGCAACTTGGTACGATGTGTACTCATGACACTGTGAGTATTTGGCTGATCCCGTGTTTTACACCTGACACTAACGATTGCAATGACAGTGGTATGACAGCCTTTCAGTGCACTTTCTAAGGAGTATGCAATGCAAGTGATGCCTTTTTGAAAGTGTTGTCTGGCCAACTCTGTTACCATCTGTTGTACTCCTCATACTAATGGATGTGTTATGCAAGTTTTCTGGTTTGTTCAGGGTTTGGACACTCAGGGTTTCACATTGGTCTTTGCATTCTGTGATATATACATGGAGGAACTTTCTCCTTTATTTACCATTTATGCATATGTAAAATATTTTTTTACCTCTCATAGCACCCTGTTACAAGGTTATGCTTTTAAAACCTGTTACTCTACTGGGCTAACATGCCCTCAAACTGCTATCAGAATCTTCTTGTAAACCATCTCCTCTTCCTGATTAATTTAGCAGAACTGCAGTAAAACTAATCCTTTCCACAGTACACAAGCACCTAACATCGTATGTTAACTCCCACACTCCTTTCAGGCCAACATACGTACACATGCAACCGTTGTTTTCACTGACTTCAACGCTCGACATCTTTACAGCACGATACCCACAAATCCTAAAATTGTAAGTGTTAATCGTTAAAAACAGCACCACCAATATCCCAGCACACTTTGTAACAGTTTACCCTTCCCTAATACACTTCGTTGATGTTATGTAAGTAAATGTCAAAAACGCATATTGTATCGCAAAATCTGGTTGTGATAATACGTAAGTACCCTTAAATGTTACATTTCCCAGTCACTCCAAGACTTAATATTATTTTATTTGTTAAATTTTAGAACATGTATCTGCAATCTCCAAAGATTTAAAGGTATCATCACTATTTCTTCACATAAATGTATTACAGAAGGAATATCTTTCAATACAACTTATTTATTATTTTATTTGACATTTGTTAACTGGGTTAGTCCAACTGAGCCAAAAGACCATTTTCAGTGGAGACCCAAGGAGAAAAGCCCCATTGTAATACAAACAAATTGTAAATGTACATTTGAGATTAACAATACATTTAGAAAAATAAACTACTGGAAAACGGTAAACAGAACAAAGCAGTTACATAAGGTAGAAAAAATCATGTACCAAATTAGGTAGAAAATAACACTGAAAAAGTGAGAGAAAGATTGCATACAAATATAGTTACAAATCAAACGCCTATTAAAATATACATATTTAGATAGGTTTTAGCAGCAATGGAAATATTAGATATTAAATTTATTGATAAGACTACTAATTATAAAAAACAGAGTCTTGAGAGTTATAGCCATAAAAAAAAGAAAGGAAGAGATTGGGTATAAGGAAAGAGAAGGGGGGATTAAATAGGATCCTGACAGAGGCAGGTGCATGAGTTTAATAGGGAAAGTTTTAGCTCTTTTTTGAAACAATTTTTGTGTGGAATATTTCTTAAATTGGAAGGGAGTTTATTAACTTGCTACAGCTTTACAGTAATGTCTCCACTGTAACATTTGTCAAACTCCACAAACGTAAAAGCTTATCAAATGTCTTTGAATGCCAATACTTTTTTTTAATTTTTGATCTGTATTGCTGCAGTTGCAGAGTATGTTCTTGCAAATGATTCCTCTTCCAAACTGTGAGATTTTAGCACAATGTCCTTTGCAAAAACTCATTCATTACTTTGGGGTCTTCTGAATAATTTTGACCCTCTGTATCTCTTCTTTTTGTCATCTTCAGCACAAAGCCACTGATCCCTTTGTAAACAGGATTGGCAAGATGCTGCACAATGTCCACTTCCTCATCCCAGCATCTTTCTGTCTTGGAATCTGATAATTCCTACAGCATCATTTGCAGCAATAATTAATTTGATAAACCACTTTTTGTCAAAGTTGCAACTACACTCTTGTCAGTTCCAGCTACATCAAAATTGACTTCAGTTTTCCCTTCATACTCCAAACTTGCAAGTATACCTCCTTCTTCAAGTCTGTCTTTCACTCTCCTATCTTGGACCTCTCCCCTACTCTCACAGGAAAATGAAAACAGAAGGGGAAGTCCTTCTGTGTCATGGTCAAATTTCTCTAGTCACTATGACAATCACCTTAGGCCTCCTCGAGAAGCAAGACATGCCTTGTGGGACTAACATCAACAAAAGTAACTAAAACAAAATAAATAAATAAATTGTCAGAAACACCAAAATGCTAGGTAAACATTACATATGCAAATGTTTATTATGCAAACATACATGCTGAGGTATAGACATAACACTAATGTGCTTAAACAGAATTGTGTTACATGTAGACTAAGAAAACACTCCATGATAAATGCAGAATACTTCCTATTAGAAGAATTATGGAATACATTTAGAAGTTTCACAATAACCCAAGGATGAATAAAGAAAACTTATAAGATGCCTTACATGGAATAATGGAGACTGTAACTACCCTAAATGATCTACTGAAGAAATACAACCACAGTTGCAAAGTTTAGCCTTCAAATAATTTTAAAAGAGAACATACGTACTTAATTCTTTTTTTATAGCAACTTTAAAGCAATATATCTGGAACTGTCTAAAACATTACTACTGGATGAAGCAGTTATCTATTTTAATCATATCTTCCTAATCATCCTAAAGAAGCAGGCCTCACTCAGAAACAAAAATCCATTCCAGCACCCTAGCTAACAAAGACTACTAAGCGGCTACTGTCAAATACACACTGGGCCTGGAAAACATATACAAAAAAAAACTCAGTTAACCCTATAGAATTATAGGTAACTCAGAAATCTAAAAACCTAAAAAATGCACGACAAAATAACCCCAAACTGTTCTGGCAGTCCGTAAAGTCACTGCTCAATCCAGAGCAATCGTCTAACCACCCAACCCACTACAATCTGTAAATACACAGGTAATACAACCACTCAATTCAATATCCATTTTGTAAATTCTATCATGTCACTAACCAAACAAAACTCCACCTCACCCATCACTATTCAGCATCCCCCAACCAACAGCAAAGTACTCCTTAAACTTGATAGTGTTCCCACCTCAACAATAAAAAAATACCTACTAAAAAGGAAACCAACCACCTTGGCAACCTATAAATTAACATCAGAGTACCTCAAAATAGCATAAGCTGTAGCATTCCCAGTCTCCATATTTATCAATGGATCCATAAAATAAAAACATGTGGAAAATATCATTCATCATACCCCTACATAAAGGCAGAAATTCTACCAGCCTAACCATCTACCATCTAATAGCCATCCTCCCACCCCTGTCCAATATATTAGAAAAATGTGTCTATACCCTGTTGCTCAAATACCTCACCAACCATAACCTACGCTCCTTGATTCAACATGGCTTTTAGCCTAATCATAGCACCACTACTGCTCTTTTAAACTTTACAAACACAGTTAATCAACTCCAAACCAACTGTAACCTAGTCTCAACAGTCTTCTTAGACCTGTCTAAAGCATTTGACACTGTCTCACACCAGAAACTCACTGAGGAACTAGCCTTTCTAGGCCTCAATACCTCATCACTAACTTGGTTCCACAGCTACTTATCCAATAAGAAACTAGCTGTGAAATAGCAACAGGGCAGTTCTGATTTCCTCACAGTCACAGTTGATATCCCAAAGGGATCAATTATAGGTCCCCTACTTTTCAATATCTTTATCAATAATCTACATTCTGCCACTTAACAAGCTCCCCTGGTACAATATGCAGATGATGTCACTCTCATCTGCTCAGCCCAAACACCAGCATCCCTACAAAAAGCACCAAAAGGCCTTTCTAGCCATAGAATCCTGGCTAGGTAGCTTGCATTTTCTCTTAAATGCTAAAAAAAAAAAAAAAAAAACAGCTAATGCTTTTCACCCCTAAAAACTACTCAAACCAAAAACAATCTTTTCATCTCCTATCAGCCAACAAAACAAAAATAGAATATGTCACACAGGCAAAACCCCTCACAGTAATGCTCATTGATCATCTCTGATATGACCAATGGTACCCTATTATATGATTAAAAATGCATTTGAAAGAATGTGTCTTGATCGAACTTGAAAGCACGAAATGGCAAAATACTGAAACAGCATATAAGAGAATTCTTTCTCTGGGAAAGAAATCACTTGGCCGCCTTCGTTATTTTGCCATTTTCGTCACTGTGGTGTGATCTCAGCGTTGGTATATTTAAGTAGGGGGGTATGGGGGGCACATCCCCCCACATCGGGGGTGTGTGTGGGGCGAAGCCCCCCACTTTATGTAATGTTTTAAAGTTTTTTTTCTTTTTTGGAACAGCGTTTTTTTTTTCCCTGGGGAAAAAAATCGCTGTCTTAAGTGTTTGGGATTGTAAGCTTTCGCTTACATGGGGTCGATAAATCAGCATTTGCTTTTCTAAGCATTCGCTGATTTAATATAGACCCTGACCAACACCTTCTCTTAGTCATGAAAAACAACCTGGAAACTAGGATCCCTCTGCAGGGCTAGGAAATTCCTAATAACTCCAGAAAAAACACAGCACAAACATACCTACTTCCATGTCTTTTCTATGCCTCACCAATCTTTACAAATCATAACTTAACCATCAAAAATAATCTAGAGACAGCCTATAACAAAACTGCAAAATTTGCAACAAATATGCCTCAAAAAAAAGAAACACTCGTATAACATTAAAATGCCTTAACTGGCTAGAACTTAAAAACCACCTCAACTACCATCAGCTTATTGCAGCCCATAAACTCATAAACTCCCCAGAAAAATGCCCAGCTCTAAAATGAATACTACATCCCTACACCACTAATCGGGCCCTACAATTCAACAGCAAACCTTTACTATCCATTACAAAATCAAATAGAGCAGGAGGCTCACTACACTCTAACCAGGTAGAAGAAATCTGAAATCCAATCCCCCTGAAATAAGACAGGTACGCACACAGCATGGCTTCAAAATATCTCTAAATAAAATATCTCAAAAGGCCTGAATCTAATATGTGACATCAACAAAACCTGCTGGAGAGACATGTTTGTCTCCCAGAGGCTGCCCTGCCTATGGAATAGACTTCCCATACACGTCAAACAGGGCACCTCTCTGACCCTCTTCAAACACAACCTTGATGAGTGGATGGGAAACCACAAATTTCTCCCAGGGGTTCCACCTGTGCTCCTCATTGACAGGGGCGACAGATGCTGACTGAGGTTTCTTTTTTGGGATAAACTCTTGGCTAGGCTTGGAAGGGCCCCAGGGCCATTAGACTATTAACCTCCTGTGATCCTATGATCCTATAAAAAAACATCTGCTAAATAACTGGTTGTGCTCATGCACTACCCCAGGCAACACCCTCCTATACTCACCCTAAACTCTACCTTCAAAGTTACACTCCCTTTACTTAACCTTTCTGTACCCTGATATTACACATGTAACTCTATCTCTTTATCACTAAGAAATCTCACTGTATATTCTCCCACAGTTGTCATTTACACTGTTCTTCTACAGACTGTCACTCCACCCTCTATTTTCTTATTTACAAGTCTATACAAGCTCTTTACCTCAGTCTATCTAATGTTTAATGTAACTACTTCTCCTCTTAAGTTCTACCTCCTCCTAAATCCCTTGCTGCCTTTGCTACCCTTCTCTATACTTGCATCTGATAAGTACATAATATAATATATTCACTGTCTGTCTGTGTAATTTCTGTGTAACCGACTACCTCATGAAAAATATGTAATTCCTTAAATTCATAGGCTACTGTATGCTAGTTAATGTGTTCCGGATATAGTCATATAACTGTGTTTTCATGAAAACTCAATGTATTTTACAAAATGTCTTTTTGTTGTCTTTAAACGTACTTGTCTAATATGTGGAGCTTTCCTCCCAGGGCCTCCTCTGAAAATGGGATAAACCCCTTCAAAACTTCCTGGTAAACATTTTTTGTGCTTTTTAGTCACTCAGAAAGATTACACTAAGTGTACATGTAGTCTACACTTTGTGGTAACCTTTATGAATTTCTGTAAATATTTAAAGCTGCAAGAATATCAGTAGGAAAACTAAAATTAGGAGGAAGAAGGTGTGAGTTATGTCTCTGCTGTCTGTTCACTCAGAATGGTATACACTTAGTGTAGGCATTATTGAATCCCAGAGAACATTTTTGGCACCTTAATGTTCACTTTCTTACTCAAGTACTCTAAATGCCACATGCCAAATCAATGCCTGTAGTAGGATTGTACTGATCAAATACTAAAGGCAATCAGATGACAGTGATATATGACTGTAGACCCAGAAGCCACCTATCATGTACAGATGACAGTGATATATGACTGTAGACTCAGAAGCCACCTATCGAGTATATACTAGAAATAAGCAAATAATATTTAGCCATTTATTTAATCCTTTGGGGGGTAGCTAGATAAGTGTATTGATCCTATATGACTATTAGCACACGTGGTGCAGGCAAGTATACTTAAATGAACAAGAAAGTTAAAGAAACAAATTGTCAAAGTGAAGGGGAAAATATAGATATAAATATAGAGATAGAGACAGATATAGATATTAGGAGAAGGGATGCAAGTGACACTTGCTTTGACTTAAAATCAAGATTATTATCTAAAAAATAAAACAAAGCAGTCCTGGTCTGTAAAGTGACACATGGGTTTTAGTTCTTACAGTAGCAGTAGGCAATGCTGCCACTCCACTCAGTTCTTTAAATAATTCATTTGGTAGGAAAATGATAATGGCATTACTCTCAATTGGTCAAATAAACAGTTATTTACAGTTGTTTTCCTTTTGTTAATAGTTCAAATCAAAAACAGTTCATAACACACACAGATCTCTTCTCAACTTCTGGCAGGAAAACAACCATTGTCTACTTTTACAGACAAGTGCAGATAAATGTTTTCGTGTTCTGTCTCTCTTTCTCTTTTGGAACAGAACAGTTCACTGACAATGTTATTTTCTCAACATCAAGGTAAGCAAGTGACAGTGCCGTCTATATACTACATGATAGGTTTGCAAATGATAATGGGCTTTCAACAACAACACAAACACATTTCAAAAACAATTCCCTTTTTCTATCTCCTGGTCAGCAGCTGAGGTTTCAACTGCTGACCTCGCACCTGTTAGATGCAGCACTTACTTAACACATGGGTGAAAATGTATTGCTTTCCTGTCAGGCCTTCTCTCCCCCGACAAACTTCATAATTAAAAACAAAACCAAAACAACAGCAGATTCTTTCACAAGCTTTCCTTAAAGTGTGTGGAGAGCTCTAGACAGTTCTTAAATGCAAACTACAGTACAACAGTAACAATGGAAGTTGTGCCAATACTAGCATGTAGGCAAAGCAATGCAGGTGCTGGCCAAACAGTCAACAGGTACAACTTTGAAGTCAAAAATTTAAACTAAAGACTAGCCACTGTACTGGTTGGAATGCCATGAAAATTGTACTTAAAACAAACAGGTCTCTTGACATAAAGCTTTTACAAAGATCATGACTTCAACAACCCCCTCTGATTCTCAGCTGTAACTCCCAGAGCCAACCTTCCAGGTTTGAGTCAAGTGATCTTCTACTAATTTTCCACTCCTACTTGAAATGTGGTTCCCAACTCCAAATCACCATACCTTTCCTGACCTATGGTTTCCCTCTGTCAAACACACTTTGGACTCTTCCAGAGCACATTGTTTGAGTCTCCCACACCCAACAAACTGTCAATATTCAGCTAGAGGCTTGTTAGATAGGTAGCTGCCTCACTCTACCCAACCTGCCTGAGAAGTGTAACTTTAAAGGGTGAGTTACCTCCCATACTTTAAGTAACCAAAAGATTACCTGCCTAGCAGCCCTACCTCCAGGGTACACACCACCTACTAGGCATCACCCAGTAGCATCATCGACTATGTTCCAATATAAGAAAATGTTCAGCTATGCAAACATTGACAGTACTCTACGTATGCAGGAGGAAAAGCCTTTCCACATGCAAACTAAAAGTTAAAAAAAGACAAAGCATAATTGTTTTGCAGACAAGCCCCCTGCACTGCCTGATGTGGGGGGCATCTGCTAATTAAATATACTAATTCCAAAACTGCACAATCCCCAGAGAAAGGGCTTAATTCTCCAACTTGAGACTGTTATTTTTTAACCCTGCCAATCATCTGCTTTGTCAACCAAAATGCTTCAAAAAAACTTAGGTCAACATTTGGGGAGATATGACCAGAGAAACCGCTCCCATATGGGTTTATATTACATTATCGACCACTCAGATGAGAGAACAACAAAATATCAAGTTAGGAAAGTCAAAATCCCAGAACATAGAAGAGAACCCCAACTCACACAACACCCCTGCACCTCCCACACCTCCTGTTAGCTACATATATCAAATCTGACATCGCAGAGTGGGGAAATGAGCAATACCTTGATCCCGACTATGCTGCTATCTTGCACAACAGACATATTCTCCTCTTCAATATTCTGGGTTTTTGAACTTCTGAGCTTGATATTCTGTTGTTCGCTCATTTCAGCAGTCAGTCATTTCATGGGGACCCATATATACAGATACATACACATAGGTATGTGTGTCTGTGTATGTGTATGTGTGTGTGTGTGTGTGTGTGTGTGTGTGTGTGTGTGTGTGTGTGTGTGTGTGTGTGTGTGTGTGTGTGTGTGTGTGTGTGTGTGTGTGTGTGTGTGTGTGTGCCTGTTTGTGTATATATAAATACAGTATATACATACATATGATGCCATTAATCAATCTAGAGAAATATTCCTGGAGGGTAAAAATTAACTGAATGTGGATGGCTGAAATATATGTGGATCCAGGTTCATAACCACTTTTGTGACTAATACTTTTAATGTGAAGGAGGTTATTAAAAGATGTTGGCACCTCCTGAAAACTGACCCATTTTTTGACCAATTTTTAGAATTCTACTGTCATTATGGTTATTGAAGGGGTAAAATTTTAAGAGATTATTTTTCAGGTTTTACAAAGGCATGGTCGGTAATAGTTCTAATAGACAGGATGGACAGAAATGACCGTGTGGAAGTACATTTGTGGCAGTTGTACATATTGTAACATATTTTCTGGAACAAAATCATTCACTTCAGTCAATATGCCCAAGGTTTATAATATAAGGACCTTAATAACATGCAGAAATGAATGGGTGGTTTATATGACAGTTTGCCAATGTCGTGCATTCTATGTTGGTCAAACATCTAGACCTTTTAAACACAGAACAGTGGTTCATATCAGTGACATTAATTGCAGTTGTTCTAGGAGTGCTTTGTTTAAGCACCAACTTAAACATACCATAGCCCACTTTATTTTTGTTGGCATTGATATGGTGGTGCAATTTAATACAATTTAATAACATTTCCAAACATAAAATATTATCACAAAAGAGAAAATGTGGATTGTGGATTTGGGTGCACTATGGAAGACTGAACTTAATGATTTTCTTTGAAATTTTGGATCTGGGCATTTTATAGGTTTCAAAACATTAGCTAGATGTGAATTTATATTTAAATATTGGGTTATTTATATGTTCCTGATTTATTTTGCACTACTCCATCAATTGTTATAGGTGGAATATTATTTGTACAAAGAGTCAATATTAATATTTTTGTCCTCTTCCTTTGTGTGATTCCTTCTTCTTTAGGGGTTGTAATTTAATGGGTTACATCAGGGGTTCTTTCTTTCGACTGTACCTTTAAATAGAGTGTATAAATGTGATGCATTAGTCATTTCTGGTTTTACACTAATGACGTCAATGGGCAAAACTGGTTTATAGTTCCATCATGAGCCTGGTCATGTATAAGGAATTATGGAATTAGTTTCTTTATACTAGCAGCATTTGCTCCATTAACGTTTCTTGACAAGTGCTGGAATAGTGGTTTTGTTGAATATAGTGTCATTCCGAGCACTCTCCTTTGCATTCCTTGCACCGATTTTGTTGTGTTGTTTTATATATATATATATATATATATATATATATATATATATATATATATATATATATATATATATATATATATATATATATATAGATAGATAGATATATGTGTAAAGAGACCAAGAAAGAGATAACCAAAAGGGCAGCACAGTGGAGCAGAGGATAGCACAGTGGAGCAGAGGATAGCATTGTTGCCTTACTACAAGAGGCTGTCTGGTTTGTTCTTGGTTCCGGTGCCTTCTGTACAGAGTCTTGCATGCTTTCCCACTGGGAGCTCTGGTTTCCTCCCACATTTCACAGATATAATGTGGGTAGGTTGGACACTCTAAATTGGCCATAGGTGTGTATATGTGTGTGGTATGGAAAAACAACCATGGCAGAACAGGCCACCCAGCCGAGTGAACATTGGCGTTAGATGATGGTCACTGTTTGTGTGACACCCTGACTGCATGCACAACAATAGGAAAAAGGGGGTTATAGATGCATGGATGGAAATAGATTCCCAAACACCACAACGCACACACACAAACACACATACATATCTATGCCTCTCTCTCTCTCTGTATATATATATATATATATATATATATATATATATATATATATATATATATATATATATATATATATATATATATATATATATACAGCTAGATAAACTGATAGATTTATAGATATAAATATATAGATAAAGAGATAGACAGATAAACAGATAGATAGAGAGATAGATAGATACATAGATAGAGGCACACTATAAAGACAAACAGATAAACAATTGTGTATATACACATATATGTGTGTGTCTGTCTGTATATATATATATATATATATATATATATATATATATATATATGTGTATATATATATATATATATATATATATATATATATATATATGTGTATATATATATATATATATATATATATATATATATATATATATATATATATATATAATAAGAAAACACAGACTTAAAACGTTAAGGAATATTGAGGCTAAAAATGTACTTTGTGAACAAAGGAAAATAAGAAAAATATGAAGCTGAATGGAGGAAGTAGACACATACTATTACAATATGCTCCTAGATTAAAATGGAACAGATGTTTCTGATTTTTATGAATGCCTTCAGGTGAAATCTGTCACCCAAAGATTAATAGCACTGACATCTGTTTTTAGTTTGCATTTCTCTGCTTAATGAAAAAATACTATATAAAATACATCCTAAATTGCATGTTTGAAAATATTGCCCATTTATTATTACTGCTAATAAAAATTAACTAACTAGACCACTACAAACACCACAAGCTTTAAACATTATTGAAATATCATATGTAAAGTTACAATATACATGCAAAGTAGCACATAGAAATGGAAAATTATGATAAATGTACTTAGTTACTGTAGATACATACGTAGATAAGCTTTCAGAATCAGCAGCTTTGGAGCTGTACATAAATAAAACTAAGCGTTTACAAAATGCATTAAGTGCTTGCATTAATGACACCAGTTCTCCATTTATATCAACATATGACCTTTTTCTGTCCATTTCGACATCAAACATCTGTTTTACTTTCTGGTTAAGTGGAGGGATAAATAAATAGCCTTTCCTGTCTATGTACTTTAGTTATTACTCGGTATACACCTCTTACATTGCTACATTTATTCCAGACTATCTGCAAATATACAGAGCTGAGTATATTTTTTTGGTTATAGAGTTTGTTAATTGTTGCTTCGATCTGTGTTGAAACTGTTGCCTCACTGTTCTGAGAGAGTGATCTGCAAATATACAGAGCTGAGTATATTTTTTTGGTTTTACAGTTTGTACTGTTAGTTGTTGCTTAGATCTCTGCTGAAACTGTTTTGTCCCCCCACCCTCCCTATCTTTGGTTTGTAGTTTAAATTTGGTGGCTTTTGCAGTTGCCCGCCCCACTGTAGATTTGATCTGGGACACTCCCCCAGTCCCATCGCTTTACCACATTCTACCTAATAAACTCTTTCTGCACCTGCTTTTAGTCCTTTTTAATTTAATTGAATTTTTTAAACTGTGTTTGGTCTAATATTGCTACATACTCAAGTGTGCTAGCTTGCACTGCATGTGAATTGTTTTTACTACTGTTTTTGCTACTTTTCTGTAAAAAAAAAAACTGTAAGCCTGTTTCCTACCTTTCCTGTAACTAGTGTTCCAGATACAGATTTGCTGTATCCAGGACTGTATGTAAGCTTTTGAGCCCCCCAAGGCTTTCTGTGTTGGAGGGAAGCCTTCTAGCTTATCAGTGGGAGTGGTAAGCAGTAGGTAACCTGTCTACCGCATAAGGAGTGGTTCTGGCCCATAAATTGTAGTTATTGGCCGTTTGGGCAATCTCTTCCATGTCTCTCAACTTTCTGATTTGAAAGCCTGCATTTGCACTTGTTTCTTTCCTGTAACTCGTCTAGTGCAGATACAGATTCTTAGTTTTAACACTTACATTTGCTTATTCGTGCTAAGCACTTGTTCATAACTTGTAAGCACTAAATAAGCTACTAATTACTATAGCACTAAATCTTCCTCATTACCTAGAGAAAAACAGTTTGTGTACTTACTTTTCTCACTTGCTTAGAGAAAAACAGCTCTTGTACTCACTTTCCTCACTTATCTACAGGAAAATAGTTTTTTATTCAGGCATGTCCAAGGGTCAGCTCCCAGTGTTCTCTCCTGTCTATTTGATGAATCTGGGCATCTTGAGGCAATGTAGAAATTGCCTCATGTACACAGACAACCCTCTCCTCCTACCATCCAACACTACAACCTGTGAGAGATGCACTTATCTAGCCAAACTGGAGGCAAAGCTCTCTCCAACCAAGACTGAACTTGACAGTCATGAGGAGAAGGTAAACATTTGCACTACACCACACTCATGACATTTTGTTGTGTCTTTCTGCTTTTCCCGGTTAGGGGTCGCCACAGCGGAACTCCGGTCCACTAATGATTGGCAGTAGATTTTTACGTGCCAAGTTGCCGGCCCTGACGCACAACCTTCAACGAAGGTATGACCATTCACGCATGTCTCCACACAGAAGAAGCTCTAGCTGAGAATCGAACAGGACAACATCTTACTGTGAGGCGACACCACCACAGCAGTCACACCACACTCATCACATAGTCTCACTAAATCTACACCACCAAAATCCATACATAGTAACACAAAAACATTTGTGGAGGCTGTCAATAATAATCTGTCTAAGCAACAGAGACCTTCAAAGCAGAAACGCAAGCTACCTTCATCCCCCAACACAACCCAAATGACACATAGCCCACAGACTCAGTGTGCCACTCAACCACAGCCAATAAGGCAAAACAACGTACCCAACACACTAGTCATAGGTGACTCTGTAGTCAGGCACACTGATGTCCCACTCACCAGGCTAAACAAGGAGAAGGTTACTGTCAGCTGCCTGTCGGGTGCCAGGATCCGCCACATAACCCACGCATTCAGGTCACTCCACAACAAGTACAAATATGACTCTGTCATTGTCCATGTTGGTGTGAATGACCTGAGACGTACCTCCCTGGACTACATGAAAAGAGACATGGAAGAGCTCTCTGATCTTGTAGCCCAGGCAGGTAGGACCCTAGCCCTGAGTAGCATTCTGCCATTGCCCAGAGTGATACCGCAGTACAAGGACAAAATGATTGACTTCAACAATTGGCTAAGCTTCTGGTGTCATTCTAAGGGGATCCAGTATCCGTCTGCTTGGGATGACATGGTCGACAGACCACGATGCTTTGCCACAGATGGCCTGCACCTGTCACCTCTGGGATTCCAGATACTGGCTAAGGCTCTTCCTGCCCCTATAGTGCCTTTTTTAGGCAAGGTTCAAATAACAAATTCACCACCATAACAGAAACAGGCAAGCAAAAACTGAGGGTAATGCTACTCAATGCTAGAATTCTAAATCTCAAAATGCACTCACTCAAGGCACTCCTTAAAATGGAGAACAACGATATCTGTGCAGTGACTGAGACCTGGTTCAAGGCTTCAGAGAGCACCCCTGCACTACCAGGCTATAACTCATATGACACTTTTCGACCATGTAACCTGGGCCGAAACAATAAAGGTGGAGGTGTGTCCATATTCATTAAGGATATCCACACCTCCAGGCTAGTTTCTCAGCATAATGCATCCAAGGTTATCCAAGTGCAACTAACTCTGGGCAAAACTGCAATCCAAATTTTAGCTTGCTACAGATCCCCCACCATGCCCCAGGATTCCCACTCCTCTTTTCTTGATGTCCTGGAAAATATTAGGGTTCAACCAAACACCCTAATAATGGGCGACTTCAACTACCCCACCATTAACTTGGAAAACTACTCGTGTACCAACTCCTTAGCTCAATGCTTTCTGGAATTCATAAACTCCAATACCCTAGATCAAATTAGCCACACCCCCACCAGGGGCAGCAATATCCTAGACCTAGTCATTACCAACATGAGTGACCGGTGTTCCACACCTGAATTCAACTCCTCGTTGGTCCGATCTGACCATAAGTTAATCACCCTTGATATCCACATCCCGCCCTCACCCCCCATTAAGGAAACCACAGTAAAAATTTCTCCAAAGCCAACTTCATGCTTCTTAAGGCAGAAGTGATGAACTTCATGACACCCATGCAGAAGGACAATACAGTTACAACTGCTGAATCCTACACAAATGCACTCTATAAGCACTTACACAAGTGCATGGATCATGGTATCCCAAACAGAACCAAGACGCTATCCTACAAAAAAAGGAAGCCAATCTGGTGGTCCCCTGCCATAAAAAAACTGTACAACAGAAGGAAGAAACTGTTGCAAAAGAGAGTTAAAATCCCATGAGTGGAGGAGCTCCCTGGTCAGCCTCAGTAAGAAGATGAGATCCCTTATAAGATCAACCAAAGCTAGCTATGAAAACAAAATTGCCACTAATTCCAAGGACAACCGCAAAACATTCAATAGCTATTTCAAGAATCTCAATGGCAGCACCCAGATCTGCTCTGAGTTACAGCACAAAGGCAAGAAAATTACAGAGCCAACTGATATTGCCAACATCCTGGCAGATAGATTCAGTGCTAACTTTACCCCCCTCTCACCCTCTAAAGGGCCCATATCTATAGAGGAAGAATGCAGAGTCCCTGTAATCACAACTATGCAGGTAAAAGCTGCACTCTCTAAAGCCAAAAACACAGCATCCATGGGACTGGACAACATCCCAGGCTGCATTTTACACGAACTTCAGAATGAACTAGCTCACCACTTAAGCACTATGTTCAATAATAGCCTCGCATCAGGCTTTGTGCCCACTGAATGGTGCACAGCAAAAGTTATCCCACTACACAAAGGGGGAGCCACCACTGATCCCTGGAACTATCGACCTATTAGCCTGACGAGCCTGGTCTGCAAGGCCATGGAACGTATCATCATGGAACTCATAAATGAAGACATTGGTAACCTCCAAACTCTGGATCCCACCCAGTTCATGTTTGTGAAGGGCAGATCATGCCTCCTGAACCTAATCGACTTCTTTGAGGCAGTCACCAAAGCCGTAGATGAGGGTAAGGTGGTTCACGTAGCCTATCTTGACCTCGCCAAGGCTTTCAACACCATCCCCCATTCTGGAATTATAGCTAAACTCACTAAACTAGGTATAAATCCCTACGTCACAAGATGGGTTGCCAACTGGCTCACTGACAGAACCCACATTGTAAAAGTTGCAGCCTCCAAATCTGACCTCAAAGCAGTGACAAGTGGAGTACCACAGGGTTCCATCCTGGGACCTCTTCTGTTTGGTATCTACTTCTCTGAAGGACATGCTAACACAGAAGGCCTCTGGCTAACAAATTTCACAGATGACTGCAAACTAGGAGGAATAGTCAAGTCTCCAAATGATGTGGACATCCTACAGAAGGGTCTCGCAGAGACAGATGCCTGGTGTCAGAGCCATGGCCTCAAGCTCAATGCCAAAAAGTGCAGTGTCATCCCCTTTGGTAAAAACTCTGTACCCATGAACTACCACATAGGCAGCAATCTACTTAACACCGAATGCGTGATAAGAGACCTTGGGACCCAGGTGGACAGTAGTCTCTCCTTTGGTAGTCACATCGCCACAGTAGTCAGGAAGTCCTTCTACGTGGGACACCTCATCATAAAAGGGTTCTCATCCAGGAAAAAATAGGTCTTTGTTCCCCTCTACTCAACACTCATTAGACCCATTATAGAGTACAACGCCCCTTTTGGAATGTACCTCACAAGACATCTGCAGCAGCTGGAAAGGCCACAGAAGTACCTCACAAAGAAGATGACTGGCCTCAAACAAATGCCCTACACTGACCCCCACAAAAAACTCCAGCTTTACTCCGTAGCATATCGCCTACTCTGAGGTGATCTCTGCCTATCATATAACGGTATGTCAAACCCAGAGCTGTTGGACATGCTACACCTAAAGAAATCCCAATCCCTCCAAGCTGCACACTCTAGGGACCTAAACCTTGTCACCACAATAAACAGGACATGCTGGAGGGATAGATTCCTGTCCCAGAGACTTCCCATACTCTGGAACAGGCTACCCATCTATGTCAAGCAAAGTTCTTCATTAGCACTCTTCAAGAAAAATCTTGATGAGTGGATGAGAAATAGGAAATACACCCTGGGGATCACTTCTGTGTCGCTGCTCGACAGTGGCACAGGAAAATAACTTTCTTGGGTGGCGTAAGCCAGGGAACCTTGTTGGCTAGGCTTACGTAGGCCCTTGGGCCGATAGCCTAGTACCTAGCTATGAGCCTATGAACATAAATTCAACTTTGTCAGCATTTTTTTATCTATTTTGCATATTTTTATTACTTCAAGACTCTTTATGTGCTTAAACTTCTTTTTCTGAACTGTCTTACAGTTACATACAGATAGTTACAAACCTGAACTTTGAATAGTATGGCAATTAGCAAATACACAATTAAAATAATTTCCCTTAATTTTGAGATTTATGATAACTGTTCCCTCTTTCATCACTCGGAATGTATTTTCATTATTACTTCTGAAAGTGTCATGATACTGAATTCTGCAAAACCTGCTATCAATTACATAGTCTTATCCTAGGAAAGGGTCATGATGCTTACCTCAGTAATACTAAATATTCCACATGTAGAACATAGTATTATATTTACTTTCATTTTGTGTATCCATCCATCCATCCATCCATCCATCCACTAACCCTTTTTTCCCTTTTTTGCACTTGGGGTTGAGGTGTCACATCAACAGTGGCAATCCTCCAGAACCAATGTACATGTCATCACTAATCAGTCTATTCACAGGATATATGAGATGAAATTCAGCACCATGCTACCAGTGACATGGCACCAGCGACATACTACCAGTGACATGGCACCAGCGACATGCTACCAGTGACATTGTACCAGCAACATGCTACCAGTGACATGGCACCAGCGACAGTACCAGTGACATGGCACCAGCAACATGGCACCAGTGACTAGGTACCAGCGACATGGTACTAGTGACATGGTACCAGCAACATGGTACTAGTTACATGGTACCAGTGACATGGTACCAGCGACATGGTACCAGTGACATGGTACTAGTGACATAGTACCAGTGACATGGCACCAGCAACATGATACCAGTGACATGGTACCAGCAACATGCTACCAGTGACATGGCACCAATGACATGGTACCAGCGACATGGTACTAGTGGCATGGTACCAGCAACATGGTGCTAGTTACATGGTACCAGTGACATGGTACCAGCAACATGGTACCAGTGACATGGTACCAGCAACATGGTACTAATTACATGGTACCAGTGACATGGTACCAGCGACATGGTACCAGTGACATGGTACACACTATGTTGAGCCAGTGTGCTGCAGTAAGTTAGGTCACTAACTAAAGTGTATTGGTCATGTTCTATAGCAAGTGTTGAGTAACAAACTTTTAGAGCTTGATATAACCTCCTTGCCATATACAGTGACAAATTATACAGTTTCTAAAGCAAAAAAGTATGTAGGTTTTATATTTTATTTTGTTGGTAAGGACAGCACTATGAAAATTTTTCTCAGAGCTGAACATCCCTGCCATCGCGTTATGAAAAACTGAACTCACAATGCCTCACTACCTGAATTAATTGATAAAGTGCTGTGTTTCCACATGAAATACATATCAAGTGGTTTCTTTCTTCTAGAAAGGCAAGTTCTCACTTAGTTCTTACAAATGGAGGACATCACATTGAAAATGAACACATGATGATGTAATAGGGAAACCACAACATAAATAAGACACAGCTTCTCTAAAGAAGCCAGTTATTAATTAGACATATAATGCTTTGTAGTTGTATGTAAATCTTTGCTCAGTACCTAGCAGGACATCATAGTTTGAATGTAGTTATAGAGAAAAACTGAATAAACAGTGAAACTAAAAGTCAAACAACACTCTATAATCTTTATTTTTGCAAAATCACCTGTGACTTTATCATGAACGGTATAATGGGAAAATAAGTTAATTTTAAAACAAAGATGCTTCCAAACATGACCAAAACACTTAAGTAATAAAGCTCAAAAAACACTTCATGACCTGTATGGTAAAGCCTTCCACAGGCAATGTCTGTGCATAACAACAAATGCAAATGATGATCTAAGCATGCATTGTGTTGCATGTGATACAGAGATCCCTGTGTATCCTGGTGGCTATAAATAGTTACGGCACTGAAGGTGTTGCTACTAATAATGTATAACATTTATAAACACCACAACATCATACAGTGCTTCACACGAGCACTAGCATGTCCTGTCACCTGCCAAATACAAACATGTGACTTTCATATCTATCCAGATGTATATGTGTGTGTATATATATATATATATATATATATATATATATATATATATATATATATATATATATAGATAGATATATATATATATATATATATATATATATATATATATATATATATATATATATATATATATATATATATAGATAGATAGATATAGATATATATATAGATATATCTGTGTGTGTGTGTGTGTGTGTGTGTGTGTGTGTGTGTGTGTGTGTGTCTGTGTGTACTGTATGCATGTGTATGTTTGTCTTTGTGTGTAAATATATATGGTTCCTATCAGTTTGGTCAATTGTGGCTGAAACTGTCCTGCATAAAGTCAACTTACTTTGGTGAACACTGTATGTGGTCAACAGTTGTATGATAAGTAATAATTGCCCCAGGGGTCATGGAATTTTGGAGTTAGTATGCATTATTAGGCAAAGATGGGGGGGGTTAAAGCACATTGACCCCTGCTTATTGTGGAAATGGGACATGTTAGCAAGTTGATTGAAACAGCCATGGGAATATGTGGTCTGCTGGTATTACCTTACAAACATAACTTTTACAGCAGTTCTATGGGAACACAGATGTGTGGGGGTTTGGGGACCATACCTCTCAACTGTACAGATTTTCGCGGAATATCCAAATGTTTGCCTCACATTTTGGGTCCCTTTCTCATAACATTGTGGTTGTCTGGGAAATTACTGGCAAATCATTAAAGACTGAAGTTAGAAAGTAATGACAGACATTTGAGTTTCAGACTTCTTACCCTTCAGAGAATTCATGCTACTGCAAAACTTGTTAATTTATCAACTTTCTATATTTGTAAGAGCAATATTTAAAATTCTCCCTGTTTTGGGGCCTTTGGCCCACATTTCTTTATGGCTTTGTACAGATTTCTTGCTGTAACAGATTGAGAGGTATGTATGGGACTCCAACATTGACATCCATGCATCAGACCTATGACCCCGCTGTTTGTAAGTCCCTCAAATAGTGCAGTGGGTTTTTGTGGCTTGAGGCCTACTGCATATTCATTTGGCAGAGAATTCCTGTTGTTGCACATAGCTGTCATGCCTCTCAACCTTGCAGCACAAAAAATCTGGGCAAAGCCAAAAATAATGGTGGGACAAAGGCCCAAAAATAGGGACAAATTTTAAATATTGTTCGTATAAACTTAGACAGTTGCTACAATGAAAGATAATTGAGTTAGCATGCATTTTCTAAAGAATATGAAGTGTGAAACTCAAATGCCTGCATTATTTAGTGACTTTAATTCTCACTGCTTTGCCAGAAAAACAGAAATTTTATGAGGAACAGACTAAAAATATGAGGTAAAAATCTAGACATTCTGCGAAACTCTCTACACTTGAGAGGTATGAGCTATCCATTGTCTACTGCTATCCTGGTAGCCCAATCCATTCCTGTGCCTACATGCAGCAATACCACACATATGCTACCACAGTCTGATACACCATTCATTTGTTAAAAAAGTGACTTACCTTGTGCCTGCAGCAGTTGAGAGGACAGTGCTTCAGGGCTGAATCTGTCAGATGCATGCAGTACATAGCCTATACATGGTAAGGCATAGGTAGTGTGATGTGGCTGGCATCCATTTTACTGTGTGTATGTGAGTCAGAGTGAGGTATCAGTCCCTTGGTCCCTAGGTTGTCAGTGTATGTGCTATGCATTGCCTCTTTGCCAAGGCCAGGGCATGCTGAGCATGCCTACATCTGCCTACAGGGATAATATTGAGTCCCCCTGTGCCTGTGGAGACCTTGGAAATGATAGGGGGCTGTGTTTCCCTTCCCTGTGATGTTCCTGCTGCAGCTGTTTCCACAGGATTATATTGTGTAGCATGGCAGATACTATGAAGATGTGTGCACATGTGGATGGAGAGTACTGCAGGGCTTCACCAGATATGTCAAGGCAGTGGAACTGTGACTTGAGCAGCCCAAACACACACTCTACAATGTTCCTAGTTTGTGCGTGTGCCTCATTATGGCATCCTTCAATTGGTGTGTGTGCATTTCTGATGGGTGTCATCATCCACGGTTCCAGTGTGTAGCCAACATCCCCCACTAGATGGCCGTAGGGGATGTCCCCCCTGGCAAATGGCTGGTACAGCTGTGATGTGTGCCAGATGTGAGAGTCGTGATAACTGCCAAGGCTGCCAGCACACACATTGATGGTAATGCCCTGGGCATTGCACATGACCTGACAGTTGATGGAGTGATACCTCTTGCGGTTAACGTAGACTTGACCCTCCTCACCGAGAGGTGCTTTGATGTGCACATGAGTGCAGTCTATAGAACCTACTACCTTAGGGTAGTGTGCTACATGGTAGAAGAGATGCATATTGCTGGTCCTCTTCTCAGGGGTGCTGGGGAAATAAATGTGCTCACTGGCATGTGTTAGCATGACATCCTGGAAGTGGTGGAGTACCCTGGATGCGGATGCCTGTGAGATCCCCTTGATGTCCCCAGTAGGTCTTTGGAAAGTACCTGTAGCTAGTATTCTTAAGGCTACACATACCTTTGTTTCCATTGGGATGGGTTCCCCCTTGTTGGCTATGAGTCTGAGGTAAGGGCAGCAGAGCTCAGTGAGTTCTTGTAGCATTTCCCTGTCCACCCTGTAGTGCTCTACTATCTCCAGGTCATGTTGTCCCTGAAAGATCACCCTAGGCCTGAACACTCTTCTCCTCCTCAGTCTGGACCTATTGTCAGCATCATCATCATCACTGACCTCAGCCTGTAGTGCATAAAGTTGTAGCAGAGCAGCAGTAGTCCCTATCATTTTGTCAGTTAAAATTCCCAAGTGTGTACTCCAATGGTGCAGAGTATGTGGGAAACATTAGACTGAAGGGTGTATGCATACTTTATACTGCTGTGCTGCAGATGCAGCCTGTGTGATTGGCTGACTATGATACATTTCACCTGCCAAGTATATCATTGAGGGGTTTGAATGGGCCAGTGTCAGTGGATTTTCCAGGCATTTTTCAGGGGGGGACATTACATATGGCCATCTAGTGGGGGATGCTGGCTATGTATTGGAACCATGGATGATGACACCCATCAGAAATGCACACACAGCAGCTGAAGAATGCCATAATGAGGCACACACACAAACTAGGAACATCGTAGAGCATGTGTTTGGGCTGCTCAAGCCACGGTTCCACTGCCTTGACATATATGGTGGAGCCCTGCAGTAATCTCCATCCACATGTGCAAACTTGTTAATAGTATGTGCCATGCTACACAATATGATCCTGCAGAAACAGCTGTGGCAGGAATATCATAGGAAATGAAGACATAGCCCCTCACCATTGCCAAGGTCCCCACAGGCACAGGGGGACTCAGAGGAGGAACTCCCTGAGCCTGTCCCTGTAGGCAAACATAGGCCTGCCCAGTACACCCTGGCCTTGGCAAAGAGGCAACACATAGCACATACACTGACAACCTATGGACCCAGGGGCTGACACCTCACTCTGAATCACATACACAGTAAAAAGGATGCTAGCCACATCACACTACCTGTACCTTACCATGTATAGGCTGTGTACTGCATGCATCTGACAGTGCCAGCCCTGAAGCACTGTCCTCTCAACTGCTGCAGGCACAAGGTAAGTCACTCTTCTTAACAACAAATTAATGTGGTAGTAGACTGTGTTAGCATATGTATGGAATTGCTGCATGTATGCAAGGGAATGGAGTGGGCTACCGGGATAGCAGCAGAAAATGGACAGCTATGTGGGAGAACAGGAACTCTCTGCCAAATACTGGCTGCCCCAGAATATGCAGTAGGACTCAAGCCAGAAAAACCTGACTGCACTATGTGTGGTACTTACAAACAGCAGGGTCATAGGACAGATGCATGGATGTCAATGTTGGAGTCCCATACATACCTCTCAACTTCCTAGAGCAAGAAATCTGTACAATGCCATAAAGAAATGTGAGGTAAAGGCCCAAAAACAGGGACAATTGTTAAATATTGCTCTTACAAACATAGAAAGTTGATAGAATAACAGGTTTTGCAGTAGCATGAATTTTCTGAAGGGTAAGAAGTCTGAAACTCAAATGACTGTCATTACTTTCTAACTTCAGTCTTTAATGATTTGCCAGTAATCTTCCAGACAACCACAATTTATGAAAAATGGACCCAAAATGTGGGGCAAACATCTGGACATTCGGCAAAAATCTGTACAGTTGAGAGGTATGGTCCGCTACCCCCGAAACACCCACATTCCCATAGAACTGCAGTAACATTTACGTTTGTAAGGTAATAGCAGCAGACCACACATTCCCACGGCTGTCCCAATCAACTTCCTAACATGTTCCATTTCCACAACATGCAGGTATCAATGTGCTATGCATGTGTGTGTTAATAGTGTCAGGAAGTAGCTGACACTGACTGGTGGCTGTTTTGGCTCACTGGGCTAAGTACATTACTGTGGGTGACAGAGTCCATGGTTCCAGACTGGTTGTGCCTATTATTTTGCATGTCAGCTATGCCTACAATAGGAGCTCTACAGGCTGTCCAGAAGTCAATATTTGTTATTGCAAGAAATCTGGACAATGGAGGGACAGGGGGCCACAGATATGGACAGTACACAGCTCTGAGTAACCTAGACAGTGCCTAGTAGAACAGCAGGTTGTGACAAGTCAATCTAGCACCAAGTTACAAAGGCTGCCGTGTAATTGTGTCAGTACTGACAACAAGTCAGTGAGTACCATCCATATACCATGACTGTCAGGGTTCCTCAGAATGTCCACACATATGTGTCATATATCTCTGTTCTGTTTGTCATAACATTGCATTTGTCTGGCAAACTATTGGCAAACTAATACAGGTTGATGTGAAAACATCAATGACAGACAGTTGAGATGCATACTTCATACCCATAAGAAAATGCAAGCTAATGCAAAACCAGTCTACCAACGGTCTACATTTGGAAGAGCAATATTAAGATGCTGTCCCCATGTTTGGGCCTGTGTCCAGCTGTTATATATGGCCCTGTCAGGATCTCTGGCTGTAAGTGTTTGAGAGGTATGGCCAACATGTAGCCTTAAAAGAACAGTGCAGCACAAACCATCTGAGGACCATAACAGATGTATGAGACACTATTCTGTTCAACTTACTAAACAGGTACAGTCAGAGTTGTGCAGTCCGTAACCCTGTGTGTGATGTTATGACTTCTAGCCCAGTCATACCATAACTACAACTACATAAGAACAGCAACTGTGGACAAAGTCTGTGACTGGAGCAGAGCAGGACAAAGGACCACATATAAAGGGAAGAAGGAACCACTGGCCAGACAAACGCAGAATGTGCAGACTAGAACACTTCCTGCAGTATCTTGGGTTCCCTGCAGTCTATGGAGTCAGTAGACAAATGTCGGTCAGCGGTTCCTCACATTAATGTATACTGATCTGCCACTAACATACCAGGACATCACAATGCTGTGCAAAATGTACCTCACATAGTATGCAAAACTCTGCTCAGTCCAATACACTCTGTACCCAAACTAGATATGATTCAGTTAATAAGGATAGCACACAGTCAGGAGATCCCTCAGCCAGTATATCAGTGACATGCTGGACTGTTTACAGAGATTCATCAGCCAATCGGCTATAGCACATACAACTAGGTAGGTAGTGGTTCTAATCTCAATGCTGCCAACTGCACATGTGTGTGTGCGGGGGGTCAGTTGTTATACCATTTTAAGATCTGTTCCACCCTGCTCACTCCCCCCATTGGATTACTTTACAGGGCTTGTTGATGTCATCCACCTTGGATGCACCGTTTGACACTCTGCAAGCCATACCTCTCAACTGCATAGGGTTTTGCAGAATGTCCAGATGTTTGCCTCATATATTTGGTCTGTGTCTCATACAATTGTGGTTTTCTGGCAAATCCTTTGCAAATCATTGACAGTTGAAGTCAGAAAATGATCACAGACATTTGAGTTTCAGACTTCATACCGTTCACAAAAGTAATGCTAATGCGAAACCTGTCACTCTATCAGTTATCCAATATATAAAAACAATATGTAAAATGTGTCCCTATTGTTGGGCCTGTATCCCCCATTATTGAAGGCTTTGTCCACATTTATTGCTCTAAGAGTTTCAGAGTTATACCTTAAGAATATAAGCTCTGCGGCTCATTCATTAATGGCATAGCACTATAGTACATGCAAGTAGATAGGTAGGGCTTTTAATCTCAATACTGGCAACTGTGTGAGTGCATGTGTCTGTGTATGCATATCCCCTGTTGCAACATAGCTATCTTGCCTGTGTGTGTGTGTGTGTGTGTGTGTGTGTGTGTGTGTGTGTGTGTGTGTGTGTGTGTGTGTGTGTGTGTGTGTGCGCAATGGTTATACCATTTTGTGTGCCTGTGCCACCCTGTTAACTCCACCATCACCAACATATTCAAGGCCTATAGGTTTCATCCACCTTAGATGCAGAGTTAGACATATTCAAACACAATAGCACTGTGGAGCATGCAATACATATGGTGGGCTATAGTGAAAATAAGTAGATAGATAGGTGTACTAATCTCAAAACTGGCAAGTCCCTGTGCATGTGTGTTGGAATGAATGTCCCTCTGCAGCAGTGTCTGTGTGACATGGTTATACTATTTTAAGGGCCTGTTATCCCCCAGTGGCAATCCTTACAGCACCTACAGATGTCATCCACATGAATAGTAGTGGCAGACACTGCAAAACTGTATAAGCTCGGTGGCTCATGCGCTATGTATATAGCGCTATCGTATGTAAAACTAGGCAGGAAGGGGTTTTACTATCATAACATATGGCAAGGACATGGCCCCACTATTTCCCACATCAACAGCAACCCCATAAACACATAAACTGCATTGACAGACCTGGGTACTCAGGTTGATAACACTGTTGCATTCAGCCATTAAGTCATGGCAGTGGTCAGAAAAGTCTTGGACATGGTTTACTACATAGGTAAAGGGACTGCATCCAGACAAAAGATGGACATAACCTCTTTATAGTCCTCAGTCAGTACAACAACACATTATCATCATGGCTGGTCTGGTATTTACTTAGGCAGACATCTGCAGCAACTGGAAAGGTTATGTTAACACCCACAAAGGTTATCCATAGCTTTCAACACTTTTTCCATGCAGACAACCTTGAATCAGTACTGCCCACTTGGTATTGGACAGGTTGTCCACAGGTGGGCTGTGGCATGCATAGATGATAATGTTGTGCTTAGCCCTTCAACAGTTGTCCCGTATATGTGAGTCTAACTCTGTGCTTATTACCAGCATGACAGGCCTGAATCACATATGTGACAGCAAAAAAAAAACTGCTGGAAAGACAGGTTTGTCTCCCAGAGGCTGCCCTGTCTCAGAAATGCACTTCCCATACATGTCAGAGTACCATGCAGACAATCATCAAGTGCATCCATGATTAGTGGATGTAACACTAGAAACCTGTCCCAGGGGTCCAACCTGTGTCCATCAATACCAGGGGCAACAAGTGCCAATCGATGATTCTGATGGGGATAAAGTAATGGCTAGGCTTGTAAGGGACGCAGGGCCAGTACTCTTGTAACCTTCTATGGACCTATGAACCTGCAAACCTACAGAACTCCCAGATGACATGTATAAAGGGTAGCATGCTGGGTTAAGGTATATCCATGCAAGATTAAGCTGCCTGTCCCCGTTAACCCTCACACATACTGTTCCACACATATGCACCTAGGTAAACATGCACATATACAGCCATACCTTGGTGATGAAAAAAATATCTGCATTGCCCACTATGCCATCATGAGCTTCTGTAATGGCAGCAGGTCACTATGACTTAAACACACAGACACCAGGAGTGGAAACAGAATAAGGTCTGTCAGACAACAGTCAATCAGCAGTTCTAACAACAATAAAGCATCATGACACAAAGGTAAATACACTTTGATGTGTATGCATGACAATTGCCAGCAGACAGCACCTTACAGGTCATAACACTACTGCACTAGAAACTGTCATGTCCCTGCATTAATGGTATGGATAACAGGGAGGTGGCACAGGTATCATCACATGCACAGGGTGTGGTGTGGGGTTGACAATGGCTTAGGCTGTGCCATACAGTTGACATCATGTGTGCATGTGTCTGGAGGGGTGCTGGTCAGCTGGGCCATGAAGAGGAGCTGTGTGTATCTGTTGGTGACCTGCATGTGACAGTGCTGTGTGTGTATGTGCATGCACACAGTCAAGTCATGTGCTAGCCCTACATGAGGGTATATTGGACAGCCATGGACCATGTATGGCAGAATGTACAGTTCACTGTCTTTGGCCATGAACACAGGAACTGTTTCTGCCAGGAGTGGCACTGGCACCACCATGCCCAGGTCCATATGTAATACTACTTGAGAAGATGTCCAGTGTCTGCTGGGTTTGTATCCCTCATGGGACTGCCCAGAACTACATGGCCATAGCCTGCCAAATTGTGGTGTGGATAGCAGCCTCCCTTCAGTAGTGCCGGTGTACTGCCACTATGGCAGTGTGACTGTGCATGGCCACCTGGGCTCTGAGCTGATGTTGTTGCTGGCCTACATCCATATGTCTGACATCCTACTCCCACCACATGTTCTAGCACAGACATTGCATGGTTAAGGACTGACAATATCTCACCTCACTGTCTATCCACTACATCAGCAAAATGGAGTAAGGTATCACCAATGTCGTGGAGGTAGTCATGCATGCAAAACAGTGTTGCATCAATGACCCTGAGCATCCATCTAGTGTACTGTTCACACCATGCCTGTGCCTCCATGATGGACTGACACATGCATCAAGTGACATGTGCTGTGACACCATTGACAGGTGCTGGATGGGCAGTAGTCCTCCTTTCAGCACCTCTGTCAATCTGCCTATGTGGGATCCTGCCAGCTGTCTGGCTATGGCTAGTGTCTACAGTCACAGATGCCATAGTCACCACACTTCCCTGTTCAATGCCACCACCCTCTGACTGCCCAATATCTGTGGCTGCTGGGGACTGGTATGTGTGGGCATACTGACTGTGTGTGGGGACATTGTGGTTGGAAGTGGGATGTCAACTAATGGGACACATTCAGCCACCAACAACCCCATGTGTGCCTCATAATGGCCACCACTATCATCATCAGAGTCCGATGACACACTGACATCAGGTTGTTAGGGGGACACATTCCAACCCCACGGTTAGCTGTGAGGGGTAAACAACATGACTATATTAATTCCTGCATTATAATGTCTGATGATCCCCCCCCACACACACACACACACAAACACCCACACACACACATACACATACAATTGAGGTGCCATAAAGGCATTATACAGCCTGCACCTTCTGACAGATGCCATGCGCAATACACAATCAGACCATAATAGACACACTCTGTACAGGCCCTCCACAACAAGCAGTGTAGCTACATCAAGTTAATGTTGCTAGTGCTTTACACCTGTGAGATAAGTGACAACTCAGACTATGTGATGCACCCCCACCTAAAACACAGTGCACCCATTCACACAATAGTAATAATGCACCCCTGTATAGCATTCTGGTGACACCTTAACAAAAATATATGCTAATATGTTACAGCTACTGCAAATATGCTACTTGCTTACTGATGTGATATACTGCAGTAAAACCCACCACAAGAGAACATGCACATATTGCAATATGGCTATGCTTAACAGTAGTGTCCATGGCAAACTGGCAACCCTTAACATGCCTAGGGTATAGATGAGCCATAACAAGACAGTTTTGCATTCAGCGGCTACAGGATGATGGTCCCCAGTCACACCAGGGGTACCTATGGATTTGTGGGTGAGAGGTCTTGACAGCAGACACACATGTGGCATTGGAACAGGATAATAGGTGCATTTATCAATATGTACAGTACAAACTGTGATACTACCCAAATTGCTGAGATTCACAATATGTGTGCACACGTGTGCATTACAAAACCCCACCCATAAATGCAGATTGACCTGACATATGTGTACAGGTTCACAGAGGCTGCCACTATGACTGCTACAGTATTAACGTGATGACCAGTGGAGGCTTACCTGGATGCTGCTCAGAAGTGGAATCTGTCCCACTCACGTCCACAAAATATGTTGTGATAGTTTCTTGTGAGCTAGTGGCTGAATCCGGGTTTGGCAGGAACTCCTCTGTGGCTGAGAGCTGGGGTTGTGTAGCTGGTCATCCCCCGGTGCCAGCACGGACCCTGGCCACAGCTGTGCCGTTTGCCAGTCATGATGTATTATATCTGTAGCACAATGTTGGACCTGTCCATAGCTTCTGTCCTGAGGGCCCACATCATTCATCGTTGCTACAAGGTCTGCCCACAGTGCAGCATGTTCTTGCTGGTTATGGCGAGTCCTTGTCAACAGCACCAGATGATGGAGTCTCAGGGCATCAATAATGGCAGCAGTCTCAACTTCAGAGAAAGGTGGATTGTGTTGTCTATACATCCCACCTGACAGACATGAAGAGGGGGACACATCACAGGACCACATACATTGCTCACTACAATGTACACACCCTGCACATCCACAATTGCCACCACTATCCACTGCCAACTCCCACATCATACCTCACCATCTATCACCAGAGTATGTATGTGGCTATCAGCAACATAGTGGCAATACATCATGCTTTTCCCCCAATTCTGATGTTTCATGCTGCTTGCTGTATGTGCTATGAGATGTTCAAATGCATTTACCTGTTGCACCTATTACTGCTTGTTCATAGCCTGTCTACATGGCATGCTCTGGTGTCAGCTTCCAACTGCTGTCGTAAGCACCTGGGCTGTAGGCCCACCCTTCAGGTCTTCCTGGCCTTCCTCCCTCAGATTCTGGGCTATATGGCTGGACAATGTCCTACAGTTTCCCCTGCCAGTGTGGTTGATATGGGTGTCCTGGTCCAGTGTAGAACCTGCCTCATGTACATGGATGAACAACCATCTACAAACACCACCAGGGAGCACACTGTGTGAGAGATGCAATGATAGTAGAAACCTGCAGTCCATGCTCCCTCCCAGTCAAGGCTGCATATCTGTCCCCAAACAGGTTAACACAACCAGTATACCTCACACACCACCCACACATACACAACACACACACACATATGCAGTGGATGTCAACATACACAACCACAAACAAAGGAAACCTCAGAGGCAAAGCCACACATGAACACTACAGCCATACATGGCACATACCACACATGGCCACACACCTGCGTCCCACAAAAATGCAGGCATCAGCACATGTCAAACATGTTACACATAGGAGACTCCATTGTGAGACACAGTGATGTGCCTGTCACCTGGCTATATATGTGGATGGTCACAGTTACTTGTGTGTCAGGTGACAGACTCTGCCATATCTCATATACTGCACAGTCCATGTTGGCATGCCTGACCTTAGCTGTACGTCCCTGGACTATATGCAGTGAAACATGAGTGAGCACACTGATTATGTGTCCCAGGCAGGTATGTCCTTAGCCTTATGCAGCATTCTACTGTCACCAAGACTGATGCCGCAATACATTCAGGACATAATTAACCTTAACATGTGGCCTTTTATCCTGTGATATTCCAGGGGGGTTCAGTATCTGTGAGCCTGGGATGCTATGGTCAACAGACCACAATGCTCTGCAACAGATGGCCTCCATCTGTCTCAACTGGCTGTCAGCCTTCTGACAATGGTTTTCACCACCCCCATAGTGCCTTTATTAGGAAAAGTGGTGAGGTTATCACTACTAACATACAACTGTCAGCACAGCACACATTGAAGGCCATGCTGCTAAACCCTAGGTGTCTACACATGACTCTGCCCCCAATGCAAGAATTATTAACCATGGGAAAAGCTGACATCTATGCAGTCACACACACACACATGGTTCAAAGCTGCAGAAAGCACCCTAGCCTTGCCTGGTCTATCATCCTATTATACAGTCATAACCCCTTTTGGTATGTACCTCACAAGACATCTACAACAACTGGAAAGGCCACAGAAATACCTCACAAAGAGGATTACTGGCCTCAAACAGATGTCCTACGCAGACTGTCTCAAAAAACTACAGCTTTACTCCATCGCATATCGCCTACTCAGAGGTGATCTCTGCCTAACAAACAAAGCTATGTCCAACCCAGAGCTGTTGGACATGCTCCACCTAAAGAAATCCCAATCCCTCCGAGGCACACACTCTAGGTACCTAAACCTTGTCACCACAATACACAGAACATGCTGTAGGGATAGATTCCTGTCCCAGAGACTTCACATACTCTGGAAAAAACTACCTATCTATATCAAACAAAGCTCCTCATTAGCACTCTTCAAGAAAAATCTTGATGATTGGATGGGAGATAGGAAATTCACCCCAGGGATCACTTCTGTGGCTCTGCTTGACAGGGGCACAGGAAAATAATTTTCTTGGGTGGCAAAAGCCAGGGTACAATTTTGCTAGGCTTATATAGGCCCTAGGGCCAATAGCCTAGTACCTACCTATGAACCTATGAACCTATGTGTGGGTGGAAATGGCATGGGGCATGTGGTTGCAGTACATATGAGACACATACACACCTCCATGCTGTACCGGCAGTAAGATGCACAGGGGGCAGTGCAGAGGCAGTTCACGATTGCCACCACACCTATTCAAATCATAGCTAGCTACCGGCCACCACATGGGACCAGGAACCCCATCCTGCCTATATGGACCTCAACAACCGTATACTGTTTTGGGTCTGTACCCTGAACCTGGGTCACTTGAAAGACTCAAACGTACATTAGAAGATGTACTCCTGCAAGCACACACATGGCCAAAGAGCCATCAACAGTGGAATTATAAACACCTCGGTGCAGCTAGGGGTGCACATGAGGTGAAGGTGTGTTGCAGTTGAAATTACACAACACAGGTCACCACTGCAGCATCCCTACAGTGTCATTCTCCATGGCAAAGCAACCATCATGCGGTCATGTTTGCAGACACCATCTCCCACAATAACCATCTAGCTTGGGTTACACATACATACACCTCCAACATGGAATGCAGCCTCCTGGGGGCTGGTATATACAGCTTCACAGCCCCAAACCCCTCTGTAGGGACTGCCACTAATATCCACACATACACATGTGCTAGATGTGCATTTGTATAGATGCATGCAGTCAGGTATATCTGACAGGACTACATCATCCTCTGCAAGGATATGCACACCTGTCCAGTCGACATCTGCAATACATAAGTGTCTATAACAGGGATGACATATCACTGTCTGACACAAACTAGTGGCAGGTGCCCATTTACAAGCAATGTCTCGTTAGTGTGAACAAACAAATGGGATCACTCCTGGGAACCTGCACAGCAAACCCAGTGCCCATATTGTTGACATCAACTACAGACAATCACCTCCCATTCTGCACATATGTCTGCAATATCACAGGAAGCACCCACATCTGCTCACTTGTGGTAGTCAGGGACACCAGCTATACCACTGGTGTAGGTATAGCATACTCGATAACTGACATAATCAGTGTAGGCTTCACCCCCTGTTCCCCCCATCAATAAATCAGGATGTCCACATTACCTGCCCCTTCTACTATATGTAGAGAACAGGTCACCACTGCCATGTGAAAGTCATGATATACATCTGCCATGGCAGCCTATCACATGACAGGATGTATCCTACATGACCCCAGGCATAACCTTGCAACAACATAAGCCACTGTATTCAAAGGAGGCCTGACTACCACCTTTGTCCTAGCCATGTGAAGGACAACCACTGTCACCCCTTTACATTAAGGTGGTGCATCCACGAATCTGTCACATTATATACCCGTCAGCCTAACTCTGCTGTTCTGTAAGGCCATAGCACAGTTTATAATGCAGCTCATTAACAAGGACATTGGCAACCTCCACACACTCCACAGGCTTTGTCAAGGAAGGGATCATGTCTGTTACACTCAGTTGACTTCTTTGACACAGTCACCAAAGCCATGGATGAGGGGGTAACAGTGCACACCTTGATCTGGAGAAAGTCTTTGACAGTATAGCCCACCTGGCCATAATATATATACGCTCCCAAGTATGCATCATACCATATGTTACCATAGGGGTAGCACACTGGAGCACTGACATGACCCAAGTAGAACACATAGGGAAATCCACACCAAGTGGTTGACCCATAACTAGAGGCATAACCTGTTGTACTGTGTTTGGGTCTCTGTTATGTGTGATGTACATACCTGTGGAGCAGCACACAGCCATTGGCCTATGGATACCATGTCTGTAGACAACTGTGTTCTGTGTGCTGTCACCGGATTCCCTAGTGATGTGGACATCTGCCTAGGAGTGTGTCATGCAGATATATGATTGGTGCCAGGAACATGGCCTCAGGCCGCATACCAGGACATGCAGTGTCAAAACCTTTGAAGAGAGTGACATCCCTACATATTATAACAGTATTAATAACATCCTAGGCACACAATCAGTCGTGTGTGATCTGTGCACACAGGCTGATGGCTACATGACATTTCACTAGCATGTTGCTTCTGTTCTATGGTAAACCTTCTACATGGCCTACCTCAAACCTATGGGTATGTCATCCAAGAACACGGGGTCCTAACATCCCTGTATTCCCCACAATAAGGACCATTATTGTGTAAAATGCCCCATTCATCATTCACCTCGCACAGCACATGCAGCAGAAGGGGACATCACAGAGGTTTCCCACCAGGGAGTACCAGGATCTCAAACATCTACCTATAAGCCCAACCCTCTACCCAGTTTCATACATACTCCTCAGAGGTGACCTCTGTTTGGCATGCAAGACAATCATGGACTCTACATTGTTGGGACTGCTGCTCAAGTGCAAGTCAGGCTCCACTCTATTAACACACACACATGCCCTCAACCTGGTGGTGTGTGACATCAACTGGTCTTCTTGGTGGCTCAGATGTGTGTCCCATACACTCACCCTGCTGTGGAATGGTCACTCTGTCCACATCAGGAAGTGTAGCTATTTACACCTTTGCAGGCCGAACCTGGATAACTGGATGGTTAACTGCACATCCACCCATGGGATACCACCTGTGTCCCTGTTGGACTGGGACATCAGGTGCTGCCTTGCATGCACATGGGCTAATATCTGGGCTAGGCTTATGGGGGCTCATGGCGCTTAGCCTAGTAACCCCGTATAGTCCTAAATATAGCAGTTATGGCCTGTGTGCTGTGACACACTATGTTGTTATGTGTCCACACCCATCACTGCCATCGACTGTGGTGTGCCCCTTACAGGAAGCAAGAGGGTCTCATGACATTACATGATGTGATATGCCAGCTGTATTCACCAGCAGTTGCTGTCACTATTGTACAACAGACAATCCAGTAGTATCTCTACATGGGCTGACCATTGCTGGGGGGACTCATGGGCCAGAGCTGCGATCTATGTCACTGCAGACAGAGCCAAAAGGCAAGACTGTAGGTGCTGGACAGCAGACTAACAGCAACATGTCATTCCAAGATATCTTGTTGTGGTCTATTGTTGAAAGTCCTATTTCCCATGACTGCATCCCTCCATTTATATTACATTACATGGTTAACTCCATGAAATACCTGGTATAGTGCTGTACTTCCTTTGTGAGCAGGAATCCAGTGGTATTTTTCCTTGGAAATTGCAGTCGGTCTTCATGAAGAAAGTCACAGACCTCTTTACCATATGCTGCAACTTGACTTTTGTATTTAATGTTTATGAACAGGTGATTGCCTATGCACCAGTCTGTGACTCACACTTGATAATACCATGCAGAATAGCTGGGTTGCACTGCCATTAGCCAATGGCATGACAACTCAGTGCTATAATTAAGGACTTCAGATAAGCCTTGGCCCTTTTCCAGGCCTGTGAGGAGAAGATTATCGAGGTGTGGGAGCTACAGCATCACAGAGGGTAGGTAGAAATACTGTTCACTGTTTGGATTGATGTGGTATTTCCAATGTTTTGCATGCTGTGTTTTGCCATTGTTAACAGAATTCCTGATTTTGTAGCAGGTTACAGTTTTAACAATGTGTGTTGTGGTCAGTAAGGAGACAGGCAGATGTGAGTGAGATATGAGATAATTTTTATCTGAAAGTGCATGCTGCTGTGGTTGATGCTGGTCTAACAGCTGTGTACATTACTAGGGGGAGACTGTGACACATGTCCCTGTCACTTGAACACCCTCCCCAACCCTTTATGTATGGTTGTTGTGTGGATGCCCTGTTCTAGGTGTTTGGGAGGTATGTTAGGTCTGTAGCAGGTAGATCAACATACTGCTGCATGTATAGCAGACCACAGCTGCTGCATTCTGGCCAGGAGTCATGCTGGGGATTGTGAAGACACTGGGGGGCAGCAAGTTGTATATGTCAGTGAGGGAGCAGTGTCAGCTGTTGTGTCACAGCATGGTCAGGGTGAGGGCACCCATAACAGTCCAGGTGAGGCATGTGCCTCTGGTACAAATGTTAAGTAGTAGTACCATCCAGAGAGTGGTAGGGGATATTTAGGGCACATGTTCATATTTGTGACATGTGTCCCACCCTCCAGGCCTTTAGTATGCTACTGTGAGTGGCAGTGATTGTGGTTGCAGCAACCAGTTCTGCTGCACATTGCAGGGCTCAGTTATTTCTACATTGTATTGACAAGCATGTAGTTGTTGTTCAACAGACTGGACTGTGGGTTTGAACTGTGGGTGTCCAGATGTCAGACATGCTAGGAACATAAAAGATAGAGCTACTGAGTCATTATTATGGGAGATGTAGCTCTAAGACACATGTGCATGCATACAGTGTGTTACACAGGATTGGCATGAACATGTGTGTTTGAAATAAGAGAGTAATACCACAGCAGGAACTTTAATAAACTGAAAACTTTAAAACACAAATATTAAGAGATGAGCGCTTTCAGGTACCAAAAGACCCCACATCGGATCTACTATCAATAAAACTGTTCACAATATATATAAATACAAACAACTAATCAATTTCATAAGAATACACACCAAAGCACTCAGATTAACATAAAAACAGCAATTATCCAATCATTTGCATTCATGTGGTACATCCAATCATAGTAACACATAAAACTCTATTACAAATCCATCCAGTGTCTATCCTTGTGATCAAAGCATTCCATTGGATGAGAACTTGGAAGTAGTTTATTCATTGGTTAGTTGTATACCAATAGCGATCTACACACAGGGTTGTGACCGGTCAGATAGTATGGTCACTGTTTAATTTAAATACCTTTGCATCAAAATGTATTAAACAGTATAATGCTCAAAGTTTAACATATTGTCAGAAAGGGGCCCTATAAGCACATCTAGTCAGTGATATCATTGTTCCCTTTTTATATAAACTTATGTCAACATGTCAAACAGATGTAAATAATATGTAAGCAATAGTATCACACTCAGTGCAGGCTACACCTTGTTAGTCATATATGTTCCCCTGAGATGTCGTGACAATGAAGGAGCCAAAATTGAATCTTACTGAACAGTCATTAGTGCACATTAAGTAGCGTGATTGCACAAATACATAAAGCATAGACAATGCAGTTTAGAAGACATAGATTAATAAGTGATTTTTCACTCTTTGACTGTTGTTGTGAGCTTATTGCTTACATATTATGTACATCTGTTGTCATTCAACAGGTTGTTCATTGTCAACCTACCCTGCTGTCATTCATAGGCATGGAGTTAGACTATCAGCACATATTCACAGACGCACCAAGCATACAGCCGTACCAACAGTAGAACATTTTAGTTGTCTTATTCAGTTGGAATAGTAGGGTACTTCATGATGTTGATCATGATGAGCCTTATCACCTGGATGAGCAATGCTGTTTACACACTAGTTCATAGGTTCATAGGTTAGTACTAAGCTATCGGTCCTAGGGCCTATACAAGCCTAGCCATAACAATTCCCTGGCTATTTCTTCCCACACTATTTACTTCTCTGGACCCCTGTCTAGCAGGGTGACTGACGTGATCCCTGGGGTGAATTTCCTTTCTCCCATCCAGTTATCAAGGTTCCTTTTGAAGAGGGCCAAAGAGGTGCTCTGCTTGACATGTATGGGCAGTCTATTCCAGAGTCTGGGGAGTCTTTACATCTGGATACAGACATTAGTATACCCTTCATACAGCTACTACAGACATTTCCATCCTGTGTGGAGAATATCTGTTAACAATATGTGACTGTTTCTATAAATAGTCAGTACTACTTGTCTGTTACTATAAATAAATCTTATTACCAGTCCCTGCATTCAAACCCTGGTCTGTGAGTGGAAAAAAGCAGCACCATATATACTGCTTATCACACTAAGCTACTGCTGTGTGTTGGTCAACTGACATGTGCCTATAGCTCACTTAGTGACAAAATCTGACCTGCTAATATATGTAAAGTGTCACAGAAGACTGCAGTGAAAGTTGAACATACATGCATGCGATTCAGGCAAGACAGAGATAGTAGGCGAAGTGTGTATTAATACTTGGAATGCAGATGTACACAATTAACCCCTAGTGGATGAGAATATGTGTGATCTGTACAGACCACATCAGGGTGCTGGGATGCCTACCTGACCCATATACATTTGCAGACGGTATATTTGCAGTCTACAGCTCCTACTGTCTCATATCTGCCTGCATCAGCATACCTATGTTCAGGAAAGCATATAGCTGAAATGCAAAGGTTAACATGAGACAGTCCTGAGGGAAACACATTATAATACCTTACACATTACTATTCAAGGTTCACATGTTAGTGCAGAACATATATCAAATTGCATTCTGTTTTATAGTACAGCTCCACATCTACACTTTAGCATAACATTTCTTTATCAGCCAAATGTCAGTCACTGTAAAATTGGATTTCTTCAACAACAGACCAGAATACACATAACAATTGGCAGAGCAAGCTTTATTGAGAGTGATATGACACAGTCTTTGATATACATTTGACAATCTTTATTGTTCACTTTAAAGAATGCATGCATTGAAGGCGTGCTGTTATTACACAACCTATTCAATGCTAACTTTATTTCATTCACAATTCTGACTGCAGGTGTACTGTATTTCCTGTAGATCATGAATGAATGTCATTTATTCCCTTCAAATTTAGAATGCCAGTGTACTTTATTACCAGGTCATTATTATTAATACCGTATACACATGTCATTCCTACACATTAATAATGTTATTGCAGTACACTCAGAATAGAATATACCTACTGGCAGTTACTACTGTACTCTTTCTTATTTATATGACTATATATTGCAAGATATATCTGTACTCACTACACTTTCGGCGCATCCTTGCTAGGCGCCCTGCGTGGGATTCCAAGTTGCAAGCACTCTCCTCTGCAACTGAGGGAAGGGAAACACACCATTATGCATACCTGTCTATGAGATATTCATTCCAGAATTTGGTAAAGCAATGGCTCCTATACTTACAAACTTCTTGGGCATTGCGGTCCTGAGTGTCTTGCATCCATTGGGCCAAGAGCTCCCCTTTCCCCTGCTTCACGTTATCATAGCTCATGAATCTCAACCTCATCACCCTGGTCCCTCCAGTCCATAAGTATTGTCTGTTTGCTCCACTTATGTTATGCTGCCAACATGCTGATTGCTATATAGTTGATTGTACTGTATATGCACTCTTGGGCATGCATACCATGTAGCTGTCAAGCTTATGTATTATTGTCCTGTGACATTTACTCCTGTTTCAATGTGTGCATGGCACACATTAAGCCATTATACTTTCCTCCCATATTCAGCTGTACATGCATTGTGGCATTTAACCTGCAGCTAGTGCTGCAAGACATAGTCTGTAAACATGTGTTTTACTGGGATAAATGACAGACAACATATGTTGTCCATAGCCCATCACTAACACTGTGGTATTGCTTGGAATTGTGTATTGCCATATCATGTATGTGCAACAGAAGCACGTCATTCCCCATGTGTTTTCAATGACAGTTGTCATGGTGTTCATCTGTCATGATGTGGCTTTATGTGCCATAGGTTGGCAATACTGATGCCATGTGAGATCACATACAGGTATATCATGTCTATGTGCAGTCCTCCTTTTCTGACTGTGTCAAAGCAATGTAGCATTAATCTATGTACAGTGTTATAGATAGTTTATTCTTTAACAGTACTTTGCACCATGTTTGTTGCATCTTAAATTTCCACATCCTTTACTTAGTCATATAAATTCACACCTTCCACGAATAGTTGTACACATTAACTGAGGGTACATGTGTCTGCACATAGTCAGATATAAACGAACACACATTGTACCTTTGACATGTGATCATTCACTGACTTGCTGCTAATGTGTTGTAATGATGCTCAAAGGAGTGTCCTCTGCTCAGTAATGAGCAGGGTAGGTTATATATATATACCTGTATTTGTTTATTCAACATTTGCAAGACAGTATATGTGCATATGCTTGAAATGCTTAGCTAGTTTACCTAGGCATGTTGATGTTACATGATTGCACATTGCTGTGTATACGTTTTTTATACATGACCAATCATTCTGTCCTTGTGACATACATTTTCAATTTGGTTAAATGTATTTTGGTTTGGCTTTCTAGTTTTTTTGTTTCAGTACAAGTGCAAAAAATGTAAGAGAAGGAAACTGGGAGAACCTCTTGGAGTATAGAGAGCTGCTTTGGCAATTGACTTTACAAGCAAACAGATATCCAGGCTTAAATGAAGTAATTTCTATTGTTCTAGTTTTAAGATTGAGAGCAGCAAAATTATAGTATGTGCATTCTTATACATTATTTAAACATATTATTTAAGTGTTTTTAGAATATTGGCTTTACAAAAATGTTTATTTTTCAAGTTATTTATGCCCTTACATTTTCATATTTCATGTTTATATTTAACATGTTGGTTTTATTAGTGCTGTATCTTTAAATACATTTTGATTGTTTTATAGAAAAGGCTTTTTTATTGGTGGATTTTAAATGATCATTTAACTTGAGTATATATATTGCACTAGAAGTTTTATGTCTTTAGTTCTGATGAAGTTCAAGGTGTTTGAATGAAAGTGCTAAACAGTTGTGTATTACTTGCTGTAATTTATTTAAAAAAAATTAGGATTACACCTACGGACTACTTACTTCTGCTAACTGTTGCTCCGAAGGCAGTGTTTTGTTTTTTAACAATATGTAAATGTACCACAATAAACTCAGAATAGCCCAGTGAACAAATTAGAATCACAGTAGAAATGGTGCACTAAACAAACCCACAAGTAATCCATAAGTAATGAGAAATTGTGAAAGGGCATTGTGCATTAACAAAGTTATGGAAAAGTTATCACAATTCAAGTATCCTGATAGTTATACAGCCATATGTATAACAGAATCTGTCCAGTAAGTGTAAGGAAAACTATGGAATATAACTGTCTCCATTCTAATACCAAAAAAAAAAAATTCCAACTATCCCAATGTAAGCTGCATGGCATTTGTAATACATATTTTCAAAAATTTTCCAGAAACATTACAGACAACTGTGGATATTTCTGTAATTCATTCACTAACAAAATATATTTGCTTCAAAGCTCCATGCCATTTGTAATATATATATATATATAATCAGGAATATTTGCAATACACTCAGAGACAACTGTGGATTCTTTTTTGTAGGAATAGAAGGTCATCACAGCAGGTATACCCACAGAACAAATATCACAACACATGACAGACAAAGGTTTGAAAAAAACAGTAAGGGCAGGTAAGTTACACAGATGGCACACTGCACCACACTAGCAATGGAAAGTTGTCAAACAGGGTGGGGATACTTACCAGCCATGGAGAAATGTAAAAAAATATACCTTCCTATGCAATATTGCATTAAAGCATTTTGTAGACTATGCGGCAGTCAATCCTGGATGTGTATGACAAATGGTAAATGTGTGTTGGAGGTTAGTAAATAAGGATCACAGTCCAAACTGAATAAATAAACACATATCCAAGCAGTCTGTCAGTAGTGCAAGTGTAAGCCTAGTAACACTGCAGATGAGCAAATACATGTATAACAATACTAGATAACTCCAGAAGAGAACATAATCAAACCTACGACCATACATATAAAAGGCAAACAACCAAGCACAGTGCCAAACAGAAGTAGAAAAGGCAACAAAATGTCTGCTTCATACACAACCCAAACAAATGTGTAATGTAATGTATATATATTACACACATTTGCCATGTCAAAGGCAACACACAGGTGTAGATGTGTTAAGTATGACTGTTAGTGACCTAAATGGAACATATATGAAATCAATGTCAATATACATACACACACACCAATGACATGTAAGAATATTTACAAAAATATAACACTACTGCTTAATAAATATAGCAGGTTGTGCACATGGATGTCAACAAAATACACTGGTTAACACACAAGTATTATTACAACAAGGGTGTATTGCAAGCATTAGCCAATGACTTGTGTGCAGATGTCCTGCATCATAAAATGGACATCCATTCGGTACATGTTCACCATGTCAAACTAATAAATGGCAATGTCAATAATTGCAACAAAGGCAAACATAGCTGCAAAATATGATAAGGAAATATGAAGTTGGAAGGGAGATGGACAAGCTGGGCCCACATCAGGAAAAAGCAGGACAAGGTCAGTTGAAAAGCAAATGCATGTGTACAGCACATAGGTGCTATACAGGTAAGATAACTTAAGCAAACAACATAGAAGGCAGCCCTATTATAATCTGATAAGAGAAGAAAAAGGTGCTTTGTACAGTTTAGTTTCTAATAAGGACATATGTATTATGAAACCCGACAAGGGGTGTGGATTACTAATCATGTACAAAGTAGATTACAGGGGTAGAATGTTGAATTCACTATAGCAAGGTGACATTTACACCAGTGTCTCAAGGAATGAGGTAAACATTTCGTACCATAAAATTGATATGGCTCTATATGATTTTTTTTTTAATGCAGGGAGCAGTACAATACAGTAGTACTTATGAGTTCCTTGTAAATTCACACCCCAGGATCCCTAACATGTTTAAAATACCCAAAGTCCATAAAGATGTATTTAACCTCCCTTGAGGTTAATTGTTTCTGCCACAGGCTCAAAGACTTATCCTTTAGCAGTATATATTGACCGTAAGTTGAAACCATTTATGACTTGAAGACACAAATACTAAAAGATTCCTGGGATTTTCTTACTAGACTAAATAGAGTTCCTTATTTAGAAAATGCTTTGTTTGTTACTAGTGATGTGATAGACCTTTTTACTGTGATTCCACGTGGAATTGGTTTAGAATGGTTTAATGAGGTGATACAAGAGTGTAAGTTTCTGACTAGCACTGATTCTGGTATTTTATTGGAGATAATGGAATTAGTATTAAAATATAATTATGTGTATTTTGAAGGAGAGATATTTCAACAAAAAGCAGGTGTATCCATGGGTGCATTGAGCACTCCTATTTTTTCAAACTCGATACTCTATGAATGGAAGAGAAGGTATGTTATTAATTCTACATTATTACAGACACTATAATTTATATACTAGGCTCCTGGATGATATATTTATCATTTGGAAAAGTACTAAAGAGCTGTAGATAGAATTTATTAACTATTTTTCTTCCACAACTGAATTTCTTAAATTCACCTATTGTACTACAGAGGACAATTTTAATTATTTAGATGTACACATTTATAAGAAAGTTGAATTAAAAATATGTATCAAAAATTTACCAAAAGGCGACATATTGTAATTCTTTCCTTTATTTTAGTAGTCAGCATCCTTTAGTAGATAAAAAAAGTATAGTGAAGGGCCATTTGGCGAGAGCAGCCTGTATGTCCTCTTTAAGGACAGATTTTAAGGATGAGTGTGAACATTTAAGGATAATATTCATCCAGAGAGGTTACCCTGATAAATTTCTTATGGATATCATTAAGGAAGT
The DNA here is from genome assembly GCF_019279795.1 of Protopterus annectens. NCBI lineage: Eukaryota > Metazoa > Chordata > Ceratodontiformes > Protopteridae > Protopterus > Protopterus annectens. The sequence continues at coordinate 623,309,222 of NC_056731.1, read as the reverse complement.
AACTCTGGGAAGGGGCAGTAGGTATACCCCCATACTCAACAGCGACTTAGGTGAAACACGATTTATTGAAGTAAGTTAGGATCTGTCTAATGACGAAGGTTTTTGTAATGCTGCCTGTTTGAAATATAATAAGGAATTTTATGTTATTAAAGATATTATTTTAAAATATTGGAAGTTATTTAGTCAACTACTTGGGACTTTAGATATTTTTAAAAAAATTCCCAAGTTCATATACAGGAAGGGGGTTTGTTTAAAAGATATGTATCAACGTAGTGTATGTAGTTCTCTGCTCAGCAATCAAAATAACATTGCCACATTTAAATGTGACTGCTATAAACAGTGCTGCTATAAACAGTGCACTTATATCAATAATGCTGAATTTATTTATTTGGAAAGCCATGATAAGGAGTTGAGGACCCAGTCATATTCTTACTGTAACACTGTTGGTTTAGTGTACAATTGCACTTGTACATGCGGTGCCTTTTGCATAGGAAAAACTGAAAGGACAATAAAAAAGCGTATATATGAACATGTTTATAATGAAACATATAATGTAGAGATGAATGCTTTGGCTAAGCATGCAAAAAGTTGTGATAATGTATATTTACATTTTTTGTTTTAGAACAAATGCAAAAAAAAAATGCAAGAGGAGGAAACTAGGAGAACCTCTTGGAGTATAGAGAGCTGTTTTTGAAATTGACTTTATAAGCCAACAGATATCCAGGCTTAAATGAAGGCATTTTTGTTATTCCAGTTTTAAGATTGAGAGAAGCAAAATTATAGTATGTGCATTTTTATACATTATTTAAACATATTATTTAAGTGTTTTTTTGGATCTCGGTTTTACAAAAAATTTTATTTTTCAAGTCATTTATGTACTTACATTTACATATTTTATGTTTATATTTAACATGGTGGCTTTAATAGCATTGTATCTTTATAAATAAGCCTTGATTGTTTTATTGAAATGTTTTTTATTGGTGAATTTTAAATGATCATTTAACTTGAGTAGATATTTAGCACTAGAAGTTTTATGTCTTTACTTCTGATAAAGTTCAAGGTGTTTGAATGAAAGCACTAAACTGTTGTGTTTTACTTGCTGTGATTTGTTAAAGATTTTGAGATTACACCCATACCTCTCAACCTCTTGGAGAAAGAAATATGGACAGACTCATAAATAAAAGTGAGACAAAGGCCCAAAATAGGGATTTTTTTTTAAATATTGTTCTTACAAACTTAGAAAGTTGATAGAATAACTGGCTTTGCATTAGCATGATTTTTTTCTGAAGGATATGAAGTCTGAAACTTAAAGGTCTTTCATTATTTTCTAACTTTAATATTTAATGATTTGCCACTAATTTGCTAGAAAAACAAATTTTATGGAAAATGGAGCAAAAATATGAGGCCAATATCTGAACATTCTGTGAAAATCTGTACAGTTGAGAGGTATGAACACCTACGGACAACTCATTTCTGCTACTGGTATTCTGAAGGCAGTGTTTTGTGTTTTAGTGGTACTTGGTTCTGCTTTTGACCCACTTTTTGTTTTTATACATTTACATATTATGACATTCACTGCAAGTTTAGAGATGATGGCTTAATGTGCTGAAATTTGTGAACTTTACAGAATCTGGCCCATTTCCTTCACTATGCACAAGTTTTATTTTGTTGTTTTGAAAGTGGAAGCATAACTTTAGGTAGCACATCATTTTGGGCAAGAGGCATAAAAATGCAGAGCTCTGCAAAGTGAGTTCTGCCCTGGCACAGCTATCTGCATGAAGCTCTGTATTCTGTTATGTGATACTGGTTTATCTTCCACATTCTGTAACCTGAGAATAATGAGTTATTCAATGTCAAGCTTATTATAATACTTACTTCCAAAGAAATATTTGCAAAACATTGTAAACAGAAAGTGGAGCTAGATCATAAAATGAAAACTGAGTAATGTATTATTATCTGAGTAAATCAAATCTCTGAGAAGAAATAAAAACAGATATGAGATATTGTAAAATTAAAAAACAAGTTTAAACTATTAACAGATAACAGTCCTAGAGGAACTGAGTCTACTTAAAAATGGTACAAACTACACAGACTGATGTCTGATTCTGTGAGTAATAATCCCAACAATTTATGCTGACATGTGTTCCATAATCCAAGCCAACAATAAATCTATGAAAATTAGTAAATATCTTCTCTTCCTGACAGTCAGGAATGTTTTTTGCCTGAAAACTAGAAGCACCAACAGAGTGACAAGTATATTTAGAACTTGATACCAGACATAAATAATTTTCTTTTTTTTCTTTTTTTAATACAAAATCATACTATTTCTTTGGTAGGTGTTGTGAGGTCCTGGACAGGAAATCTGGTTCCTTGTCAATTGGTCTATCAGGGATGTCCCTGTAAGATAAACAACATATGTGTGTGTGTATACATTATATATATATATATATATATATATATATATATATATATATATATATATATATATATATATATAATCTGTATATATATATATATATATATATATATATATGTATATATATATATATATATATATATATATGCGTGTGTGTGTGTATAGATAGATATAGATACAGATAGATATATAAAATACTTGATTTGTTGGCTGTCAGTAGGTAGGAGAGGTGTCACCACCCATCAGTATCACAGTTCTCTGATTCCTTCTATAGCCAACTTACACACAGTCAACTATAATACAGTTCAGGATATTTATCTTTAGCAATGGTTGTCTCACTGTGGAGTTAGTATACATAAGTAAAGGGGTATAGGGTGGAGCCTTCCACATCAGGGATATGTTGGGAGCAAACCCCCCATGAAACATATTTATTGCATGTGTGTGTGTGTGTGTGTGTGTGTGTGTGTGTGTGTGTGTGTGTGTGTAGTAGTTGCTTGGTGTTTGTCATAAAAGTGTGGTCTGCCATGATGTGTTTGTGTGTATTGTGTGCTGTTGGCTGTGTGTGCATGGATGCTGCTTGTAGTGTAGTTATGTTAGAAGGGCTGTATGTGATACAGTGTTGGTTGTATAGTGCATTTAAGAAATCTAACTATGCTATATTTTGGTGTAGTTACTCTGCCAAATAGTTTGTCAGTGGAGTGACCTAATTGGAAATATATCAGAAGTGCTCTTTGTGAAGTGTTGGAGGTATCGTAAGAAATAAGAGTGAGAGCTTGGGGTTACTATACGTGTAGGATTGTGTTTTAATGCTCATACTTTGAGCTGTCCTGAAAGTTTCAGCTTTACAAGTTAGATCATCTGTGCAAAGTTACAGTGTGATTAAGGGCTGGGGAAAGGAATAGATTTACAGTTTTGCATGTGTGCTGATATATGTAAATTTTGTTTTACGTGTCTTGTTTACAGATAGTCTTATGGAAAGGATTTTTGGTAAGTTAAGGTATAGGGATGGAGGTTACAGAACTGGGGCAAGGCTAGTTTTTGGGTAGCACGCATTAGTAATGTGATGGTTGGGAGGGGGTTGAAGCAGTGAAACTATGTTTTTATCTATTGAGTCCATACCAGTTTATTGACTCCATTCATGTACATTTACAGATCAATTATATATTCTTGAAAGAAGTTTTTGTTCCACATATTCATTCATGATGTATTATCTATCATTGAAAAAAGTTACAGAAGAATTCAAAATGTTCCTCATTTTAGAATCAGATATTAGTTTTGCTGCCTATTTATATAGGTTCATAGGTTGGTACTAGGCTATCAGCCCTAGGGGTTATACAAGCCTAGCCATAATTCCCTGGCTATTTCTTCCCACAATATTTACTTCCCTGGACTCCTGCCTAGCAGGGCAATTGATGTGATCCCCGGGGTGAATTTCCTGTCTCCCATCCAATCATCAAGGTTTCTTTTGAAGAGGGACAAAGAGGCACTCTGTTTGACATGTATGGGCAGTCTATTCCAGAGTCTGGGGAGTCTTTGGGTCAGGAACCTATCCCTCCAGCATGTTTTGTTCATTGTGATGACAAGGTTTAGCTCCCTGGAGCATGTGGCTCTGATGGATTTCTTTAAGTGTAGCATGTCCAACAGCTCTGGGTTTGACACGGCCTTGTATTTTAAGCAGAGATTGCCTCTGAGTAGATGATATGCAACAGAGTATAGCTGGAGTTTTTTTATCTGGTCAGCATAGGGCATCTGCTTTAGGCCTGTGATTCATTTAGTGAGGTATTTCTGTGGCCTTTCCAGTTGCTGCGGATGTCTTGAGAGGTACATATCCAATGGAGCATTGTATTCTATAATGAGTCTAATGAGGGATGAGTACTGTGGGACAATGACCTCCTTTTTTCATGATGAAAAGCCCTTGGTGATGAGGTGTGCCACATAGAAGGATTTCCTGACTGTTGCGATGATGTGGTTATCAAAGGTGAAACCACTGTCCACCTTTGTCCCTAAGTCTCTTATCACACTTTCGGTGTTTAGTGTACTGCCATCTATGTGGTAATTCATGGGTACATGTTTTTTTCCCAAAGGAGATAACTATACATTTCTTGGCATTGAGCTTGAGCCCATTGCTATGGAACCAAGCGTCTGTTTCTGTAAGGCCCTTTTGTAAATGTATATAAATTTATTTTTATTTTCATAATTAAATGATAGTAGAAAGAATTATATGCCATTTGTATATCAGATGGATTTGTACAGATGCTTGTGTTGAAAAATATATTTGTAAAGCTGTTTGTGTTAAAAACATAACAACAGTGAGTCCTGCTGGACAGAAAAAAGAAATATGCCTATATGTCAGACTGTATTATAACTGTTGAAATTAATATTGTAGCAGAAGATACTGGAAGAGAAGAGGTTAAGCATAGCCCCAGCTAACGTAGAAAAATACCCTGAAATTAAATTACTTAATTTAGGCCATAAATATTGTATCTCACAGGTCTCAATGCAGCCATAGACAAAAAGTCTGAACTAGGAAGCCTTCTGTATTGTCCTTGGGGGTGAACTAATTGCTACTCTGGAAGGGTGGAAGTTTGAAATTGTTTTATGAATTCCAGAAGTTGCAACAGATCTTAGCAAAGCTCTAGGTGTGTAAGGTAACACATCTGTACTAAATCCTGGCAGCCTCTAGTAAAGGAGATAGTGTGGAAACCAAAGTCAGATGACCAGATGTATGTGATGTCATTTTGTAACCCAGCACAAAAATTCTATTTTAATACAAGATGACACTGAAATCTCAAAGCAGTCTGTTTTTGAAACCTGACAAAGAAGGATCACTTACCTACTTCATTTTGTCTTGCTTTAGTAAGTAAGCGGGGAATCGTAATTGTTTAGATCAGTCAGGAAATATAGTGAGATTAGTTAAGTACTGTTTTGCATGGGCGGCCACGGTGGTGCAGTGGTTAGCATTGCTGCCTCACAGCAAGAGGTTCTCCGGTTCGATCCTCGGCTGGGGTGCCTTCTGTGCGGAGTCTGCATGTCCTCCCTGTGGTTGCGTGGGTTTCCTCCAGGTGCTCCGGTTTCCTCCCACATCCCAAAGACATGCTGCAGGTGGATTGGACACTCTAAATTGGCCCTAGGTGTGCGTGTGAGTGTGCCTTCTGTGGAAGGTTGGGCGCCGGGCTGGCAACTCGACACCATAAAACTCCACTGCCATTCAATGTGCGGACAAGGTGATCTGCTGTGGCGACCCCTAACCAGGAAAAAGCCGAAAGAAGAAGAAGAAGAAGAAGAAGAAGTTAAGTACTGTTTTGCACCTGTCTGAATCTATTCACCTGTGTTATTTTAATATTTCCTGTGATTGAAACTCTGGTGTTTATTGTAAATAGATATTTAGTATTTTCATGTTCTTTTATTATTTATTACATATATTTAAACCTTTCATTGTGGTTGATCCTTTAGACAACATTTAACCTTTTTGAGAGTACTTATATTTATTTGGTGACACTGTGGCCACTCATGAAAGACTTACTGCATTGGTCAAACACTACCATTTGTATTAGTATTAATTTCACTCAGTATAATTAGGTACCCTTGTAAGAGCCTTAGCGTAACTGGCTTTGGAGTATCTGGTGTCAGTAACTACCTTATAGTCTGGGAAAAAGGTAGTAGAGGAAGTAAATCTGTGCCAGCTTGTCTCAGGTGTGTGTGTGTGTGTGTGTGTGTGTGTGTGTGTGTGTGTGTGTGTGTGTGTGTGTGTGTGTGTGTGTGTGCAAATCAAATTTCAAAGAGTGTGTGTGTCAGCTGCTTAGAGCAGGGACACAGAGCACTGGTTTCACAGAGAGAGAGTAATGGATGGCTTAGCTAGGACACTTAGCTGAGGACTCATCTCTACAGCTGTGCCAGTGTGGAGTCTTACTGGGGACCTGGTGAGAGAGAGAGAGAGAGAGAGAGAGGGAAACCCAGACCTCAGACTGAGTGTGTTCCCTGTATGCACAAGGGAAGTTGTGCTTAATGCAGAGAGCTGCATCTAGAACTAGTGTGTGCATCTATTTTTGTTCTAAGTGAACATGCCTCACCTGTGTCAGTGGTGTGGATTCAGGGTCCTTGATTACGGGCCCAGAGAGGTGATGTCACATATTGGAAACAGTTGTGGGATTTAGGCTCCTTGATTACTGGCCCATAGGGGGGACATCACATATTGGTGAGCAGTGGTGTAGATATTAATTGAACTTCTGTAGTCTGTAGGCAGTTGTTACTAAAGCAGCCACAAGGTAAAAATACAGAGTTTAATTTTCACAACAGTTTTAGTTAGTTAGTTAGTTAGTTAGTTAGTTAGTTAGTTAGTTAGTTAGTTAGTTAGTTAGTTTAGTTTAGTTTAATCAGGGAAAGTAGGCAAAGATGTCAGCAGAGGATTATGGGAAGCTGACAAAGAACCAGTTGGCGAAGGTTTGCAAAGCCAAAGGAATGGTGCATGCAACCTGACTAAAGAGGAAATAATTACAGCCTTAGTCACAGCTCAGACCAGCAACCAGGAGGGTAACCAGTCTGGTGTATGGAATTTGCAGCCCTCAGAAACAGGACAGTTCACCTTTTCCTCAGAGGACTTAAAAACCCATCTGGAGTTAAAGTAACTTGAACTGGAGGCCAAACATTTGGAAACAGAATCAGCAGAGAGACTGTGGCAGGCAAAACATATGGAATTAGAATCAACAGAGAGATTGTGGTGTTTCTAGGCTGAAGAAAACGAGAAACAGCGCCAACATGAGAGGGAGATTCTGACTATTTGTCAGGGTCATAGAGGTAATGGGGAAGGGAATAACTGAACCTCAGAAGCAATGAAGGTCAGCAAATTCTTGCACAGTTTACAGAGGGTGATAATTTTGAGTTTTATTCATGTATTTGAAAAAGTATGTAAACAGTATAATACTAACCAAGGGCTCTGGGTATGGTCCTTGACCCCTTTACTCAATGGTAAAGCTTTAACAGCTGTTTCTAAATTGTCTGATAAGGATTGTTTGTTTAAATTATGATAGAGTAAAACAATGTTTACTAGAATGTTTTAAGTTAACACCTGAAGCTTACAGAGAAAAGTTTTGTGAGCATAAACGCAAGGCAGATGAAAGTGTGTGTGATTATATTGCTGATTTAAGCACTTTTTTTCATAGGTGGGTGAATGGGTGTCAGGTCACCACTTTTGAAGGGCTGGCAGATATTTTTGTGAGGGAACAAGCCCTTAGCACTTTTCCTGAGGACATGAGAATCTGGTTGGCAGACCAGGAGTGTAACTCTGCACATGAGCTGGTGAAAAAAGGGGATCTCTTGTTAGCAAGCAGGGCACCACTGCACAAGAAGGGGACATCCAGTGCTCCACATGGATATAAGGGAAACTATAGTAGGCAGTCTAACCACCCCAACAAAGTCATAGGTTCATAGCTGGTTACTAGGCTATTGATCCAAAGGTCTTTATAAACCTAACCATGTGTACCCAGTTTGATACTAGAGAAATTACCGCCCCATAAGCTTGACGAGCCTGGTCTGCAAAGCTATGGAGAGGATCATTATGGAACTCATAAACAAAGACATTGGGGACCTACAAACATTGGATCCTACCCAATTTGGCTTTGTCAAGGGCAGATCCTGGCTTTTGAACTTGGTCGACTTTTTTGAAACCGTCACTAAGGCCATTGATGAAGGTAAGGCAGTTCACAAAGCCTACCTTGACCTTGCAAAAGCCTTTGACACAAACCAGTGGTTAAGGTGTTTGCCTTACAAACACAAGGTGCAGGGTTTGAGCCTCACAAGGGATAATGGGCTAGACTTAAAATGGCTCGCAAGGGCAGTTAGCCTAGTACTAATCTATGAATCTATGAACCTGTGAACCTATGAACCACACTCGGGCATCATAGACAAACTCACCAGCTTAAATGTAAACCCATATGTCACGAGATGGGTTGCAAACTGGCTCAAGGACAGAACCCACAGGGTCAGAGTTGCTGGAGCTATGTCAGACTCTAAGCTAGTCACAAGAGGTGTCCCACAGGGCTCAGTCCTGGGACCCCTCTTGTTCGGCATTTATTTTTCCGAGGTACAGGCAAACATAGGAGGATTGTGGCTGACAAAGTTCGCAGATGACTGCAAACTGGGCGCCATAATTGATACTCCAGCAGACACAAACATCCTTCAGAGAGGACTCATAGAAACGGATAATTGGTGCCAGAGCCATGGCCTTAAGCTTAACGCCAAAAAATGTATAGTCATACCCTTTGGGAAAAACAAGGTACCCACAAATTACCACATAGGTGGTAATCCATTAAGTACGGAAGAGGTAATCAGGGACCTAGGGACCCAGGTTGACAGTAACCTCTCATTTGACACTCACATTGCCAAAGTGGTTAGGAAGACCTTCTATATTGCCCACCTTATCATGAAGGGTTTCACATCTAGATCAAGAGAGGTCATTGTGCCCCTGTACTCATCTCTTATTAGGCCAATTATTGAGTACAATGCCCCATTTGGGATGTATCTTACCCGACACCTGCAGCAGTTAGAAAGACCCCAAAAGTTCCTCACCAAGAGGATAAAGGGTCTTAAACATATGTCATATGCTGCCTGACTGAAAAAACTCCAGCTCTATTCAGTCGCATATCGCCTACTCAGAGGTGACCCGTGCCTAACGTACAAGGCCATGTCCAATCCGGAATTAATGGACATGCTCCACCTCAAAAAATCCAAATCCATCAGAGCCACGAGAGCAAGAGACTTAAACCTCAACACAGAAATAAATAGGACATGCTGGAGGGACAGATTCATAACCCAGAGGCTCCCTACACTCTGGAACAGAATCCCAATCCATGTTAGGCAGAGCCCCTCACTAACTCTATTCAAGAGAAGTCTTGACGAGTGGATGGGAGATCGTAGGTTTACCCCGGGGGTTATCTCTGTGTCACTACTAGACAAAGGCACAGTAAACTAAACCCTAAATGGGCGTAGTATTCTCATCCTAAGAGGTGGTGAAAGCCACACACACTCTGGCTAGGCTTATAAATGCCCTAGGGCAGATAGCCTAGTACGAACCTATGAACCTATGAACCTATAAGGATCATGCCTAAGCTCAAGATCTTAGTTAGCAATGACTGCCCATATCTAGGAGGGTCATAGATGGAATTCCTGGAAAGAATTTACAGCTCCCATCCAGTCATCCAGGCTACCCTTAAATAGGGTCATAGAGGGGCTCTATTTGATATGAATGGGTAGCCTATCCCAGAAGCACTGCAACCTCTGAGAGACATATCTGTCTCTCCAGCAATTCCTATTTATGCCACAGGCAAGGTTAAAATCCCTGGGGCGGGTGACTCTTGCCCCACTTGACTTGCAGATTTGCAGCATTTCCATTAGGTTTGGGTCCAAGATTGTACTGTAGGCCAGGTACAAGTCTCCTCTAAGTAGTCTGGAGACTACTGAGTACAGTGACAGTGACTTCAGTCTGTCAATGTATGAAATGTGGTAGAGACCCTGAATTTTCTTGGTTAGAAATCTCTGATGTCCCTCAAGTTGCAGGTGCCTGGTAAGGTACATACCAAAGGGAGCATTGTACTCAATTATTGGCCTGATGAGGATCGAGTACAGGGGGTTTATGACCTCTTTCACTCATGAGGCAATGCCTTTGATAATGAGGTGTGTGATGTAGAATACCTTCCTTACCACAGTAGACAGATTGTGGTCAAAGTTTAGCAGTCAACTTGTATTCCCAAGTCTCTCACTACTGAGTTGTTATGTTAGGTATTATTATTTATATGATATCTGCATGGATACTGTTTTTACTGAAGGGATGATAATGCATTTTTCAGCACTGAGTTTGAGTCCATGGCTTTGGCACCAATCACTGGTTTGTGTAAGTCCCTCTTGAAGTACATTGACATAATTTGGGGATTCAATGATTGCACCTATTTTGCAGTCATCAGCAAACTTGGTCAGCCTGGCCTGAACTTCTGAGAAGTATATACCAAACAATAGGGTGGCCAGCATTGACCCCTTTGGAACCCCACCACAGGCAGTTATTCTGGTTGAGGTAAAGTCTGCGACATTGACTGAATGTGATCTGTTGGTGAGCCAGTTAGCAACCCACCTGTTAATATAAGGATTGATATTCAACTGGGAGAGTTTATTAATGATGCCCAAAAATGAGATTGTGTTGAAGGCCTTGGCTAAGTCAAGGTAGGCTGTAAGCACAGATTTGCCTTCATCTGTGGCTCTGGTGATGTTTTCAAAGAAGTCCACCAGGTTTAACAGGCATGACCTGTCTTTGACAAAAACCAAACCATGTCAGATCAAGGGTTTGGAGATCACCTATATCCTTATTTATAAGGTCCACGATGATTCATTCCATGGCCATACAGATAAGGCTGGTTAAGCTTATGGGTCTGTAGTCCCCAGAGTCTATTACTGTGCCTCCTTTAAGAAGGGGGATGACAGTTGCTGTTTTCCATTCAGCAGGAACAAAACCAGTACTCCGACTGTGGTTGAAAAGATCACCTAATGGAGTTGTTAACTCATGTTTTAAACCATTTAAAATGCAACCTGGGATGCCATCCAGTCCCATAGAGGCTGTGCTTTTGGCCTTAGAGAGAGCATTAATGACTTGCTCTTTGGAGATGCAAGGTGGGGGGAGATGTAGAGGTAATGCTTTGTGAAATGTTTGGAGGGAACAGGGGGATGAAATTTTCTCCAACCCTGTCAGTTAATAGATTAGCTATTTTCACAGGATCAGTGTGTATGATGCCATCCACAACTAGTTTGGCACAATGGTGCAGCAGTAGTGTTATCACCTTACAGCAAGAGGTTCTTTGGTTCAGTTCTCAACTGGGGTGCCTTCTGTGCAGAGTCTGCATGTCCTCCCTGTATTCATATGGGTTTTCTCCGGGTACTCTGGTTTCCTCCCATGTTACAAAGATATGCATCTGGAACTTTTCTCCCTGGGCCTCTGCTGAAAATTAGCTTTGTTCCAAGTCAGACTTTCTAGGTAAACAAATGTTAAATGAATAAATAGTTCAGCACATGTCTGGGTCCTACCTTTTATGTTACAGATATAGCTGAAGAATGCCTTATGGTTATCCTTAGCTATGGTTGCTATTTTTTTTCAAGGTTGCCCTTAGAGGATTTTACAAGTTGTCTTATTTGTTTGTTCAAGCAGAGGAGGTTCTCCTTCCAGTACTGGGACCTCTCTTTTTTATTGTTAGACAGCAACATCTTCCTCTTGTATTAATGTTAGATGTCCACCAGGCAGGCTTGTTTTTTTCTTGAGGATCTTATTTTGATCCTATTAGGTACAGCTGTGTCAATACATTTGTATAAGTGTACAGGGCATTTGTGTACACCTTAGTATGGTTGTCAATGCCATCTGTGGGAACAGGAACTTGGAAGTTATTTATGACATCCTTTAGGAGGGTGTAATTAGCTTTGGTAAAACTGTATGACCTGATGAAACCTAAGAGGGGTTCAGGTGTTATAGCTACTTCAAATGTGGCTCAGATGTGTCAAGCAGAGTGTCTCTTTGGCCCTCTTCAAAAGGAACCTTGATGATTGGATGGGTGATAGGAAATTCACCCCTGGGATCACATCAGTCACCCTGCTAGGCAGGGGTCCAGGGAAGTAAATACTGTGGGAAGAAATAGCCAGGGAATTGTTATGGCTAAGCTTGTATAGGCCCTAAGGTCAATAGCCTAGTACCAACCTATGAACCTATGAACCTATGACTTATCTGTGATCAGATTTGGCCAGTGAGGGTCCTATACTTGTAGTGGTGCAACAGTCACCCATGTTGGTGAGGACTAGGTCAAGAATATTTTAGCACCAAGACATTAGTGTTAACAAAGTCCAGGAACCTTTGTGCAAGCATGTTGGTACTCATGTAAGTTTCCCAGTCACTGGAGGGACAGTTAAAATTGCCCATGACTAGAGTGTTTAGTTGTAATTTGATTGACTCAAGTAGGTCCCAATAAACAGAGTGGCTATCCTGGTTCATTGAAGGAGGCCTATAGCTAATAATGACTTGAAGGGGGCTCTTACCCACAGTTAGTTGAACACTGGAGTAACTCCATGGATTTTTCTGTCTGGTCTGTCTAAAGGTGCATTTATATTTGATGAAGATATATACTCCTCCTCTTTTGGTTCTCACACAATCATTTTGCAGTCTGAAAGTGTGGAAGACATTGTAGCCTTGCAAGGCCTGGGTACACTCTGTGGCCTTGAACCAAGTCTCTGTGACTTGAGTGCTTCCAGAGAGTGCAGTTTCTGATTTAAACTCCTAGCATTTAGCAGCATAACCCTTAATTTATTTGTGAGTCATATTTTCACATTGGAAATTTTGTTCCTGAGACCTTGCCTAAAAATGGCTCTGGAGGGGGCAAGTGACATAGCCAGTAAATGAAAGCCTAGAGGTGACAGGTGAAGACCATCTCTGGCAAAGCAGCATGGACTACCAACCATGTCATCCCAGGCTGACAGGATCTGGATGCCCTTAGAATGACACCAGAAACTAAGCCAAATGTTAAAGTCAATCATTTTTGTTTATATTGTGGTATCATCCTAAGTGAAGGAAGAAGGCTGCTCAAGGTTAGTAACAGGGGAAGCCACTATTTCAGGTACACAGCCAGGAAAAGGGTTAGATGTTTTAAATGTAACCAGTGGGGCCAAGTATCATATAAATGAAAACACAAATACCACGGCCGGACTGCAGAGAAATGTTTTAAAATACTTTAATTAAACGTTTACAGAGAAACGTTTTAAAATACTTTAATTAAACATTTATAAATGTCCATGGAGGCAAGGTGGGGGATCCAGCAAGTGGGAACAACAGTATGCCAGTGAAAAGATGCCAGGAGACAACAGGAGTACCAAACTATCACCAGAGTTTATATCCTATCTTAGTGAATGGAAAGCAGGCCACTGCTAAGAGAGAGACAACATCTGATATAACCATTGTGAATCCTGCAGTGGTTAAAGAAGAGGAGTACTTGCTTGGGCAGTCCACTCCAGTCAGAGGTTTAGGAGGGACCCCATTTCAAATACCCTTGGCCAGGGTTCACCTTGACTGGGACAGTGGAAAAGGAAGCAAACTAGAAGGTGTGTTTTAGAATATCCCAGCAGATGTCTTCATAAGGAATGATTTTGATAATGCAGTACCTTGTGTGCATGCAGTTGCATGCAGTCAGGCTTGGAGACAGGTATGTGTGTCTGGTAGCCTGAGGGAGACCCACACAGAGCCCACCCTTGAAGTCAGGGCTAGTGAGGTGGCTATTTCAAGGAGGGAGCTATCTTGTAGCAGTGTGCCTGAAGGTGAGACACAGCTACTGGTAGGCACTGATGTTCCCTTGGACAGAGTGACTGCAAGGGCAGAGGTGAGTGGTAGTACTCAGGCTGACCGTGAGGCACAGTTGTCAGGGGATGCCAGGTTTCCTGTGGAAATGGAACTGGGAAGAGTCACAAAGATAGAGTTGTGACAGGCTCAGCTCTTGGACCCTACATTATGAGGCTTGAGGGAGGAAGCTAAGGAGGTGCCTGATTCTCAAGGAAAAGGGAGTCTGTATACTGGAACAAAGGGTTACTGTATAGAGAGTGGATCTCTGTGAGAGAGCTAGAGGCTAAGGTAATACAGCAGTTGTAGTGCCCATATCCTACCATCTGGCACTTCTAGCCATAGCCCATGACATTTCTTTTGCAGGTCATATGGGCATAAAGTATACCAAGACATGTATTATGCAGGACTTTTATTGGCCTGGGATTGCAAGGGATGTAACAGGGTACTGCAAGAGTTCTGAGCAGTGCCACAAAGTAGTCAAGGCTCTTTTAATGCCTTTGCCTGTGACTGAAGAGCCATTTCAGTGAGTAGCTATGGATATCGTGGGTCCTCTGAACACCTAAAATTTCACAGATAAGAAGTATATCCTGCTGATACTAGATTATGCTTCTAGATACCCTGAGGTGGTGGCTCTGTCCTCCATTAAGGCAGAGAAGGTAGCACATGCTTTATTAGAGATTTTCAGCAGGTTATGTTTCCCGAGAAAAAGACTGACTGACAGAGGTACCAATTTCATGTCAGACCTGCTGGTTTGTCTGTGGGAGCACTGTGGTGTGAAGCACCCAAAGACCACCCACTACCACACCCAGATTAATGGCCTTGTGGAGAGGTTAGACTTTACACAAAAGACCAATGCTATGGGCATTTGAAGACCAGTTTAAGAGAGAATGGGACAGATATTTGACTCGTGCTATTTGCATACAGAGAGGTACCCCAAGAATCCACAGGTCTTTCAGCCATTGAGTTGCTGTATGGGCATAGGGTGAAGGGGCCTTTAGATTTGATTAATGATGAGTGGGAGGGTGAGTGTGAATCCCATAAGGCTTCTGTTGAGGCATATATCCTAAACCTCAGGACAAGGCTTAGGGGGCTCATGTGCTTGGCAAAGGAGAACCTGGCAGAAGCCCAACAGCAGAAAAAGGACTGGTATGAAAGGATTGCTTGAGCCTGAGAGTATGTTATGTGACAACAGATTATGGTTCTCATTCCTGTCAGACAAAATATGCTGCAGTCAGCTTGGGAGAGACCCTTCAGAGTTGTAAGGAAGATCAGTGATGTTATCTACATGGTAGAACTGCTAGGCAGAAGGCAGGGGCACAAACTGTACCATGTTAACATGATGAAGCCTTACCAGGATAGGGAGGCCCTTGTGTTGACTATTTGCAGTGGATGGCAGGAGGAGTCTGAGGGGGGTATCTGGTGACTTCAGTGGAAGGGGTAGTAATGTCCCAGTGGCTATCCTCTATCCAGGTTCTTGATATCTGAGCAGTATTACAGGAGTTTGAGGGCATGTTCATTGGGAAACCTAGGTGCACCCACCTGCTGCAGAACCATGTGGATACAGAACCCCAAAGGCCTATCAAACAGGCCCCTTACAGGGTGCCTGAGTGAGTTAGACAGACTCTGAGGGAGAAGATACAGGAACTGTTGGAAATGGGGACAATCCAGGAGTCCAGCTGTCTCTGGGCCTCCACAGTGGTGTTGGTATCAAAGAAAGATGGCAACACCAGGTTCTGTGTGGACGACAGAAAACTACATAGTCACTCAGAGTCAGCTGTTTACTTCATGCCTAGAACAGATGAAGCCACAGAGAGGCTGGGTGGGGCTTAGTATCGGACCACTATTGATCTAACCAAGGGCTACTGGCAGGTGCCTTGGACTCCCCCTGCTAGTGGGACGTCAATCTTTGTGACTCCTTTCAGATTATATCAGTTTACAAAAATGCCCTTTAGGATGAAAAATACCTCAGCAACCTTTCACAGGCTGGTAGATCATATCCTAGCAGGAGCAAGAAATTATGCCCTTGCTTACCTGGATGATATTATCATTTACAGCCATTCCTGGCATGTCAGGAAGGTCCTGGGCAAACTGCAAAGGGCAGGGTTGACAATTAAGCCCAGTAAGTGTCAGGTGGGTATAGCAGAGGTCTCCTACCTGGGACATAGAGTGGGGAGTGGTAAGATGAGGTCAGAACCTGCCAAAGTGGAAGGTATCCACACATGGCCTGGCCCTGTTACCAAAAACTAGGTGAAAGCATTTTTGGGGACAGCAAGGTACTACAGAAAGTTAGTTCCCAATTATAGTACAATAGCTGCTCCCCTCACAGACCTGATGAGGAACAATGGGACAGATAAGGTAGTGTGGATCCCAGCCTGTGTGCAGGCATACCAAAGGGTTAAAGGGGCTTTGTGAAGACCCCTTGTGTTAGCCAGTCCAGATTACAGCAAATAATTTGTTGTGCAGGTGAATGCTTCGAACCACGCGTTGTGGGCTGTACTCAACCCAGGTTTCCTCAGAGAGAGAAGAGCACCCAGTTGTATATCCCAACCGCAGACTCCAATCCAGGAAAGAATGTTATGCAGCTGTGGAAAAAGAATCTCTAGCCATAGTATGGACACTGCAGAAACTTCAACCTCATCTGTATGGATGGAAATTCACTGTACTTACAGAGTACAATCCCTTAACATGGCTTCATCGAGCCAGCTAGCAAAATGCCAAGTTATTAAGGTGGAGCCCAGCATTGCAGGCATATAATATGACAGTGCAACACCAAAGTGGAGCCAGTAATGACAATGCAGATGGGCTCTCAAGGCAGGGTATGGATTAATGTGTTCCCAGACAGGCTCATGTCCCTCAAGTCACGTTTCTCCAGGGTCACTTAAGAAACTAGCTTGAGTCTTCAAAGGGGGAGAGATCTAATGATGTGAGGTATTGCCAGCTATGCTAGGAGTAGTAGGGCAGTGGATGTATAACATATGCCTGCATAGCTAGATGGAGTTTTCTAAAGAATTATATGTCATTTGTATATCAAACTGATTTGTACAGATGCTTGTGTTGAAAATGTATTTGTAAAGCTACTTGTGTTCAAAATGTACCAATAGTGGGTCCTGCTGCACAGAGAAAAGAAATATACTTGTATGTCAGACTGTATCATAACTGTTGAAATTAATACCGTAACAGAGGATACTGGAAGAGAAGAGGTTAAGCTCAGCCCCAGCTGACTTTTAGAAAAATATCCTGAAATTAAATTATTTAATTTAGGCGATAAAGATTGTATCTCACAGGTCTCAATGCAGCCAGAGACAAATGTTTGTACTAGGAAGCCTTCTGTATTGTCCTTGGGGGTGAACTAATTGCTACTCTTGAAGGGTAGAAGTTTGAAATTATTTTATGAATTCAAGAAGCTGCAACAGATCTTAGCAAAACTATGTGTGTGTAAGGTAACACATCTGTGCTAAATCCTGGCAGCCTCTATTAGTGTGATGCTTTAATACTAGATGAGACTGAAGTCTCAGAGCAGTCTGTTTTTGAAACCTGACAAAGAAGGATCACTCACTTACTTCATCTTGCCTTGCTTCAGTAAGTAATCAGGGAATAGTAATTCTTTAGATCAGTCAGTAAAATATAGTGAGATTAGTTAAGTGCTGTTTTTTGTATCTGTGTGAATCTATTCATCTTTGTTATTTTTAATATTTCCTGTGATTGAAACTCTGGTGTTTATTGTAAACAGATATTTAGTATTTTCATGTTCTTTTATTATTTATTATTAAATATATTTAAACTTTTCATTGTGGCTGGTCCTTTACAGAATATTTTAACTTTTGTGAATACTTATATTTATTCGGTGACACTGTGGCCACGCTTGAAAGCCTTACTACATTGGTCAAACACTATTGTTTTCATAGTATTAATTTCACTCAGTATAATTGGGTACCCTTGTAACAGCCTTAGAGTAGCTGGCTAGGAGAGTGAGTAAATCTGTGACAACCTTTCCCAGGTGTGTGTGTGTGTGTGTGTGTGTGTGTGTGTGTGTGTGTGTGTGTGTGTGTGTGTGTGTGTGTGTGTGTGCAAATCAAATCTCAGAGTGTATGTGCCAGCTGCTTGGAGCAGGGACACAGAGCACTGATTTCAAAGAGAGACAGGTGGAGGACTCTGCTTGGACACTCAGCTGAGGACTCAACTCTACAGCTGTGCTAGTGGGGAATCTTACTGGGGGCCCTGGAGAGAGAGGGGGGAAACCCAGACCCCCTATTGAGTGTGTTCCCTGTGTGCCCTTAAGAGAAATTGTGCTTGATGCAGACAGCTGCATCCAGAAATACGTCCCTTACCAGTGTCAGTGGTGAGGATTCAGGCTCCTAGATTACTGGCCCAGAGAGTGGATGTCACGATTACTGTATAATATGTGGATTAATATACCATTTACCTGTACTAAAAAATACAACCAGCATGTTACTGTTTCTTTAAGTGTGTGTTTGTGTTCTTGACTAAAAAGTAAAAACATTTTTCTTTCTTTTTGTATGTTTGCTTCTCTTTGTCACAGGAGATAGTAATGCATTAATGAAACTGGTTGCAAAAGCTAGTTAAAAAAAAAAAAAAACAGCTTTACTAATTAGATGCCTGAATCCAGAAATTTTAGACCCAATTTTTTTATTAATTTGCATCATGCTGTAAACAACACGAGATGGAAAGGTGATGGAATGGGGTAAGCCCATACAGAAGGTTGAACTGAAGGTTAGAGACTGCCTTCCTGACCAGATTAATATCAAGAATATATATAAACAGAAATATATAGGAGAGTCCTGAGTGAAAGTCCCACTCTGGTAAAGTTTTTAGTTTAGTCTAGAACAGAAGAAGCTGCTATTAAAAAAGGGAAAATTAGTACAGCATATAAAATATTGCATGATAACTAATGAGCTTTGGGAACAAAACAATTTATCCAGAGACATCTTAAGTGTTTTGGGGCTATGCAGAGATGATAAGAAAGGGGTTATGGTGGGGTAGAAGGGGATTACTTGGTTGTGAACTTGGTATATTGGTATGAATTTATCACTACTCGCAGGGTACAAGGTTTGGTTCGCACTTTAGTGTACATAGGAGATGTCAAGTTGCTGGTGTGGTGGGAGGGAGGCCTAGCTTCTTAATGTTGTCCTTTCTTTTGGCAGATGACTGATATGCAGACTTTGCAGCAGAGATGGGTGGCCATTGTTTAGCAGGCTAAAGAGGTGTTCCAAGAATTGCCTACCAGTGAGTTGCTGGTGGCCAAGGAACCTGGTGAGTCCAGTGAGAAAAGGAGAAGGCCAGCAGTGAAGAACAGGATGGTAGTCCAAGGGAAACAGGCACGGCAATCAAGGGATGCTGTCATGGTGTAAGTTCTGGCCATTGGATCAGTGCATGATGTGGCTGCATAAGGACATGTTGGTGGGAGTTTCTGTAGGCATGTCAGACTTAGTATTTTGGGAATAGCTTGGGTATAGGTGGAGATGAGTCAAGTTAGGAGTCTGCTGGAACTGCAGGAGCCATGGATGATCTGCAGAGGATTAGGGAAGGGGGCAGGTTCAAGGTGAGGCATTCATCGAGGAGGGTAGTGCAGGGTTTTCATGGGGAGTGTCATGTCATCTGTAGGCAGGAAGGAGTCACAACATGAGGCTGGGTTGGATTTTGGGACCCGGCCAGGTGATTGGTTAGCTACACAGGCCCTGGGGCAAGGGAAGGGGCAATCTTTCTGACTCCTCACATATTGTCCTTAGTTAAAGAAAAGATCTGGAATTGGGAGCATGTCAACCTTTTCAAATTAATTGATGTGGAAGGGGTTAAATGCTTGCTGGAATCAGCAACTCCAAATAGCAAAGATTTTCTGGTGGCTTTACAGCCTTGGGGCAGAAAAGAGTAAGTAGGGCATTAGGCTTTGTGTACTACATTGTGTTTGGTTGGAAAAGGATACCACCTTTGCCTTATCACTCTTGGCTACTTTTCTCATGATCTGTGAGGCTCAGTGTCTATGTGTGGGAAATGCTTGGTTGTGGTATGATCAGAGGTTTTGTAAGTGGAAAGCAGGGGTGAGGCACCTGACATATGGCTAGTCACTATGACAGATAGCTTTGCAGATGTTAGCAGAGGGGGTAAGTTAGGAGGGTAATGAGTGGGGGGTATGTTGGGCTTTTAATGAGGGGTTTTGCTCATTGATGTGCAGGTTCTCACACACTTGTTCTAAGTGTTCGGGAATACATCCCGCTGTGCAGTGTTGTCAGCAGGAAAGCAATTTGGACAATCTAAGTTCACTTTCAATCAACTTGGATGGGTTACCTTCTTTGTCTCAGGATTTCAGAGTCTGTGAGGTAGGGGGAATTTTCATGCGTAGGGGGAGTGTCCTTTCGAGGGATGAGGGGAAGAACAGGGGATGCATTCTCCCATTAAGGTGCAAGTTCTGAGGCATATGCTCAAGGAATTTCCTGATTCAGCAGTTGTGGAAGAAGTAATTACTGGGGTTTTTCAGGGATTTTCTAATAAATCAAGGCTTGGAGGGGATGGAGCAATCTGTAAAAATTTGCATTCAGTGCCGGGGAGAAGATATTTTGGAAAGTTTGGTGGAGAAGGAACAGTAGACAGGTAGGTTATTGGGCCCTTTTGGCAGTGCTCCCTTTTGGCAGTTTTAAGGTCTTACCATTAGTTTTGGTTCCTTAGAAGTCTGCAGGTGAATATTGGTTGACTCACCACTTGTCTTATCATGAAGGGAACGCCAATAAAGAGTTTATATTTGTAGAGGATGGCAAGGTGAGTTATGCATGTTTTGATGATGTGGAGCAGGTTATTTGGGGGTTTAAGGATCCATGGTTGAGGAAGATGGATATTGAATCCACATTTTCACTACTTCCAGTATAGGAGGAAGAGTGGCCATTATTAGGCATGGTGGTTATTAACAAGTTTTATTTTTATAAAGCTATGTTGATGAGATGCTCAGTAACCTGTGCCACTTTTGAGAAGTTTAGCACTGCACTTCATTGGATTTGGAAGGAGCAGGTGGCTGTACATTACCTAGATGATTTCCTTATAATAAGTGAGGGGTGTAAAGGGGGTCTATATTAAATTCTCGAAAGCCGACAATGTAGAATCTGACATTATCGACACAAGAATAGCGAAACTGCAGAACATCGAACAAGTAAACGGAAATCTCCATAATGGGAGATTTCCGTTTACTTCAATGTAGTGTGGTCTCGGAGTTGGTATATTTAAGTAGCGGGGGGTGTGGGGGTGCAGGGGGGGCTTGCCGCCTACCTACACAGTTTCATTTTTTTTTTTTTTTCTTTTCTGAACATTCAATGTTTTAACAGTTCGATCACTAAAGGTCAACCTTTAGTGATTCGAACTGTTAAATATTCGATGTTCTAATATAGACCCGTTTGAAGCAGTGATGGAAGGTATGCAAGAGATTTTGGAGATGTGTGAAGAGCTTGGTGTTCCATTGGCTTTACAGAAGTTGGAAGGCTTGGCCAAGGCATTGGACTTTTGGGGTTTGCTAGTGGATGCAGAATCTAGATTGTTTCATTTACTGGTTGAGAAGATAACACATTTGAAAGAAAAGCTTGGCTGGGTGAAGTTCAAGGACAAGGTGCAGATTAAGGATGCCATGGAGCTCTTAGGGCTTCTGATTTTTGCAATATCAGGCAGTTCCCCCAGGTTGTACATTTTTTAGGTCCGTGACCTTTATGTTAAAAGGGGGTAAAAGCAAATATCATTGGGTAGGAACTGGTGAGTTGGCATGAGCTGATTTAGCACTGTTTTTGACCTTTTTGGAACAGTTTAATGGTGTCTCCTTTCAGCAGCTGGATTTGGTTGGTCAAGGGGAATTGCAGTTGTTTACAGATGTGGCAGGTGGTATTGGCATAGGAGCATTTTTTGTGGTAAATGGTCTGTGGCTCATTGGCCAGCAGATTGGAAGAATGAGTGGAAGAAAGCTGTAGTCTTTTGGAGTCAATGCCAGTTTGGGTGGCGTCTGTGGTTTGGCAGGCATGGCTGAGGGGAAAGAGTGTTATATAGGTGTTGGCAGTTGAATAGACAGGTTTTAAAGTTTTGTTGCAGGGTTTAGCTTTGGTGGATGGTGAGTCAGTGGATTATACTTTGTGGGTGACATTGGCCTCATGGATGTATTATGGAGCATTTATGATGTCAGAGTTGTTAGAATTACTAGTTTAGGGGGGATGTCACTGTATTTTCTGTGGCATTGCACATTCAGTTGCATAGATCTAAAATGGATCAGGTAGGGATGGGCTTGCAGATCGTTCTTGGGAAGAAGAGGAATGAGTGGTTGTGTCTGGGGGTTGATCTAGGAAATTACTAAGAGCCCATGTGGGTAGTCCTCAGGATTTGGTTTTTCGGTTGAGAGGGGGTAAGGTGACAACGGGTAATCAGTTTGTGTGTGTAATGAAGAGGGCTTTGCATTGTATTGAT
The DNA here is from genome assembly GCF_019279795.1 of Protopterus annectens. NCBI lineage: Eukaryota > Metazoa > Chordata > Ceratodontiformes > Protopteridae > Protopterus > Protopterus annectens. The sequence goes on along the minus strand of NC_056731.1, from coordinate 623,287,011 downwards.
TTTCCAGGAGAGAGGTTTTCCACTCATTCCTTTTGCATGTGAAGGGCCTCAGATTTACCAAAGGAAGGTAGATCAGTTGAAGTTATTAAGAGGGTGAATCACTGGGCTTCAAATTACTTATTGCCTTGTATTAGATAATTGACTGAAGTGTTGAACTGGTATTTATGTTTTTTTTTTTTAGGAAAGGAAATTCTCATCCTGAGTTATTTATATATTTATTGGGCAGTGAAGCATGCTACAGTTAGGCCGGCTGGCAATGAAATGGGTTTGCATCACTTCAGGAGAAGAGTCATATGGCATTGTATCGGAGGCCTCAGGTGGAATCAGCTCATGCATGAATTTGTGTTTATATAGTCATGGAAGGGGCTTCCTTGAATATTACTGATACATTTGGCAGGTAATGATTTGGGAATAATTCCAAAGAGGCAGAAGTATATAGAATAAGAGAGGATTTGGTTGCTTTGAAGAGGTTATATCCGGGTATGTCTATTGTGTGGTGCCAAATAGTACTATGTTATTTTTGGAGGAATGCTGGCAATTTTATGGCATTAGAATGGGCTCAGCAGCTTGTTAATTGTAGGCTGGCAAGGTAACTGGTTTCTTTGGGTATGCATACAGTAGAGCCCAGGGATTTTGATGACAGGGTCCAAATTTTGTTCATAGAGGATAGACAGTATCTGAATGAGTTTGGTTTGGATTTGTTTAATTTACATTTAGGTTCATTTTTGTAGGGTCTAGTTTAAGTCCTGCAGTAAGTGAGCGGGAACAGCCTGAGACAGGCTGGTGGGCAGAGAAGAGGGGCAGGTTTGTCCCTCTTCTGTTCCTCTTCTGGTGGTGAGTGTTTGATGCAAGGAGTTTGGGGGATGAAAGCAAGCAGTAGGATGCTGCTTTGATAAATATGAATAAGTGAGCAGTTGTGACGATGCTGGTTATTGGACAGGGTGAGTGGAGATACACTGCCCTGATGAATGTGTATGTTGTGATTTATAAATTGAAATGCTTCAATAACGTTATGAAAGCGAGCGGTAGGACACTATTTTGATAAGTATTAATAAATGAGCGGTGGTGATGACACTGCTTGTTAGACAAGGTAAGTAGGGATATGCTGCCCTGATGAATGTTTATGTTGTGATTAATAAATTAAAATATTTCAATAAGGTTATGTCAATGGAAGTTTAATAAAAGGTCATCAAATGCCATTTAGGTGTGGTGTGGTTTTATTGAAGGATACCGGGACAAAATGAGGTTTGGGAACAAACCAATTTGTCCAGAGACATCTTCAGTGTTTTGGGGGCTATGCAGAGATGATAAGACAGGGGGTTAGGGTGGGTAGAAGTGGGTGGAGGAGGATGTTAAGGCTATGATAAAGGGAATGAGGTTAAGTAGATTTGTGAGCTATGAAGGGTTAATTCAGTAGGGGGAGATTTGGGAGGAAGAGAGGTAGGTGTGTGGTGGAGCTGAGAGAATTTTATGTGAGTGTAGCTGGGAAAGGGATTATATTTAGACGTGAACTTGTTACCCAGTCTATCTCTCTCTTTTGAGGATATTGTGGATTTTGTTTGCCTTTGTGGTTTGGGTGCTTAGGTGGAGGTGACGGGCAGACTTGTCCCTCTTCTTTTCCCCCTCTGGTGTTGGGTGTTTGATGCAAGTTTGGGGGATGAAAGCAAGCACTAGGATGCGGCTTTGACAAATATGAATAAGCGAGCGGTGGTGACGACGCTGCTTATTGGACAAGGGGAGTGGGGATACACTGCCCTGATGAATGTTTATGCAGGCAGGAAATGCTGGCTGTGTGATGGGAGAGACTGAGAAACAGAGCAAAGGTGAGTTATGCATGTTTTGATGATGTGGAGCAGGTTATTTGGGGGTTTAAGGATCCATGGTTGAGGAAGATGGATATTGAATCCACATTTTCACTACTTCCAGTATAGGAGGAAGAGTGGCCATTATTAGGCATGGTGGTTATTAACAAGTTTTATTTTTATAAAGCTATGTTGATGAGATGCTCAGTAACCTGTGCCACTTTTGAGAAGTTTAGCACTGCACTTCATTGGATTTGGAAGGAGCAGGTGGCTGTACATTACCTAGATGATTTCCTTATAATAAGTGAGGGGTGTAAAGGGGGTCTATATTAAATTCTCGAAAGCCGACAATGTAGAATCTGACATTATCGACACAAGAATAGCGAAACTGCAGAACATCGAACAAGTAAACGGAAATCTCCATAATGGGAGATTTCCGTTTACTTCAATGTAGTGTGGTCTCGGAGTTGGTATATTTAAGTAGCGGGGGGTGTGGGGGTGCAGGGGGGGCTTGCCGCCTACCTACACAGTTTCGTTTTTTTTTTTTTTTTCTTTTCTGAACATTCAATGTTTTAACAGTTCGATCACTAAAGGTCAACCTTTAGTGATTCGAACTGTTAAATATTCGATGTTCTAATATAGACCCGTTTGAAGCAGTGATGGAAGGTATGCAAGAGATTTTGGAGATGTGTGAAGAGCTTGGTGTTCCATTGGCTTTACAGAAGTTGGAAGGCTTGGCCAAGGCATTGGACTTTTGGGGTTTGCTAGTGGATGCAGAATCTAGATTGTTTCATTTACTGGTTGAGAAGATAACACATTTGAAAGAAAAGCTTGGCTGGGTGAAGTTCAAGGACAAGGTGCAGATTAAGGATGCCATGGAGCTCTTAGGGCTTCTGATTTTTGCAATATCAGGCAGTTCCCCCAGGTTGTACATTTTTTAGGTCCGTGACCTTTATGTTAAAAGGGGGTAAAAGCAAATATCATTGGGTAGGAACTGGTGAGTTGGCATGAGCTGATTTAGCACTGTTTTTGACCTTTTTGGAACAGTTTAATGGTGTCTCCTTTCAGCAGCTGGATTTGGTTGGTCAAGGGGAATTGCAGTTGTTTACAGATGTGGCAGGTGGTATTGGCATAGGAGCATTTTTTGTGGTAAATGGTCTGTGGCTCATTGGCCAGCAGATTGGAAGAATGAGTGGAAGAAAGCTGTAGTCTTTTTGGAGTCAATGCCAGTTTGGGTGGCGTCTGTGGTTTGGCAGGCATGGCTGAGGGGAAAGAGGGTTATATAGGTGTTGGCAGTTGAATAGACAGGTTTTAAAGTTTTGTTGCAGGGTTTAGCTTTGGTGGATGGTGAGTCAGTGGATTATACTTTGTGGGTGACATTGGCCTCATGGATGTATTATGGAGCATTTATGATGTCAGAGTTGTTAGAATTACTAGTTTAGGGGGGATGTCACTGTATTTTCTGTGGCATTGCACATTCAGTTGCATAGATCTAAAATGGATCAGGTAGGGATGGGCTTGCAGATCGTTCTTGGGAAGAAGAGGAATGAGTGGTTGTGTCTGGGGGTTGAGCTAGGAAATTACTAAGAGCCCATGTGGGTAGTCCTCAGGATTTGGTTTTTCGGTTGAGAGGGGGTAAGGTGACAACGGGTAATCAGTTTGTGTGTGTAATGAAGAGGGCTTTTCATTGTATTGATTTTCCAGGAGAGAGGTTTTCCACTCATTCCTTTTGCATGTGAAGGGCCTCAGATTTACCAAAGGAAGGTAGATCAGTTGAAGTTATTAAGAGGGTGAATCACTGGGCTTCAAATTACTTATTGCCTTGTATTAGATAATTGACTGAAGTGTTGAACTGGTATTTATGTTTTTTTTTTTAGGAAAGGAAATTCTCATCCTGAGTTATTTATATATTTATTGGGCAGTGAAGCATGCTACAGTTAGGCCGGCTGGCAATGAAATGGGTTTGCATCACTTCAGGAGAAGAGTCATATGGCATGGTATCGGAGGCCTCAGGTGGAATCAGCTCATGCATGAATTTGTGTTTATATAGTCATGGAAGGGGCTTCCTTGAATATTACTGATACATTTGGCAGGTAATGATTTTGGAATAATTCCAAAGAGGCAGAAGTATATAGAATAAGAGAGGATTTGGTTGCTTTGAAGAGGTTATATCCGGGTATGTCTATTGTGTGGTGCCAAATAGTACTATGTTATTTTTGGAGGAATGCTGGCAATTTTATGGCATTAGAATGGGCTCAGCAGCTTGTTAATTGTAGGCTGGCAAGGTAACTGGTTTCTTTGGGTATGCATACAGTAGAGCCCAGGGATTTTGATGACAGGGTCCAAATTTTGTTCATAGAGGATAGACAGTATCTGAATGAGTTTGGTTTGGATTTGTTTAATTTACATTTAGGTTCATTTTTGTAGGGTCTAGTTTAAGTCCTGCAGTAAGTGAGCGGGAACAGCCTGAGACAGGCTGGTGGGCAGAGAAGAGGGGCAGGTTTGTCCCTCTTCTGTTCCTCTTCTGGTGGTGAGTGTTTGATGCAAGGAGTTTGGGGATGAAAGCAAGCAGTAGGATGCTGCTTTGATAAATATGAATAAGTGAGCAGTTGTGACGATGCTGGTTATTGGACAGGGTGAGTGGAGATACACTGCCCTGATGAATGTGTATGTTGTGATTTATAAATTGAAATGCTTCAATAACGTTATGAAAGCGAGCGGTAGGACACTATTTTGATAAGTATTAATAAATGAGCGGTGGTGATGACACTGCTTGTTAGACAAGGTAAGTAGGGATATGCTGCCCTGATGAATGTTTATGTTGTGATTAATAAATTAAAATATTTCAATAAGGTTATGTCAATGGAAGTTTAATAAAAGGTCATCAAATGCCATTTAGGTGTGGTGTGGTTTTATTGAAGGATACCGGGACAAAATGAGGTTTGGGAACAAACCAATTTGTCCAGAGACATCTTCAGTGTTTTGGGGGCTATGCAGAGATGATAAGACAGGGGGTTAGGGTGGGTAGAAGTGGGTGGAGGAGGATGTTAAGGCTAGGATAAAGGGGAATGAGGTTAAGTAGATTTGTGAGCTATGAAGGGTTAATTCAGTAGGGGGAGATTTGGGAGGAAGAGAGGTAGGTGTGTGGTGGAGCTGAGAGAATTTTATGTGAGTGTAGCTGGGAAAGGGATTATATTTAGACGTGAACTTGTTACCCAGTCTATCTCTCTCTTTTGAGGATATTGTGGATTTTGTTTGCCTTTGTGGTTTGGGTGCTTAGGTGGAGGTGACGGGCAGACTTGTCCCTCTTCTTTTCCCCCTCTGGTGTTGGGTGTTTGATGCAAGTTTGGGGGATGAAAGCAAGCACTAGGATGCGGCTTTGACAAATATGAATAAGCGAGCGGTGGTGACGACGCTGCTTATTGGACAAGGGGAGTGGGGATACACTGCCCTGATGAATGTTTATGCAGGCAGGAAATGCTGGCTGTGTGATGGGAGAGACTGAGAAACAGAGCAAAGGAGAGAGACAGAGGTAATTAGAAGCCTTGAAGTACCTTGAAGTAAAAAACAAGTACCGAACAAACATGGCTGGGCAAAACCTCTATTTATTAAACAAAATAAAAAGTAATAAAAGTGAGTGCTTTCACGATAACACTATCACTTCTTCAGACTAATAAACAAGTAGAAAGACATGAGTTTGAAAAGAAAGCAAAACTAATCAGCTATCATATGCAAGATACACACATACAACCAATGCAACAATTGTTATAAATACAAGGGAAACAATACTAATAAAATCAAAGTTTAAAAACAACATTAATGTTTAAGCAAGCTTGCTTTCAAGAATAGTTTAAGGCTAGAAATACCATTTAAACAAGGCAGTTTCTCTGCATTCAAGAGCAAGATCCATTTCTGTTCAACCTTTTCTGTTTTATTAGATGTATCACCCTCTCTAATACAAATATCCAAAACCTGGAGTACAAAGAACTTAAAAGTGTGTTCTGAGCCATGCAAACCAATGTGTTGTGCTAAGGCATTTGTGTTTTTCCAGGTTCCTAATGTCCCTATAGTGTTCGAGAATCCTGTCTTTCAGTGGTCTGTTAGTTTTGCCTATGTAGAAGGCATGACAGACCTGGCAACTTGCAAAATAAACAATATTTGGAGTTCTGCAGTCAGCATAAAGATCATGTTTGATTTTAAAGTTAACATGAGGCTGTACATAAGTTGAGCCATTAAGAATATGCTTACAGGATGGACATGATCTACAGGAAAAAGTCCCATGTCTGGTAGACTGAGGCCATTTGATACAGAGTTGTGATTTATAGCACAAATGCTTCTTTAAGGACTTATTGTTTTTAAATGCAAACTGTGGTGTGCTGTCAATAGCCCCTTTCACTTCATTTATTGTGTGTAGGATATTCCAATTCTGTTAAATGACCTCACAATATTTATTGATGTCACTAGATTAAGGTAGAGAGACTCTAAAAGTATCTCTCACAGCTATAGTTGCTTGTGGAGCATCAGGTGGAGTGTGGTTGCCAAAATAGGCTCTACATTTCCCTTCCCTTTCTTCCCATGCAGCATTAATTTAAGAACCAATCTCTGCCTCTTTGTATCCTCTATCTAAAAAGTCACGCTTGAGAGAGTCAAGTGCTAAACCCAACTGAATGTTATCATTGTGCAATCTCATCACTCTATAAATCTGCCCTTTTAAAACATTCCAGGTAACATGCTTGGGATGCATGCTATTTTCATAGGTTCATAGGTTGGTACTAGGCTATCGGCCTTAGGGCCTATACAAGCCTAGCCATAACAATTTCCTGGCTATGTCTTCCCACAGTATTTACTTCCCTGGACCCCTGTCTAGCAGGGTGACTGATGTGATCCCTGGGGTGAATTTCCTATCTCCAGGGTGACTGATGTGATCCCTGGAGTGAATTTCCTATCTCCCATCCAATCATCCTTTTGAAGAAGGCCAAAGAGGCACTCTGCTTGACATTTTTTGTGCAGGAAGTTGTTCTTCCTAGTGAGTTTTTTTGTAGACACTAGTGTACATACTATTAAGGTCTTCTTTGTTGATCTTAAGATCTAAGAACTTAACTTCTACAGCAGAATATGTACAGGTAAATCTTAAGAAACCAGTAGTGTCATGCAAGTAGTTGATAAATTCATTCATCAGTTCTGATGAGCCAAGCTAAAGCAAAAACATATCGTCCACAAAACGCATGTACCAGGCTATGTTCTCTTCATAAGCATTGTTATGTAACAGACAGGATTTCTCCCATTGCACTAATGCAAGGTTGGCGTAGCTATTGGCACAGGCTGTGCCCACAGCCACACCAGCCGTCTGTAAGGAGAACTCATTTTCGAACACAAAAACTTTATTCTCAAGTACAGGCTCAAGTAATGTACAGAGCAAATTCACTTTCTCATTTGTAAAACATCTCCTGTCATTCAAAAAAGCTCTGATATGCTACTCCCCAATCATTGGGAATTATTGTAAATAGTGATTCTATGTCAAGCATAACAAACAAGTAAACCTTAGACAAAGTAGATACTTTATCAAACAGTTTAGATAAAAAGGACTTAGTGCCTTTTAGGACTCTGTCACATTCATCTAGAAGTGGATGTAAGTTTTTTTCAACAAAAATTGATACTGGCTCTGTGCTCCAACCCTTACCTGAAACAATAGGTCTCCTGGGTGGGCACTACAAGTTCTTATGTATTTTAGGAAGCCCATATATCGTAGCAATGAGGGGGTGTTCAACATTAAAATAATTAATCAAAATCTCAGAAATGAAACCTGTCATGAGTAAGTCAAACAACATAAAAGAAACTTTTTTCCATAATTCCTGACAGTAGTTCTTGAAACATTTAAATAAGTCGCTTCATCATATAATAACTTTTTCATTTGTATTAGATACAAATCTCTGTCAAGCATACCTCTCAACCGTACCAAATTTCTTTTTTTTTACCGGTTTTGAGGTCCAAATAATGGGGTGCCACGATTCCCGAGTGGCACCCCTTAATTTCTGAATTTCCAGGCTTTTTTTTAAATGTTTTTGCTTTTCAGCTGATGTCATTACATGCAGAGATGTGCGTGATGACATTAGCTCCATGAACAGCCTGTCAGCCTGTCAGAATTGAGGGATTCACTGAACTTTGTTTATGTAATTCTGGGCCATAGCATGTGTGCAGTTCCCCAAAGCAACATTTGAATTTCAGGGTTACTGCTCAGCTCGGCTCCTCCAGGTAAGACAAACGGTGTGTGCTGTGCTGTCTTTTACTTTAATGGGGGCCAGGGCACATTTTAATGCACTTAGAAGCAACGGCCAGCCAGCTACAGCAGAAATCAGCTTTCCCGGTAAGACGAACTGTGCTGCATTAAGTTAGCATCTTGCAGGAACTTGTTATTGAAAGGTGCTGTCTTTTTTACTTTAACGGCGTTTTCAGGAACATTATTCAGAATCAGAAATCAGCATTCCCGGTAAGACAAACCTGTGCTGCATTAAGTTAATTAATGAGAAGTGCTGTCTATTACTTTAACGCAAACTGTGCTGCATAAACTTGTTATTTACTTTAATGGTGCTTGCCTTGCAGGAACATTATTCAGAAATCAGCACTGCTGCTGCTGCATTATGTTAATTGAGAAGGGCTGTCTTTTACTTTAATGGTATGTAAACTGTGCTGCATAATCCTGCATTAAGTTAACAGCCTGGCCAACTCCAACTTGTTATTTACTTTAACGGCGCTTGTTATTGAAATGTGCAGTCCAGACTCTACTGTATAATCCTGCATTAAGTTAACAGCCTGGCCAACTCCAACTTATTTACTTTAATGGCGCTTGTTATTGAAATGTGCCATCTTTTCTACTTTAACAGCACTTGTTATTGAAATTTGAAATGTGCTTGCAGGAACATTATTCAGAATAGAACTGTGCACTGTGTGTGTTTATTATTTTATTTTAAGCAGACTAGCAGAGTGGTTATTGGCAGCAAAGTGGTTCGTTATTTAAGCAGATAATTCAAATATGCGTGGTTCGTTATTGGCAGCAGTAGCTATTTTATTTAAGCAATGTACTGCTAAGTTTTGTCAGTGTGTGTTTATTATTTTATTTTAAACAAAGTGGTTATTGGCAGCAGAATGGTTCATTATTTAAGCAGATAATTCAAATGTGCATGGTTCATTATTGGTGGCAGCAGCTATTTTATTTAAGCAATGTACTGCTAAGCATTTTTGGTGTCATGGTGTGTGTTTATTATTTTATTTTAAGCAGAGTGGTTATTATTGACAGCAGAGGGGTTCGTTATTGGCAGCCAGCTCCACTCTGGTGTATTAAGCAATGTGCTAAGGTTCATTATTTTATTTGAGCAGAGTGGTTTGTGTATTAAGCAGATTACTAATTAAAATGTTACACTTGTCAGTGTGTGTGTAGTTCTTATTTTATTTGATGGCAGCTCCTTTCATATTTTATTTGATGGATTGTGTGTGTGTTTATTTTATTTGATGGATTTTGTGTGTGTGTGTGTGTGTGTGTGTGTGTGTGTGTGTGTGTGTGTGTGTGTGTGTGTGTGTGTGTGTGTGTGTGTGTGTGCGCGCGTGTGCATGTGTAAAATGCCCCAGTTAGGTGTAACTGATGGTTAGGGTTATTGAAACTCAAGCTCTGAGCCTTAAGTACAAGGAGCAAGAGCCTAACTTCTCTACCCATACCCCAACACTTGTGATAGTTTTACAGAATGTCTGAAATGTACTTTTTGTCTGTTCCTCTTAAAATTTTCTGGCAAATCAGTGAGAACTGAATTCACTAAAAAATGATAGCCATTTAAGTTTCAGTCTTTTTATCTTTCAGGAAAGGCATGGTAATACAAAACATTTTATTCCAGCAATTTTTCTAAGATTATACAAGCAATGTTTAAAAATGTGTCCCTAGTTTTTGGGTCTTTGCTCCACCCTCCTCCAATAAATTTTGGCTTTTCCAGATTTCTTGTGCTGCATAGTTCTTCAGGGGGAGAGAAGTTTAGTACTGCTTGTGCTACTCACAGTACAAATGGAGCTGGCATAACAGGTAGTTGAATTCTTACTTTTGATGCAGAAGGCTGTGGGTTCTACTCACACAGTATGTAGACAGATTGCTGATACTATACTGTGTTGTATTTTTAAAGGGGGTGGATGCTGCAGTCCTGAGAATGTCCTCTTTGGTGGATATACCTAGTAACTATGAACCTGTTATCAGTTTGCCATTCATTCCCTATTGCAATATTCCTAGCTTATCATTTTTTAGTGTAACATAGGCAATTTACTCCTCGGGCATTTTATTTGTAGATGAAGCAACAAAATATAAAGTTGTTTGCTAGCAGCAACCTCTTCATTAGTTACAGATCTCTTTAATGTGGAATTATTTATGACTTTCACTTCTGCAGAAAGTATGCATATTTACTGATACTGGTGGATTGTAGAGGTTTGAGTAGACTTTTGTGATGGAAATGTTCTGAATTGGGCAGTTTTGTTATTATTGGTTCATGCATTTTGTTTCACTGCTTACTGTAAAAATGTACAAAACAAATTTAAAACATGCTCTAACACGTGTGCTGTATTATACAATGAATATAATTTAATACAGTCAGGAAGGTGTATGAAAAAACACATGTATGTTTCATTTGCAAGGGGCCTATGATTTGAAAACATCCCAAAGGTAATCTTTATCCGCCACTGGCCAGATGCATTTTTTTTAATGTGGGTTTCAATGCTGTTTCAATGAATGTGAGTTTCAAGGGCAGAAGAGTTGTAATGCTGTCTATTTTCATTGTGAGGCTGTGTTGCTTTGTCTAGCAGATGGCTATTTGTGTTTATACTGTAAAATGTAAAATAAAAGTTTTAAAGAAATACATCCAAGTAATCACTGTGGAAGTAAAGCAATATGCACATTACAGTGTTTATGGCAAATGGGGCGAAATAGCCAAGTAATGGGACATCAGAATGGTTGTAGGGAGACTCTGAGGCCATATTTTGGTCGTCTGTTCTTCAGTTTGCATTTGAAAGTTGATATCCCACAATTCCGTTGGAGTGGGCGGGGTTACATAATTATGTATGCAAAGTTTATGTTAATCAGCATACAGATTTGTACCTATTTTCATGGGCCTATGTACAGACTTTTGATGTTTCCAGGTTGAGAGGTATGCTGTCAAGTATCACAATGCTGTCAACTTTATCTGCAGGCCTAACCTCTATTGAGAGCATGTTCTTTAACTCAAAAAGAGCAGCAGGATCATCTGGTGTTTGAAAAAAGAGGTTTGGAGTGAGTATCAAACAAATCCCTAAACTGTTTCTCACAAAGAGAAATAAATGCTTCTGCCATAGGGTGAGCTCGAGGAATAAAGGTACTGTTTTTTTTAAATTCAGTAACATTAAGCTGAGAGTCACCTTTGAAAATAGTTTTGAGTGTCAATGATCTGCCCACATGTCTCAAATCTTTAAGCAACTCTACTGGTTCAGTTTTTTTGCTGGACTAAAGGATAACCCTTTATTCAGGAGAGTTAGCTGTGCTGGAGTAAGTACAGTAGATGAAATATTATACACCAAACCTGCATTCAGTGTTTCCCTCATTTCACTGTTTCACTGTTGGTTGTGTGTGACTGTTGCTTGTAATTAGAAGCCTATTTTTGAGAGTGGAATGATGTGGCAGATTTTAAAAACTCACTACAAAATATTTTGTTAGAAATTTTGGAGGACCAAATGGTTGCAACTAACAAAATTATTATTTTGAAGTGGGACACAGAATCTGAATTGCCTAGACAGAGTAAGGCCTTCTAAAGTTTTAATGATATTCACTTTTATTTTTGGTCTCTGCATCATCCTACAGCACTCCTACTCAGTACCCCACATCCATGTGGGCTTTGTCAGCTGCTCCTAATATCCCCAAATTTCCTCTGATACTATCTGGGACTAGTTGTGGAGTTTAAGGGTGATGAGTGTCTTGGCCATCATCATTCTGTCAGGGGGTTTCTCTTATGATCTACCCACAATTACCCTCCCTTGGTGACTAGTGGTAATGTCAGTAAGTTGGAGTACAATGGAGGATGTCATGGCATATCATCCTGCCTACACAGGCCTGTGATTCAGACAGATCCATCCACCCACCCACTACCAGGATTGCACCTCTCAATGTGTGATACCCCTGGGCCCTACCAGGGTAATTGTGGGAGATGTCCACATCATTGCCTGATCTCCTAGATAGTAGCACCCTTCCTTCCCTCCCTGCCACCCTGTCAGTGGCTGGAGCCACTAATCAAATTCACACTGCCTGGGCCATAGCCTGAAATTATATTAGTGGCTGGCAAAAAAGAAATTACTAGAAAATGGAAATCAAAATTTAAACCAACTGTAACTGAAGTACTGAATATCATAAAGGGGGGAAAACTGTAAGTGGGATCTTTAGAAAAGGGAAGGCGCAAATTACATATAAATAAATAGATTTTGTGAGAACAATACATACAGATTAATTCTGACTAATGTTTATGAGGAGGAATGAGGTTTAAGGGATGGCAAAATTGAGCAATTCATAAAATGGAGTGAAATATAAAATGTCAATAGAGAATTCATATGTATACTTCATGAAAATAAGGAGAGATATCACTACAGTTTGTTTTTTTATTAATATATGTGTACCTATGTTACTGTTGCAAATGTCATTTAATAAAACTGTTTAAAAACAAATTAAACAAATTCAATGAAGAACTAAAATAATGCAGCATATAAAAAAGGTGTATCATACTGTGTAAATAAAAAAAACACTCATGTCAGATGTCTTGGACCACTTTGTCCTTTGCTGAAAACAAAAACACTGATTTCAGATGTCTCAAGCCACTGTATTACAACTTACATGTCTCACGTCACATATTACAAGTTGTATTCACCTTTGGTTTGCTGATTCCTAGTGTTTAGCTTTTGAGTATCATATTATGTCACAGATTTCTAAGAGAACTGAACCTCTGTAAGAATATATGTCACAATTCCTTAGCTCCTCTTCAATTAATTGAAACCTAGAATAGAAGTATTATCATGTAGATAAATATTTATTCTGCCTAGGTATGGTGGTATACAGGACTGCATCTCTGACTGTAACATAGGTGATTTGTGTTCATCTAGTAGCACAGATGCTGGAGTGGGTTCGGTGGGAGATGAAGGGCTTGAGATTCCAATTCATCCATCCTGCTAGGCTTGCGCACTAGTAATGCTTACTGCTAGTCATATGATTGCCAGTGGAAGAGACCAGTTAGACGTTCAGATTCCTCTGGCAACTGGATGGGTTAGGAGGAATGGAGCAGAGCCTCCTGAGTGCCGGTATCTAGCCTCCTCCCTAATGTCCAACTTTTAACTTCCAGGAAAGGAATAGCTTGATAAGACCTTAAAGGCATAAACAAATGGGCTATAGGTGTCTTGCCTTGTTTAGGCATGTCTGACTCTCACCTGTGTAAGTTATAAAGAGTTCATGATGCAGAGGAAGATGCAGAGGAGCCATGTGTCCAAATCCTATAGAAGGCATAAAATGATTTATTCTGTCTGGCAATTATACTTTTATACAATATCAAGCCGCGGTGATGCAGTGGTAGCATTGTTGCCTCACAGAAAGGGGTTCTCCCATTTGATTCTCAGCTGGAGCACCTTCTGTGTGGAGTCTGCATGTCCTCCCTGTGGTCGAGTGGTGTTCGAAAGACATGCGTGAATGGGCATGCCTTCATTGAAGGTTGGGTGTCGAGCTGGTACCTTGGCACCGTAAAAATCTACTGCCAATTATTAGCAGACCGGAGTTCCACTGTGGCGACCCCTAACTGAGAAAAGCCATAAGAAGAACAAACATCAATATCAGGCCTATTGTTGATATAATAAGTTTCCCATTTTTTTGAGTTTTAGTCAGTTCCCATTTTTTTTTAAATTTAGTCAGTCAGTTCATTAAATTTTTAACAGGTCGGTGTAAAACTTTGGGAATGTCAAATGTAAGTTTAACCATTTTCACTTATTTGTGTTTATTTTGTAACCATGTTCCAGCCGAGATGTTCAATTGAAACAAAATTGCAATATATATATATATATATATATATATATATATATATATATATATATATATATATGTATAGGGTCGCACGACTTTGGGGAGGAGGACAAATCCCTGTTAATTGCCATGAATACTGGTTTTCAATCAAATGTGCTGTCGATCAAATGAGTTTTGATCAAATGTGCTGTCGATCAAAAGTAGTAGATCCATATATATATATATATATATATATATATATATATATATATATATACTTTATAATCTCGAAATACTGAAATATTAAATTTCAGTATCTTCAGACCATGAAGTCGAACGGATGGAAATCGTGAACCCGGAAATGTCGAATCTGAAATGTCGAACCCGCGATACAGATAGTGCACTAGGTAAGTGTTGGAATTTTAAGGGTTTTGGAGAGGGTTTGTGTGTTTTTGACTGTGTTGGGGAATTTTAGGTGTGGGTTAGGGTAGGTAGGTAAGAATGTGAGTGTGTTAGTGTTGGGAGTGGTGGTGTTTGCATGTATATGATGTGTGTTTCTGCAGGGTGGTGTGGGATGTGTGGTGCTGGGTTGTCTGTGTTATGGAGTGTAGTGTGACCTTGGAGTTAGTATATATTAGTTGCTGGGTGTGTGGGGTACAGCCCCCCACATGGGAAGTGCAGGAGGGCTTTCCCCCTGCATATAGTAAGGGTAGGTGTGTGTTTGTTTAGTTGTGTGCGTGTGTGTTGTGTTGCTTTTTTTAGAGCGTCGGGAGGTATGGGTGCTTGTGTTTGTATGTGTTGTGTAGTGTGTGGTCTGTGTTTTCGCGGTTTTGTGTTTCACAGTTTATTGGTTTCAGTGATATGGATTTTTGGCTTCATGGTCTCGAGATACTGAAATTTGATATTTCAGTATTTTGAGATTAGGAAGTGAATCCATATATATATATATATATATATATATATATATATATATATATATATATATATATGGGTCTACTTCACTTACCTGAACAGCCACATCACTGACTTTCACTTTAGACTGACATCTAGGACACCAGCTTTCCACTCGAGGTAAGTAACCGCTTGGCCACCCCCCCCCAAAAAAAAAACAAAATGAAACCCACCCATGTGGAGGGCTTCACCCCCCCCATACCCCCTATATGGGTCCACTTTAAAAGCCCGAAACGCTACTTCGCCGACACAAAAATCACCGACGCCAGATAACCGACAACGCACAAAACCGACAACGCAAAACACCGAACACCATAACACCGACACACCAAACGTAAACAACACACCACACTACATAACATACCCACTAGCCCTAACCCAAACTCTAACCCTAAGGTCCGACACTATTGCACACTCACCCTACCTGCACCCTAACCCTAACTCACTTAACCCACCCCTAACCCCAAGGTCCGACACTATCGCACACTTCACCTACCTGCACCCTAACCTTAACTCACTTAACCCATCCCTAGCCCAAGGTCCGACACTATCGCACACTTCACCTACCTGCACCCTAACCCTAACTCACGTAACCCGTCCCTAAACTACAGTCCCTCACTATCACACACTTACCTTACACGAACCCTAACTCCGATACTTACACACACTCACCTTTCCCACAGCCTAACCCGAAATCCCACAATATCGCACACTTACCTCACCGCTCCTAACGCTGTCACTGTCGCACACTTACCGAGTCGCGATCGCACATTACCCTTGTCGGTCTTTCCGCTGTCGGCAAATCACCCTGTCGGTAAACTTACCTGTCGGTCGTTTGGTCTTCGTTTTCCGCGTGTCGGGGAATCGTCGGTTCGGTCTTTAGAAGTAGACCCCCCTATGTAGGGGGCTTTGCCCCCCACATCCCCTAACTAAATATACCAACTCTGAGATCGCACAACCATAGGGGGGGTAAGGGGCAAAGTTCAACAGGATGGCCAAGCGGTTACTTACCTCGAGTGGAAAGTCGGTGTTCCGGGTGTTGGTCTTCTGGTTCATATATATATATATATATATATATATATATATATATATGTGTGTGTGTGTGTGTGTGTGTGTGTGTGTGTGTGTGTGTGTGTTTGTTTGTGCATATATATATATATATATATATATATATATATATATATATATATATGTGTGTATTGTTTTTTTTTTTTTTTTTCCTGTTGTGGAAGGTATCTAATATGATTTGACTGGATGTTACTATGTGTTATTTTCAGAGAAGGTCCATGGCCAGTATAAATAATAATGGTGATAACTGGGTATCCCTCACTCACCATAGGCATACATGTATAGGTATACAAACAGACACACACACATGAATGTATGTTGATATATTGATGTCCACAAACTCTGAAAAGCAGGTGATCAATGTCGGCAGGTTAAAATGTACTTACCAACCAAAGGAAAGGAACAAAACATATAATTTCCTTTTGTAGTTGGTTAACAAAAACCTTGACATTAAATTTAGAAACACATTGAATAGTGATAATGCTATGGAAAGGACTTTTGGTAAGGTAAGTTGGAGGATTGGGGTTAGAGACAGAGTTCGGGTTAGATTTAGCTCACATTATTAACAATGAGAGGGGTCTAACTATTTGAGTTTTCTCCATTAATACTTACATAATCAGCTATGTTATTATGATATATTTTATTGATTTTTTTCTTGAATATGGAAGTGCTTTAACATTGTAATAAATCACTTCAAATGCTTTTAAACATCTGCTGCTAGAAAAACACGATTATGACTTTGACATAATATCGCATGTGCTTAATGTCAAAAGGAGACAAAATGTCCATCTAGTTTGCACTTTAAAATGCCTTTACCTTCAACTTCCCTTCCACCCTTACCTTCTCCTTTACTCTTTTTTTTCTAACTGCCCCTTGGCCTCTTTAATGTCTCTGTGAAGTCAGTCTAGTAATCTTGAATGTGTGTTCAGGATTCATAAAGATACGCTTTGTTAAGGCATTTTACATTTTTTGTCTACTGATACTGTATACATTTTCATATATTCTATCCCTAAGCTTTCTTTCTGTTTTGCCTATGTAGAAGGATTCACACAACTGACACTTGACAAGGCATATCTTTACGAATTCTGAACACACATTCAAATTTCGAGTTATAGATCAGGTGGTACAGAATCCTAGGAGAGGCTTCATCCAGTTAGAACTTCAAAGACTTTAACTCATTTGGCAAATTTGATTAAATGCCTACAACTACCCAGGACTCAATGATACGTGTTCCCTAATGTGTATTTTGAAACATAAAAATCTAATGAGATAGCATTGGGGACCTTTCCCCTAATATAATATTAATATACATTTAAGTTTTATACACATATTTACTGTTTTATTAAACTGCTTGACAGAAGTTAAACATATTTTTGTTTTAAGTAGGGTAATTGTGGATTTTATCATTGAAACTGGAGCGTGTTTGTTGGTTGTAATTTAACACAAACAATGGGGAACTCAGCCAGGGATAAGGTGAATATTTTTGATTTGTTAAACATATTTGATTAGAATTTGTTAACATATAAAAAATTGCGCCTAGAAATTGAATACTTTCAGGAATGTATAAAACTTGAAATAGTACCTAAAGGGTTAAGAATCTATCAGTATCCTACAGGTTTGGTCCCAGATTCACAGTTTCACTTGGACTTAATTAAGTTATTTAACTGACAGGGGCTGGACTTGTTAGATTTAATGTGTAAACACTACAACTTGCTTGCAGAAGAAATAACAGATGCAATTTCCGTACTGTATTTTCAAATGAAACCTCACTTGGACTTTAACCATTATAGATATGACTATGCATGTATCTTTCAGAGTATAGACCAATGCATTAACAAAATTAAAGTAACTAAAGTCAAGAAATTAGAAAGGAATCGTGCTCAGTAACTAAACGGAACTGCTGATCCACACCCCCCTACATCACAAGCATGAAATGTTAGAGGAGGTGGTGCCAACTATGGGCTTAGTGTCAATCACACTAGTAATGAAGGGAATAGAGAACAAACTGTGTCTACACACACTGACTGTGAGCCGGCTTCTAATTATGACTATGAAAGTTCAGAACAAAATGAAACTGAGATGGAGTGAGCGATTACAAAACGAACAAACACACTCCAGTTTCAATGATAACCAGCACAACAGCAATAACCAGCCTCCATAAAACACCTATAACCAGGGTTTTACCAGAGGGAAATACCAGCACAAATGAAACCAATGAAAGAAGCACAACAAATGGAGGTAAACAGCTCAGCAGAGACTAATAACATTACTTATGAAAATAATCCATTGATTATCAACAACACTGAGGGTGACTTTTATATTTATAACTATTCCACATGTAATGTGACTGTTGAACTTGTTAACATTTTGGCTAAGGGGCTGATCTTCATTCCCTCGAGGAGAATGGACATTGCCAAATGTATTTAGACCTGAAACTTTTTGTAAGAAAGCTAAATTTAAAAGCTCTTCTAGGTAACACTAGCTTTGAGGACCAACAGTTTAGGATAGCAAGCTTGTTTAATCCACCACTGCACAACATTTTACATATTTTTGAACCTGTTTACGAACTCAATTTTAGGATATTACAGTCTACTAATAAGAGGTCTGCACGTAATTATAATTTGAGTAAGGATGAGCAAGCTTGGCTTAATGTGTTAAAGTCAACTAATGTCAGAGTCATGAAACCAGATAAGGGTGTGGGGCTGGTATTCATGGACTCTGACGATTATGACAACAAGATTGAATCTATTTTGAATACTCATTCTTACCAACGAGTTTCATTAAATGAATACAACACAGCTAACCAACATATACAAATTTATATCAATGATTTATACATTGAAGGCAAAACAGATATAAATTTATACAACTGCATGCAGACACTGACGCCTATGGCACCAGTCATGTTTGGACACCCTAAAATTCCTAGGGATCTCCAAAATCCACCACTAAGGCCCATTGTAGATGGTAGAAATTCAGCTACTTATGCATATGCCAAAGTGGTGGATTCAATGCTGGAAAAATATGTACAAACTGAGGCACAAATTTGCAGGGACTCCTGGACATTTCTTGAAAAAATTAATGAACTTGGCTTCAACACACAACACAGTTTATTTACAGTGGATGTAAGAGACCTTTATACATCCATACCATATGACCTGGGTATTAATGAAGGTGTGCTGCCCGAGCTCCTAGGCTTACACGGAGCATGTACAAGTGCAGGGGGCATGTCTGAGAGCAGAGCTCTCAGAATAAACATGCCCCTGCAATGTAGAACAGCAGAAAGTGGTAAGAAATGAGCGAGATCGCTCATAGGTGTCCGCATATCCCCACCAACAGTTCTCTATGTGTACAACAGCAACAGTACATAAAAATCAAATGAAGAATCCCCTTTATTTTTTTTTTAAATCCGTATAAGTGTGGGTACGCCCATTGCTTAGCTACGGTTAAAGCAGCTTAAAAGGCTGAAGAGGATAACAAGGAAGATATATGCAAATGAACCAACACAGCAATAGTGTAGTGGGTAGAGTATTCGCCTAATGAGCAGACATTCCCAGTTCGAGTCCCATTGCAGCACATTCTATTTTACATGGCAAAGCATGTTATAACCAATATTTTTGTTACAAAACCCACTAAATAACATATATTTACAAACTGAAGTACTGCAGAAAATGCACATGTGAAGTGTCAGAATAAATAAGGTACTAGTAAGCATCTTTGCATGGGGGTAAGCACTGCCTACACAGACTAAGCAATTTAGAAGCTGAATGTAAGAAACTGTAACCGGAAGTTAACAGTGCTTACCACCATGCAAACCCACTTACAACTGTTTTAAAGTGCTTTAATCGCTCTGTATCCAACAGCCCATATTCTGCCCAGCAACTGCAAGTCTTGAACCCAGGATCCTGCACACTACAGTCACAGGAGTTAATCACTAAGCCATAATAGCAGTATCAAAGACTGACGTTTCAGCAAACAAATCCTCACCATAGGAAAATTAGACTGAACATGTGAAAGGAATCCATGTACAGTGTGATGTTGTATAACCTGCTACATAACATAAATATGTGAAATGGAGTACTGCAGTAAGGTCAGATGTGAGGTGTTACCGTAATAAAGTGTTGAAGTCCCCTGGACCCCATACAGTGTACGTACACATGAATCACAGATACCAGACAAAGATATAACATATAACAAATAATAAATCAATGTCATAAGGAAAATATAATGCTAATTAAATATTAAGCAATGCTAAGCATTGCACAGCTCAGCTTACGTGGTGTAAGCAAAATGTAGGCTGGCTAACTCAATCTGCCCAGTGGTATACCC
The DNA here is from genome assembly GCF_019279795.1 of Protopterus annectens. Lineage (NCBI taxonomy): Eukaryota > Metazoa > Chordata > Ceratodontiformes > Protopteridae > Protopterus > Protopterus annectens. The sequence continues at coordinate 623,266,833 of NC_056731.1, read as the reverse complement.
CTTTAAGCAATGCCAGCATTAGGTAAGCAGATGTGCCCATAGTTTAGCCTTTTCGAAACCATCCAGTCACAGGAAAGTGGGGGAAATCGGGCATATTTAAACCCCATAGGCGCCAATAATTCCCATAACTGGTTGCAGCTCCCTACTATAGGCAGAATGGCTGGAGTTAAGGAAGGCACTTGATTTAGAGCATAGCACTGGGGCACCCAGGAGTCCAGATTCATGGTATGGCTCCTGGTAAAATGCCATGAGGAGAAACTACTGCAGGGCTAGTACTAGGGCTCCCAGTATAAAGTGGAGGCCTGGGACAGTCTCACCCGTGACCTCACCAGTGCCACTGGTATCCCCCAGACAGGTAAGCAGGTCAGACATCACCATGCTGACCTAAAGCGGCGGAGGGGTGATCTCTTGGCGCAGTGGATCCAAGAATCAAGGCAGATGGCCAATGTCCCAGCAATGAGTAAGTACCCATTCTACTATGTAGATAATGATTGCCCAGCATGTGTATACTATGGATAGGTAATAGCTAAATATCACTGTATTTCTCTGACTGCTTCAGATGAGCGGGCTGTGAACCAGCAAGCCCATGCTGCTAGGCTGCAAAGGCTGTATCGTGAGGCAAGTTAGTAATAATCTTGCAGGTACTGTCATAAGAAAAAATATAACAGTTCTAGAAAGTGTTGTACCACTATAAAATATATTGTGTATGGGATGTACTGAATAAACCAGACAAAATGGCAGGAAGACTGTCATATAGGTTGTGTGGAAATAAAGGTGTAATATCTTGTGAATAAAAGTATAACCCCTGGAGTGCTTGTGTACATACTGCTTTCATATGTTGTTGTAGTGTTGCATTCTATAAACAGTACTGTTGTATTAAGCAGTGTTACCCACCCTGCTGAACGCAGTTAAAATGTGTTGGAAGTTCAGTATAACAATGTTGGAAGTCTCAAGAGGTCAGTCATATAGAACAACTGAGGGAGACTAAGAAACCATTGGAATGCTTCACCCCCAATTCCCTGATAGCACAGTGTACTGTGATGTCAGCTGTAATATTTTTACCACACACAGCAGGGGTTTGAATCCCACGAGTGGTAGAAAGCTGTATGCATAATCATACCCCACAACTGTACAGAGTTTGTGAGAATGTTCAGATTGAAAGCTGTATGCATAATTAGACCCAACAACTGTACAGACTTTGCTAGAATGTTCAGATAGTATGCTGTAAGCATAATCATAACCATCAACTGTACAGACTGTGCCAGAATGTTCAGGAAGTAAGCTGTATGCATAGTCATACCCCTCAAGTATTCTGATCTGTCCAGCATGTCCAGAAAAATGGCCCATATCTGCTGCCCGGTAACCTGTTCCCCAGACAAATCAGTGAGATGATCCAAGAAATGTAGGCAGCTTATACTGACATATAATGGATAGTGAGACCTGAACATAAAAAGAGAATGTATATGAAAGCAAACCTGTCATTGTGACATCTCACCCAAAGTGTATGACAGCTATTCCAAAATATGTCACATTAACACCTGCATCCTGTCAAGCCTTAACCAGAGTGTGTGCAAAAACGTATTGTTAGGTATGTGTATAACATCAACATGGAATCTGGGAGTATGTGTAGTATTTGTCAGGAAGTGTTAAATATTTCTCCACAGCTATAACAGGTAAGAGGTATAGACTGCAGTTACAACACAGTTCACTCCTATACATGTCTACAAGCATGAAATCTGGGAGTATGTGTAGAATCTGTCAGGTAGTGTTAACAAAGGTTTTCCCCACAGCTATAACAGGTAAGAGGTGTAGACTGTAGGTACAACACAGTTCACTTATATACTTGTCTACAAGCTTGGAATTTGGGAGTATGTCTAGAATTTGTCAGGTAGTGTTAAAAATATTTTCTAACAGCTATAACAGGTAAGAGATGTAGACTATACATAAGACACAGTCCACATATATACTAATCTAAAAACATACCATTGTACAAAGTAAGGCTATTGGGTAGTGTAAGGGACAGATTACTGCAGTGACTAAGAAAGTTGTGAAAACTACAGGGATATATTAGTTGTTAATTGACCTCTCTCTCTCACCCCCAACATATACGCAACAATAACCTAATTACACACCTAAATGGGTACATGTACACTCCAATCTTTTGTTGGGACATATGTCCTTTTGGTTCATAAGTATTCACATTTGGTTCTATGCATGTGCCATGTTAATATACTCCCATATTGGTGGCCTGTTGCCATCAATGAAACCTGCATACTGTTGTCCCATATATGCATGTGTTCTGCTCACCCTGCAACTGTTGTAAATCTGGTGTCTTGGGTTAATGGGAATACCTATGCATGCTGTTATAACTAATCCTGAATGCTGTTGATTATTACTAACCGATATCTGTCCTAAAATGGCAACACCATAGCTCATATGGAAAGGCAGATCCCAGCGGACCCACCTGTCCCACCTCAGCTGGCCATGGCACCGGGCACCAGCACATCTGGGGCCCAGCTTATGACCTCCTCTTCCATTGGCCTTGCACCACCTTTGGGTGGAACCACTTCAGGGCATGGGGCTTGGCCCCCCTGGAAGCGGGGACAGAGCGGTACCTATCACCCTCCATCAGGTCTGGGCTGTGGTGCATAGGGAGCTTGATAGGGAGATTTGAGACCAGCTATGCCAGCTTGAGGGCCACGTGGTGCAATTAGAGGGTGAGCCTGTCCCTTCTACCCAGCCCGCAGCACAGCCACCTTTGGGGCCATGAAGGTGCAGTGGTGACTGCCCATGGGTGGGGACCTCAATCCCACTGTTTCCATTTGGGGACTCATGGGTTTGCGACTTCCAAACAACCATCCCCATCCAAGGTGTCTACCCCCCACATGTGTTATATGCCACCCCTGTATGCATCTTGTTTGTCTTGTCTGTTAACCTACCCAACCTACCTCCCCAATATAACTACTACCCCTCCCCAACATCCCACTCTCACCTGAAAACAAAGGGCAATCTGTTCCCACAAAGAAATATCGCCCTGTACATAGCTGTCCATTTTGCACACGTGTCCGCTGGACACAAGTAATCCAGTCTAATTGGCATCACAACCAGGTATAATTGGCATCACAATGAATTATTGTTGTACTCACCTCCACCCAGGGGTTTGAGTGTACAAATCTACCTCCAAACTCAGTGTATATGCACAGGTGTTGCTGTAAAAGAAATGGGCAGCTATGGACCTTCCCTACACCCTTCTTTACATCCCTGGCTATTTTCCCTACTGTCTTTCCCTCTTTGTGCCCCTTTTCCACCACTTTCCTATCAACCCCTATTTCTTTTCTTTTAAAGAAATTAGCACGGGGGTAAGTGGGAGTAAGCACTTTTAAGCAGCAGTAAGTGGGTTTAAGCCTGTTTGCACTGGGGTAAGCACTGCCTACACAGGTTAAGAAATTCAGAAGCTAACAGAGTAAAAGAAACTGTAACCGGTAGTTAGCAGTGCTTAGCTCCACACAAACCTGCACAAACCCACTTACAACTGCTTTAAAGTGCCTTAATCACTCTGTATCCAATGGCCTGTGTTCTGCCCAGCAACAAAAAAAAAACAGTCTCTACAAGTCTCAAACCCAGGACCCTGCACACCATAGACAAAGTGATTTACCACTAAGCCATGCCAGATATACATAAAATCTGATGTTTTCAGAAACATATCCAGCCCAGTCATGCAACGGTACAGAGAATGTATACCATCCAGATGTATGTGTGTGTGTGTAAATATATTAATATCTAAACAGATACAACATATCTATATATGTCGATATATATATATATATATATATATATATATATATATATATATATATATAGATATATATATATATTTAGAAATATATACATATATATAAATATATATGAACATATATACATGCAAATGATTACATCGACACATGTATATGTCTACACCTATATGCCTACATATGCACAGCAAGGTACATATATGTACGCAGATATATATCTATGTAGGTATATACGGACATAGTAATCTATATGTAAGCAGATATATATATCTAAATAGGTCATACATCTGTAGATAGCAATGGTAGATTAACCAAAACAAATATGTCCACATGCAGCGTTAATGGGGTTGAGAGGCCCCAAACAATATATGTCTTGTATGAATAGGCATACGCCCCCCACAGCCAAACACATCCTCCCTACAATACACTACCAAGTGTTACAGATCCCATAAGCAGGACCTGACATGAAATGGGCACAAGAGGTCAACAGTACTACATCCCACCTGTATAATGTCAGGCTGGTATTGGTAACATATCATGCAGTACATACGAATCACAACCAAAGAATGTAAAAGTAGCAAAACCACAAACTGAAGACCAGCAAAAAAGTGATAAAAAAGGAATTTAATAAGAATCCAATTCGCATAAATCTTCTCTAGCGCCTCGGCCACTTGCCTTTAACAGAGTATATCAGACTAGAAAAACTTAGTCTATTTATACATTATATCATTAACATTAATTCAATTAATCAATTAAATAAGACATTCAACAATAAAAGCCTTAAAGGCATATACATTCATACAAAACTTTTCCACACACATTCCTGATTGAGCCCTATAGGGCTCATTGTATTAAATTTCAAAATCAAAAATGCTTCCTTTTTCCTTAAATATATATTTTATTTGCTGCTCATTCATGAACCTACTATCCGCAATACTATCTAACACTGTTACTAATAGCCCATCCAGGCTACCATTATGATACCTATTAAAATGTATAGCTATAGGGCTAGTCTGTTTATTATTTTTAATATCCCTAATATGCTCCTTTATTCTACAAGCAAATTATCTTTTAGTCTCTCTGACATAAAATTTATTACAGGGGCATTTAAGTCCATATATAACCTTTTCAGTTTTGCAATTAAAGCATCCATTAGTTTGAAAACTAATACCATTAACATAAGTGAATTTCTTACTTATATATTTGCAAATACTACATTTACCACAGGCTTTTGTGCCCTCTATATCAATTGATTTCACAAGCAAAACATCTGGCATATTAAATCTACTATGAACTATACAATCTTTTATACTCCTGCCCCTTCTAAAGGAGAAACACAATTTCTTACGTTCTAAAAAATTAACTTCTCTTTTAACTACTCTCCAACTATATTTGACTTCTTCCAAAATATAATCAGATAATATGGAATAAGTAGTTGTAAAATAAATACTCTCACTATTATCATTTTTATTCTTATTTTTATTAATTCTATAATTATACACAGTTTTGCTATTATATAAGTCTACTTCAGGATAACCCCTCTCATAAAATCTATTGAAACTCTCATACAATTCTTTTTTCCTATCACCTAAATTGTTACATAGTCTCCTAACTCTGATAAATTCTATATATGGTAAAGATTTAATGGTATGGGGGGGAGGATGGTGACTGTAAAATGTAAAATGCCATTAACTTCTTGAAATTTTCTATATATGCTAGTAATAATATAAGAACCAACCTCTCCCTTCAAAATTACATCCAAGTAATGTACCTCTGTCCCCCTTTGTAAACCATCAAATTTAACCCCTACATTATTTTTCTGTATTTCATCTATAAATGCATATACATGATCTTGTCCTCCCTTACAAATAAATATAAGATCATCAATGTAACGAAAATATCTATAAATATATTTCATGAAAAACTGATTAGTATATATATATGTAAATTTTCAAAATAACCCATAAATATATTTGCATAACTGGGAGCAAAAGGTGCCCTCATTGCTGTTCCTTGAGTCTGCTTGTAAAGACTCCCATTAAATTCAAATATATTATTCTGCAAACACATCATAATTAAATCAGTAACATATTCAGTAACTGGATTTTCACCTAAATAATATTTAATAGCCCGTATACCATCAGAATGATTAATAATGGTATACAAGCTAACCACATCCAGTACAAGAAAATACATATCTTTTTCCCATTTTATGTTACCAATTTTATCCAAAAATTCAAACACATCCTTCACATAAGATGGCAATTTTTTAACTGTTGGTAACAAAAACTCATGTAAAAAACAAGATATATTATATAAAAAACTACCACTAGCCAAAACTATAGGTCGTCCAGGAGGATCTGTCAAACTTTTGTGAATCTTGGGAAGACAGTAAAAACATGGCATTCTAGAATTTTTAATAACAAATTTCTCTTGTACGTCTTTCTGTGAGAAATAATATAATCTGTGACCTTTATTTATTAAATCATTATAATCTTTTTGGGCTTTTAAGTATTCTGCCATATCAATTTTTTTATATACTTGTTCATCATTTAAATGTGTGTAACACATAGTTAAATATTGTATATAACTTAAAATAACTAATTTACCTCCCTTATCTGCAGGTTTGAATATTAATTCGGCCTTTCAGCTTAATTTATTTAAACATTCCCATTCTTTTCTATCCATATTATATCTCACATTCTTTTTATGTTTCAAAAATGTATGAAATTCTTTTTCTATATTGTAACCAAGAGAAATATTAAAATGTTTGATGCTTTCATTTCTTTGTGGAGGCATAACGTCACTTTTAACCTTAATGCCCTCCGTATTTAATATACAATAAGCATTGACTTCTTCGTTAGAATGACAAGAATAAAAACTGTCTTCAGTACTAATCGAATCATCATTCACATCGTCGTATATAACATTTTCAGTTGCATCAGTTCTAAAGTAATCTAACAAATTCAACTTCCGAGTGAACCGAAAAACATCACCTTTTAACTCATGCAATCTGGGTAAAACAGTAGGTACAAACTTCAAACCCCTTTCCAAAACATTAATGTCACAGTCCGATAATTCATATCCAGATAAATTAACGACATACTTACAACTAGTAGACACTACATGAAATAAATCAGTCCCATTTCCCCCGTTTAAATGTTTGTTGATATGTGTTTTGTTCTTTATAATGTCCATGTCCTGGTACATTCCAACTCAGTTTGCGACTCGTCTTGACTCCTCGAAAAGTATTTAAATAATTGCTTTTCCCCACTTGAGGCAAACCTGGAAAATCTTCAGCGTCCGTTTCACCTTCCATTAAAGATGTACCACTTTCCCCTGATGTAAATGCACGACCTTCCCTATTCACATTCTGCTTCTTCTGTTCAAATTGCACATGCCTCTTAGCCTTAGGATTGGTCGCCACCAAGAATGCACGCTTGTTTTCGTAATCACGTAGATCACAAAACAATTTAGTTTTCTTTCTATCAATCAATTCTTGTTCATAGACCAACAATTGTTCATTAGTTTTGACCAAAAATTGTTGCAGTTCTTCCTGAGATATTTTGTTGGTGATATCTTTACATATATTTTTAATTTCTTCTCTAAGTTTTTGTTTCTTAAACATATCTCTTTCCACTAAAATATGAACCCATTCCAAGCTGCATCTATGAGCAGCTGCAACCCATCTGTCATGAAAAATTCCTTTATTATCACTTTTTTGCTGGTCTTCAGTTTGTGGTTTTGCTATATCATGCAATACACTCTGGCTCCCATAGGAAATGTAAAATGTGGAAGCTATCAACATCCCCAGGATACATATACACAGACACATATATGCAGATACAGATATGCATATATATATATATATATATATATATATATATATATATATATATATATATATATATATATATATATATATATATATATATATATATATATATATATATATATATATATATATATATATATATATATATATATATATATATATATATATATATATATATATATACACACATATAGAGATACACATGTGACTACACATACACATGCAGATATATGTACAGTAAGATATATATGTAAAAGGTGTACAAAATATGGAACAGCCACTATGCCTACAGTTCACACCTGGACACTGTTTGGGACACCAGTACAAATGACAGTCATTGCCTGCAACATATACCCACTGAGAGGTCATAGGATAAAACACCACACACAGGTTTGCAGACATGAAAAAAACTTTATTTGTGTACTATTACATTTCTATATACTATTGCTACTGTAATTAGGATTGTCTTCACAGACATGGTGTGTGTGGGAGGTCACATCTGCTTTCCACGTGTGACATTGGCTACTGACAGACATCCTAAGGACATCATAGTAAAGTACCACTGCTAACATGTACTGCCCTTGTCGACTGCAGCAGAGATATTGGCTAATATGTGTGGACATTCTGACACACTCTGTACAGTCCAGAGGTATACACAGAACCCCTTAGTGCAAAACATGTGTACCATGCCTGATTATATGGATGTTAACAGCCATGTAGATGGGTATAACACATAATGACTGGTATACATATGCCACCGTAGGTTATGCATTCACATACCCCTGTCTGGCCTGACACATAATAACTGCTGGTACAGGGGTGCCACATACAACCCTCTAGATAGTGACATACATCTGTACAGCATCCCACTGCTCTGTCTGACATACATGACAGGAGGCCTAGCAGCAGTACATCTGGCAAGTATCTGCACATGACATCTCACTGGGTAAGCGCACTAAGCTGCTAGGCATGTAATAATGCACTGTGCATGCTACAGGCAGACTGGCTCAACACTAAGCTACATCTCCTATGGGGGAATGCATATGTACCTGCATATATAGCAGGCTGTACAGGCATGTCACAGCACAGAGTAAGGTACACCTGTGTGAAAGTGCATAACCACAACCAATGAAAACACAGCCACAGCCACATATGGTAAGCTAGCATGATATTACAGTATATGGACTATCTTTTCGACACCATCCTCGTATATGCCACCCGCACACTAACCCTACATGTACTGGCCACGACACAGTTTGTTCTAATGGCTGACTTTGGTATGGGACATGTGTGTGTATGGCCCTACAAACATGTAAGCCAATACGGTAACATACAGTGGAGCAGCATGTAACATCAGATAGGATGGGACCTAGGACGATGACAAATACCACAGCCTGTACACAGGCCAAGGTACATATTAACAATACACACAGTGTCAGCATTCACCATAAGTACACAGACCTCAGTACTGTACAAACAACCACAGTATGTCCAGGTTATGTCATCAAATATAACCCCTACTGTACATAACATGTGTAGCAGTCTGATATCTCACTGGCTTGTTATCAGATATGATGACACTAATTATGGTGTACAGCACCTATGCACCTCTTAATGCATGACATATGTACAAAGGTCGACTGAGTTGTGGCTGGAAGCACATCAACATTGCTGTGATAACATCATACATTTACTGTTGTAACATGGTTTGTTGCAACATATGTCCTGTGAGGGATAGGAAGTCAGTAACTGTCATGACTTTCACCATCTACAGACTGCAATCGTCACACTACCTTCTGCAGTTCACAGATACATGTTCTGTGGGTTACACATGACACCAAGGGCACCACACACTGCCTAGTCTGCAGATGAAACTACAGATGGGGAATCCTCATAAACATTCAACTGACATGGCAGGTATTCATACATGTAGGACAGCCCTATCCTCACATACCCTGTTAAACCAACATTACTCCAAATGCAGTCTGTAGTTAGGTCAGGCACATACCCCTCCTTTGTGTTGTCCTGTTTCCACAGTGTATGTTGTCAGAGGTAAATCCCCACTCCATCTGAGATGCTGTTTGCCAAACAACAGAATGAGTTCCTGCTCACAGTGAATGAAAAGGACCAACACAAACATGATGTTCCTAGATATTGGAGTGTGTTTCCATGCAATTGGCTATGGGAATGTTACCACAGCTGTTCCACATGCAATCAGCTAGGGGAGGGCTGCAATTCATGCAGAGGCCATCAGCTGATCATGAGCATTATCTGAAATACACATGCTGCTGCCTAAGAAAAGCAGGTATAGGTCTCTACATCCACCAGTGAGGGAGTGAGAGAGGCAGACAGAGGCATCGACAAGTCTGGGAGGGGTGGGAGTGTAAAACCTAAGCATGTTTGTGTCACACACCTACCAGCACAGGGTATCAAACCCGTGATGACTATGTAGTGCTATCACAGTCCTTTGCAGTTGTTGGATGCACCGCATAGGTTAACTGTTGTGGAGTCCACAGAACATATATGTGATGATGAGTGACATCTGCAACAGGGATATGGTAGCTATATGGTAGGTGATGTACACGTGCCTGTCCACATGAACAGGTGCCAGTGTCAACACAGTCACACTCTCACAGGGATGCACACACTGACAACCTTGGCAGGGCCAGGGATACAGCTCATCCATAGTGAGATTGCCACAACACATTACTGTGCAGGTATCACATGCACCACAAGGGTCATATGGAGGGTATATGGACAAAGGGTATGGGGAGGTGTCCGACATCAGACAGCATGCTTTAGTATGATGTTAGGGGTTGTAATGAGTGTGGATGTGATCATACACATCATACAACACACACACAAACACACAGCGTGCCAGTACTGACATGCATGGGTGCATTTCTGCATGGGTATGTGGTGGTCGACTGTGCCAGATGGCTATACAAGGCTAGATGATTGATATACCTTGGCATCAGGCCACATGACAATGTTCTGCATTGTGGCTCAGGTCTATGGTTTCTGCATTTACCCACACAGGTGGGTATTGTATCCACAATCCAGTCACCTGGGTAGCTATTGTGTGTGGCCAATGCTGTGCATCACTTGCAATGTATGTGTTCCCTAGTCCATGAAATGGATAGTGTCTAGGATGTGCACACCTCCCACATGCATGTACAGTGACATGTGCAACTGTACCTGGGGTGTTGGGCCTATGTGTGTACACAGATTATCATCAGATGTGTCAGTCTTGGCCACCTGTGGCAGGAACTGGTAATAGACAGCAGGTTAACCCTGCACCTACATTGATAGCATGCTAACAGCATTCCCTGGCATCAGTGGCATCTGTCCAAACAAGGCATGTTTTCCGGCATGGTATGTCCTTTGTGGGTCACATCTGATGGCACCACAGGTGTTGCAGATGTCCAGTGGGGAACATGGGGAAGGTGCACTGTCTCCATATATGTGCCTATTGGACAGATGGACAGGGTGCCATGCCCTCTGTAGGCCACTGCAATCACTCCATAGTTACTATCAGTCACCAATATGCAGTGTACTACACACATATTGGCTGTTGCCTCGGCATGTGTGTGTATGTGACATGGGTTGAGAGTGTGCTCTGAGTAATACTGGGGTTGCTAACTGTGATTGCCTGGCTGTGATGTCACATGTATAGGTATGGATTTGCACCCCAGCCTCTCGGATAGTTCACATCTGTTATATCTGTACAGTGGACAGTGTGATATATGGCCACCATAAAAGACATTTGCAAACCCCCCCACACATTGGGCCCAGATGTCACACACTCACCACTACACAGTATACAAGTTACAAACACACACACACACACACACACACACACACACACACACACACACACACACACACACACACACACCTGTCATGTCTGGGAGTTGAAGCCCTGTCTAACTAGTGTATTACTCTACAGCACTACACAGTTATAGTATGCGCCACAGAGATTATCAGAGTTCCCCTTCCCCAAAAGTCTATTTCACATTGGATGACATCAGCAGGACTGCCAAAGTAGGCCACTGGACATGTACTGAGTGTGACTAGCCTAAAATGCATTGCTCCCCACATAGACATTGAAAAACACAAAACATCTACAACCCACATGTGGGAACAGAACCCCTAACAGAGGTCTATATCACACTATAGCATGGAGCTATTATAAGACTCACCACATGGATTAATGGGGACCTTTTTCCTCAAAGGTGTATTTCACATTGGATGACATCAGCAGGACTGGCAAAGTAGGCCATTGGATATTTACTGAGTGTGACTAGCCTAAAATGCATTGCTCCCCACACAGACATTGAAACACACACAAGACATCCACAATCAACATGTGGAGGTATAGAACCCCTAACAGGGGTCTGTATAACACTACAGCATGGAGTTGTTATAGGACACACCACAGGGATTACTGGAGTCCTCCTTCCCCAAGGGGTTATTTCACATTGGATGACATCAGCAGGACTGCCAAAGTAGGCCATTGGACATTTACTGAGTGTGACTAGCCTAAAATGCATTGCTCCCCACACAGACATTAAAACACACACAAAACATCCCTAACTGACATGCATGGGTATAGAACCCCTAAAGTGGTCTATATTACACAACAGCAGTACGCAGTTATGGTACACCTTATACAGATTACTGAGTTATGTTCTTCTCAGAGGTGTATTTCTAGGTGGATGATATCAGCAGCCTTGCCAAAGTAAAGTATACAAATTGTATGGAGTGTGACTACCCTAATAGACATTGCTCTCTACACAGACAGGCACACACCCAAACACCATGTCTGGGAGTAGAACTGCTATCTACATAATGTATCACACTACAGCAGTATACGGTTACAGGACATGCTATAGAGATCACTGGGCTGCAGCTTCCCAGATGTGTATTTCTAGGTGGATGACATCAGCAGCCTTGCCAAAGATGAGCATTTGAATTGTAGGGAGGGTGTCTACCCAAAAAGCATTGCTCTCCACCCACACAGATGCACACACTTGCTATGTCTGGGATTAGAAGAGCTTCCTACCTAATTTATCACACTACATACAGCAGTGCGCAGTTACAGGACATGCTATGGAGATTACTGGGCTACAGCTTCCCAGAGGTGTATTTCTAGGTGGATGACATCAGCAGCCTTGCCAAAGATGAGCATTTGAACTGTAGGGAGTGTGACTACCCTAAAAAGCATTGCTCTCTACACAGACACACACACAAACACTTGTCATATCTGGCATTAAAACAGCTACCGAACTAATTTATTACACTACAGCAGGTCGCAGTTATAGGACGTGCTACGGAGATTGCAGGGTTATAGTTACCCAGTGGTGTATTTCTAGTGGATGACATCAGCAGCCTTATCAAAGATGAGCATTTGAACTGTAGGGAGTGTGACTACCCTAAAAAGAATTTCTTTCTACAAAGACAAACACACACACAGTTGCCATGTCTGGGAAGTGAACCCCTACTTAGCTATTTTATCACACTACAGTACTCAGTTATGGGACATGCCACAGAGATTACTGGGATACAACCTTTCCAGGGATGTATTTCTAGGTGAATGACATCAGCAGCGTTGCCAAAGTAGAGCATTTCAATTGTAGGGAGTGTGACCACCCTAAAAAGCATTGCTCTCTATACAGACAGACACACACACAGTTGCTAAGGCTGGGGTTAAAACTCCTACCTAACTAGTTTATCACACTACAGCAGTACACAGTTATGGGATGTACCACAGAGATTACTGGGATATAGTTCTCCTAAAGCAGGCTTGTCATAGTGGGGCTATAGGGAGGGCAGTGTATGTGCATGGGCCATAACCCATTCATCTAGGGGTTGACACGCCACATGTGGGCACAACCTGGGTCATATTCCACAGGTACATGTATACAGCTGCTAGATGACTACTTCCTTGAACAGTCATGTGGCACAGCTGGCACGTGCACCACATACTTTGCAATGCTGACAGATATCGGTGACTAGTATCTGCAGTGTGTGACATCAGACCCTCGTGTGGTTTTGGCCCTTTGGCTGTGTGCTGGGTGGGAAAGCCCTGGATGGCTCCTTGTCACAGTCACCCTCTTCCACAGATCTATGTATATCTACCTTTGGCTTATTATAGTGTGTTGTCCTTACATATATGCCTGCATTCCTATCCACTGCGTGTGCAAAGCATGTGTGGTGCATACTGAGGAGTGTCTACACTAACATCTGCGGCTGCCAGATATTTCTGGTGCACTGGTGTTTGCAGACATGGCCTTGTGTGAGCATGCCCAGTATGAACTTTCAGTATGTTGTTGACTGACATTGCCTTCATTACTCTGTGTGGGCATGCCCAGTATGGCCGTCTGTATTGAATGTGTGGATCGAGTCCAGGTAGTTTGTACTGCAGTGCTGACCTTTGTGTTGTACACCTACAGGTAGCATGTCCATTGATCAATTGGCATGGACTGTTACTACATTTCTGCATATGATAGGGGGCACAACTGACTATTTCTATACAGGATTGTGGGAAGGGCACACCTGACTGTTACTATATTTCTACGTAGGATGGGGGGGGCACACCTGATTATTTCTACATTTCTACACAGGATTGGGGGGGCACACCTGACCGTTACTATATTTCTACATAGGATAGAGTGGGCACACCTGACTATTTCTACATTTCTACACAGGATTAGGGGGCACACCTGACTGTTACTATAATTCTATGCAGGATGGGGGGCACACCTGACTTTTTCTACATTTCTACACAGTATTATTGGGGAGCACACCTGATTGTTACTATATTTCTACATAGGATGGGGGGGGCACACCTGACTATTTCTACATTTCTACACAGGATTGGGGGGGCACACCTGATTGTGACTACATTTCTGCTTTGGATGGGGGGTAACACCTGACACTTGCACACATTTGCTAGGACTGTACTAGTATGTCGGGTACTCCATTTCAGTCTGTAGTCTTACCTATTGTGCTGGCTAGAGGCATACCAGTGTACTACAGATCTTAGCTTTTAATTACCTGCATATCAGTTTTTGACTTCCCACCCTTCAGAACTGACATCCCAGTGCCTGACCTGCTGTAGTCTGTCTGTGTAGGCCTGGGGAGGGTTACTCATAGGCCTCATTCAGAGGCCATAGCACAGCCTTTGTTTGTGTTTGTCTACACCTGTCCTGCTGGCTATGACTGTTGTTGGGTATATGCCCCCCCCCCGACTGGCATGTATAAGTCACTTACTTTGTGGGTGTCCCAGTATTGAGGGTGGTGCTGCAGGGCTGCCTATGTCGGATGCACATACTACACTCTCTATACGTGGTTAGGTACAGGTAGTGTACTGTTTGGCATCCCTTTTACTGTATGTGAGAGTTGGAGAGAGGTGTTATTCCCTGTGTCACTCCTGTGTCAGTGTATGTGCTATGCATTGCCTCTTTGCCATGGCCAGAGCATACTGGGCACACCTCCTTCTGCCTACTGGGGCAGGCTCAGGTTGTTCCTCCTCTGAGTCACTCTGTGCCTGTGCAGGCCTTGGCAATGGTGGAGGGCTGTGTGGCTCTGCCCCGTGCTGCTCCTGCTGCAGCTGTTTACGTAGGATCATATTGTGTAGCATGGCACATACAAGGACAATTTGGGTACATGTAGCTGGTGAGTACTGCAAGGCTCCACTGGATGTGTCCAGGCACTAGAACCATGACTTGAGCATCCCAAACACATGCTCTACTATAATTCTGGTCTGTGTGTGTGGCTCATTATGGAGTTCTTGTTCGGGTGTGTGTGTATTTCTGATAGGTGTCATCAGCCATGGCTCCAGTGCGTATCCAGCATCCCCCACTAGGTGACCATGAGGGATGTCCCCATTGGCAAATCTCTGGTACAGCTGTGTCAGATGCCAGATGTGGGAATTGTGATAGCTTCCAGGGCAGCCAGCACACGCATTCATTATTATGCCCTAAGCATCACACATGACCTGGCAGTTGATGGAGGGGAAGCCCTTGCGGTTGATGTAGACCCTATCCCGCTCACCAGGTGGTGCTTTGATGCATATGTGCATGCAGTCTATAGCACCCACTACCTCAGGGTATTCTGCTATTTGGTGGAAGAGTTGCATATTGCTGGCCAACACCTCACAGGTGTTGGGGAAATATACGTGCTCACTAACATGTGTTGACATGGAATCCAGGAACTGGTGGAGTACCCTGGATGCTGATGCCTGTGAAATCTCCATCATATCCCCAGTTGGCCTTTGGAAGGTACCTGTAGCTACTATTCTTAGGCATACACATACGTTGGTATCCACTGGGATGGTTCCCCTATGTTAGTTCTGTGTGTCAGGTGTGGCCGGCACAGCTCAACAATTTGCTGTAGGAGGTCCCTGTCCACCCTATAGTGCTCCACTATCTCCAGCTCATGTAGCCCCTGGTAGGTTACCCTGGGTCTGTACACTCTTGTCCGTCTCCTCACTGTGGGTTGGTTGACAGCATTCACATCCTCACCACCCTCAGCCTCTTCCACAAGTTGTATGATAGCTATTGCAGCCCCTATCATTTTGCTGTTGTGAGTGTTAAAATTTCCCCGCTTGTTTACACCGGTGGTTTAGAGTGTGGGAAAAACCAGAGGGGAAGGTGTTTGGTTAGTTTATACTAGTGTTCAGAGCTGGGCCGGTCTGCTGCATGTGTAATTGGCTGATTCTGATACATTTCACCTGCCAGCAAAGCTAGTTCTCCTTGGTTACCTTCATACTGCTGTTTACCCTTCCCATTGCCTTACTGTTTAAGCCAGTGTGTGCGCCACGCAGAGTGCTCAAATGTGCACACTGTTGCTGTTTCCTGGTTTAACCTCTGTTTTCTTCCTGTAAAATGTGCGGGGCGTGCATACCCGCTTAGGCTTTGTAAAGAGTGCTAAGCAAGTTTAGACACACCCCCTAGCTTACCTGTGCTAAGCTAGGAGCAAACCCGAGCCACAGGGCTCCAATCCACTTACAGTATGCCTGACACCCCCCCCCCCCATGATGTCACCTAACTCCTAGGCTTGCATCAAGCTATTCCTACTCTTACACTGTTAGGACCTGACTCACATGTTGGGGAAAAGTGATTCACTATCCTTCCCCTCATTTATTATTATTATTTTATTATTTTACATTTGTTGACTGGGAAAGTCCGACTGGATACATGTCCATTTTTAGCGGAGGCCAAGGGAGATAAGCTCCAAATACAATACAAGAAAATTTTGAAAAAAATAAACAAATTAAAGAGAATTTCATACTAGTAATACTCAAATTAAAAATTGTTAAAACCTCATGTATACATATTTTTTTTTAACCTCATGTATATATATATATTGTTTTCCCCCTTAGGTACGGTCATAGGCCATGACAGACAAGGGTAAGTAGATATTACTTATACTAAAGAAAATATACTTTTGGTAGGGTAAGAGGAGAGAAACACCAAAGGATGAGGAATTCAGAAATTATAGACTTGATAGAGAGAAGCCAAGAGGTGCTAGTGCCAGTCAGGATTTGAGCATGGACATAGCTATTGTGATTTTAGGAATATTTTAAGTTGATGTTTGAAAAGTAGAGTGGAAGTCAGGGATGTAAGTTCAGTTGGTAGTTTATGCCATGCTTTACCGATTGAGTTAGTAAATAGGGAGTCACCAGATTTATTGTTAGCTTTTAGGGAATATACAAGTAGTCTGCTGGCAGATCGCAAGGTAGCAAGATTTTGATAGGGGATAATAAGGTTTCTGAGAATGGGAGTTTTTGAGGAATGATGCAGAATCTTGTGAATGATTATGAGTTGCTGAAAAAGAAACTGGCTTTGCAGTTCAAGCCATCATAGAAGTTTTAGGTTTTTGCAGTGATGGGTACGATATGGGGTATCAGAGGCAAATCTGGCTATGTTGTTGTAAGCTGTGGCCAGCTTATTGATATTGCTTTTGGAGAGGTTTGTAAAGATTGGGCAGGCATAGAGGAGGGTAGATAGTAGGTGCGTTTGGGCAATAGCAGTCCTGTCTGAAGAAGTGAGAAAAGGTTTAATTCTGTATAGTGAACCAAGTTTTCTATTCATTGATTTGATAGTTAGGTTGATATGGGTGTCGAAATTAAGATTGTGATCAATTGTTACCCCCAAAAGTTTGGTGGTAATGTCAGGAACTATTGTGGTGGCATTTTAAATATGACTGTGAAGTTTATGGTGGGGTATTTATGTGTAGGAGTAAATAGTAGTAATTTAGTTTTTTTTGGGGTTGAGGAGGAGACAGCGTTGGTGGAACTAGTTTTCTACTAAGGTAAATATTTTTTGGGTTCTGGCTTGAAGTTGGCATGGCGAGGAGGAGGAACAGATTAAAGTTGAGTCATCAGCATATTGTATACAGGTAGTCTGAGGAAGGGAGGTTTTCAGATCATTAATGAAGATGGTAAAGAGGAGTGGTCCCAAGATGGAACCTTCTGGGACTCCAAGAGTGATAGGGAGCAGAGATGACAGTTCATTGTCCAAGAGGACTGCTTGCTGTCTGTTTCCTAGGTAAGATTGAAAGCATTTGATTGAGTGTGTATCTAATGCGAGAGAATTAAGTGTGTTTATCAATAGTTCATGATTCACCATGTCAAATACCCTAGATAGGTCAATAAAAAGTGCAGAGGATAGGAGACTGTTATGAGTTTTATTTATACAGTCAGTAAAGGAAAGGAGAGCTGTGGTGGTGCTATGATAAGGTCTAAAACCATGTTGGCAGCCAACTAAAAGGTGATTTTGGAGGAGATGATCAAGAAGTTGGCGATGAATGCATCTCTCCATAATTTTTGCTATAG
Organism: Protopterus annectens; assembly: GCF_019279795.1. NCBI lineage: Eukaryota > Metazoa > Chordata > Ceratodontiformes > Protopteridae > Protopterus > Protopterus annectens. Next base: position 623,248,364 of record NC_056731.1, on the reverse strand, counting down.
GTGAGAGAAGGGCTATTGGGCGGAAATTGGAAAGTTCAGTTGAGTTTCCACCCTTGTGGAGGAGGATGATATGAGATGCTTTCCAGATGTTTGGGACAGAGCATTCTGTTATGGTTCTGTTAATTAAGATGGAAATGGGGAAGGCAAGAACTCCAGCTGCCAATTTTAGATATTCAGGAGGGAGGAGATCAGCTGAAGGGGTGCAAGGTTTGAGTTTCAAAAGCAATTTGTGTATGAGAGATGTAGGAATGGGTTGTAGTTGGAATAGGGTTAGTGAATTAGAAGACACAGGTGGGTTAGAGGTGGACACTGCTGGTAAAGAATTAGATAGAGATTGGACAGTTTCAGTGAAAATTTGTTAAAAGTATCAGCAATTTGGGTGGACGACTGTTGGGTCAGATTAGAGGGGTTGGGAGTTTTAGAGTGGCCAGGATGAAGTAGTTTATTTATTTCAGACCAGACTTTTGTGGATTTTGATGTTGTGTTTGTTGTAGTTGTTGGAAATAGTTTTTTTTGTCAAGGAAAATGTTTTTTTAGTGGCATTTCTAAGCTTTCTAAAGTTTAAGTGATCAGTAGGATCTTTTGTATGTCTCCATTTGTCCCAGATTTTGTTTCTAAGTCACATTTTTTTGCCTGGTGTCTTTTGTGAGCCAGGGAGCTGGTTTGCTCTTAATTCTGATCGAACAAGAAGGGTCATGATGCTTGAGAATTTGTAGAGATTTATTGTTAAAATAGAAAACAGCTTCCTCAAGTGGTAAGCATTTTAGGGGATTCCAATTGCATGCTCTAAGCTCATCCTGAAAGTTAAGTAGGTTTAGAGTTTTTGTATTTCGAATGGTTCTTGCATTTACTTGATTGGTTATTGAAGTTTTTAGTTTTGTTATAAGGGTAAGAGAATGGTCACTAATATCATCGGGAAGTATACCTGTTTTATGAGATTGGGGGTTACTGTTAACTAGTATACGATCTAAAGTGGTTTGTTTATTGCTGGGTTTGTGAGTTATTGTAGGGTAGGTGATGGATTGATGAAAGCCATGAAGGTTTATTAGGGTAGTAGGATTATCAGCAGTACAGCTATTTCAGTCAATATTGAGATCCTCAAGGAGTATGGTCTCTTGGAGGAAATTTGAGGAGAGCCAACAGAAGATATTTTCAATGGTATTACTATTATTACCTGGTGGGATGTAAGAACAGATAATATAGATGGATTTATTGGCATTGATTAAAAGCTTAGACCTTAAGATTTCAGCATTTCTAGTTGAAGGATGTATAGAATCGAGGGCAGACAGTTGCAGCTCAGATTTATATAATATAGCAACCCCACCTCCTTTTTTGATTGGGCGGTCTAATCTAATTATATTGTAGCCTGGGGGAGAATATCATTATCTTTAGTGGTTGGTTTGAGCCACGTTTCAGTTAGACATAGGATATCAAAGAAGTGTAGATCTAACAAGGGAAGAAGGTGGCTGATTTTATTATTTAAACTTCTGATATTAAGGTGGGCTATAAGGAGTGAGTTTTTGCTAGGGGAGGGGGAATGGGAGGTGGCAGGATGGGGGGATTGGGAATTAGGGTAACTAGTGTTTGGGCCTGGATTGGATGAATATCACCATGTAGAAGTAGGTACTGTTGTGGTATAGGAGACAGTTTCAGTAGTTTGCCTAGGATAGGGATATTTTTTTATTGTGGGAACACTTGAAATGGGTTGTTCTATGAAAGTGAGGTTTAAGGTAGACTATTGAGGATGTGATGTTGCAATGGGAGTTTAGTTTAAAAGGGAATGAGGTGTAGTTTATTTTAGGAGGGGATAGAATTGTGTAAAGTGTAGGGATTCATAGTAAGTGAGCTTGTATGATAAAAGCAGAGTGCCAAGTGTTATAGATAAGTGGAGCAGGTTAGAATGTGTTTTAAAGTAGAAGATGGGCATAGTAAATGGAGTTAGGTAGGAGATACAAGGAGAGAAGGTATGTACAAGTATGAGTAAAGGGAGACTGAAGTGAGAACATGGATCAGTCAGGGGTGGGTCTGTTTAGAAAGAAGTAAGTATAGGGGCTAGGGGAGGGACTAATTCCAAAGACAGGAGGAAGAAATTAACTAGGAGAGGTGGGAGTGGGATTGCTAAATATATAATGAAGTTAATTAGGTTATTGGCTAATGAAGGAAGGGGGTATGTTTAGAGAAGTATAAGGCTAGATGCACTGGGGTGGGTGGGAAATGGGGGTAGGGTAGGGGAGCAGAGTGAGCTCATAGGGTGAATGGAGCGGGTAGAACTGGATGGTAAGTAGAGCAGAAAAAGTATCAGCTGTCTTTAGTGAACTGGCTTTAGAGTGATAGATTAGAGAAAAAAAATATGTGTTACAAAAGTGTTTTCAAGACTTAAAATTAGTAAAAGGATTGAGGGAGGTGAATAGTCAAATTTACACAATTTAACAAGGAGGTTAGGACAGTGGTTACCACTAAAAGGATTAGGACAATTAGGTTAGATATTTAAAAGCTAAAAAATATGTTGGTTGAATACTGCCATCTAGTAGACAGAAGGAAAAAGGCAACTGGGAGAGGTAATGAGGGTTTACTACCAAAGTCAGGAGATACAGGAAACAAGACTAGGTAGAGGTGGTGGACAGGGGTCTGCGTTAGGCTGCAGGATCTCACACAGAGGGGTTACCAAATAGGTAGATAAAATAATTACAGGTATTGCTGATAAAGTAGGAATTTCACATACATGAAACAATACTTTAGTAGCTAAATCTTTACTAAGCCTGACAAGCAGACAGCTTCAGGGACATCTTCTGGTTTAGGAGAGGTTTTTCTTGGTTGTAAGGCAGGGAGGGAGCACCCAGGATCCCTTTACTGGTAAAGAGGAAAAAGAGAACACTAAGTTAGCAAGTTATAGGTATATGAGAGAGAGGAAAAATGGGGAAGTTATGAGTGACAAAATACCATGAGGACTAGAAGAAAGGAGAAATAGGAGAAGAGGTCAGGGATTAGAAGGAGAGAAATATTTGCAACATAGTAATGGTGAAATATGAGGTGGAGAGAGAAGGGAGAGAGAAAAGGAGGAAGAACGAGGGGTAGCCTATAAAAGAAGTGAGGCAGAGAGCATAAGCTTGGAAGACAAATGAAATAAATTAGGAGAAACAGTATATAACAGTAGCACACCGATATTCAAAACATTAACTACATTAACTACAAATCCTAATTCTCCTTCTATAGACAATGTAAGAAAACTAGGAAATATCCAGTTCAACAGTGAGGCTAAGGATTACTAATGGCCATTGCATGCACTGTTTGTGTTCTCAAAGACACAGAGGACAAATTAAACATTTGTGACATCAAGCAATCACAGCCAATAAAATCCCAGCTACAGAATGCACTAAATATGAAATTAGTGTTGTCACTAGAGCATTTTCTAAGCAGGGCAGATAAAGTACAGAAAGTAGCAAAAATGTGGTGAATTAATTCTGAACATGGAAACTCGCATAAGCTACAAATTAGTAGGAAGGGCAGTCTTCAATCTTTGGAAGAATTTTAACTCCTAGGTACAATTGAAAGTAGGAAAATAATAAAAATATAGGTAACAACTTATTAAACACCAATCTGCTTAGACAAACAATGTTGCAAGCTCTCCACATATGAGATAAGCCTGTCGTCAAATACTACTTCCAATGTAAGCTATTTTAATTACCCGAAAGTAAGAGTTACTCAAATGGACATGGTTTGAAATCCTACTTCCGCAGTTACAAAAACAAATCTTATTTAGCCAGAGAAACCACTTGCATAGAATACCATTCAATGTAAGTAAATTGCGGGTCAATAGAATGGCTTATAGCTCTAAATTCAGCAGATTTTGAGAGAATGTTCCCTAAAATAACTACCACAGGGGGAGAGTAAGGACCAACTAGCCCACTTGAAGAAGCGCCTTAGAATTGGCACCAATTTCCTTTAAGGCATGGACAGGACGAGTAATGCTACAGCTTAACTGAGTTGCTACTAGTACCTGAACTGAAGCGAGGAAAAAAAAAAGGAACCCTTAAGGTTCGTTCGTGGGGAGAAAAAAGAACCTTTTAAATGCAGGGTCAGGGACTTAAACAGTACGGGAGGTAGGCAGCAGGAATAAATACAACCAAAACTTGTGGGAGCAGATACATATAATTTATACAGGAGGTGGAGCAAAAGAGAGAAAAACCTCAAATAAAAGCCACAAGCCCTAGAAGGAATCTCAGGTGTCTGTACAGCATGACAGAAGTTACTACATATATACAATACCAGTGATTAACCAGCCAATAACTTACTGTGAAGGATAATAAGTAGGCATTCTGTTTTCACAACAAATGGGGGGGGGGCTCATATAAGACACATATTAATAGCATTGGCTTTAGCCATGCTGAGACAGCTAAATTCATCAGCATGTGCTACTGGACTGAATTTGATTCAGCATTTCTACTAAGACCTAATTGTAATACAATATCTATCCCTAAACCTGCAGGGTACACCAAGTACTTCTGTAGTACCGTAAAGTGGTTAGTGACTAAGTATTAGTTCAACTAAGCAACAAACAGGATGAAATACTGGTTATGTATAGGCAGGTTAACATTTGTAAATAAAACAATGGCAAAAAATACAGTAACTGAATAGTCAACCAACATGTAACATATGCACAAAAGATACAAAATTCACAAACCTACCATGAGTAGAATCAAGCAGCCCAAAGAAAATGCAGGCCTAGCTCAGGGAAGAAGGAGGACGCCGAGACAGAGGGGTTAAAAGTGGCACCACAAAGTAGATGCCTAGTATAAGTAACTTCAGGGATGGTTTCCAGCTAGGGGATAAATAAGAGGTAATGAAAAAAACAAGGGGCTGGACTAGGATAGCAAAAAAGGGCAGTATAGAGAATTGGAAGGTTCCATGGATGGTAAGTAGAGCAGAAAAAGTATCAGCTGTCTTTAGTGAATTGGCTTTAGAATGATAGATTAGGGAAAAAAACTATTTGTTACAAAAGTGTTTTCAAGACTTAAAATTAGTAAAAGGATTGAGGGGGGTGAATAGTCAAATTTACACCATTTAACAAGGAGGATAGGACAGTGGTTACCACTAAAAGGATTAGGACAATTAGGTTAAGATATTTAAAAGCTAAAGAATATGTTGGTTGAATACTGCCATCTAGTGGACAGAAGGAAAAAGACAACTGGGAGAGGTAATGAAGGTTTACTACCAAACTCAGGAGGTACGGGAAACAAGACTAGGTAGAGCCTAAAGGTGGCAGATAGGGGTCTGCGTGAGGCTGCAGAATAGATAGATAAAATAATTAGAGATATTGCTGATAAAGTAGGAATTTCACATACATGAAACAATACTTTAGTAGCTAAATCTTTACTAAGCCTGACAAGCAGACAGCTTCAGGGACGTCTTCCGGTTTAGGAGATGTTTTTCTTGGTTGTAAGGCATGGAGGGAGCACCCAGGATCCCTTTAATGAAACAATACCTTTTTAGCTAAATATTTACTAAACCTGACAAGCAGACAGCTTCAGGGATGTCTTCCAGTTTAGGAGAGATTTTTCTTGGTTGCAAGGCAGGGAGGGAGCATCCAGAATCCGTTTATGTGAGTAGAATCAAGCAGCCCAAAGAAAATGCAGCCCTAGCTCAGGGGAGAGGGAGGACGCTGAGACAGAGGGGTTAAAAGTCACATTTGCATATGATTGCCTGCGAATGCATAGTTAAAAGTCACATTTGCATAGGATTGCCTGCTAATGCATAGTTACATGTCTCACACTGAGCCTCCCCCCTTAGCAACCACTACTCACTGGCCAGGTTGTCTTCTGCCTGCCATTGACTTGCATGGCAGAATAGAGATTTTAGTTAAATTGCTTATTTTGGGTTTATTTTATTATTTCCCCCCCGATCCCATCTGCTTGCCACTGCCCTACGCTTAAACAGCCGAGATCGGCTAAAAAAAAAAGAAAGTTGATTTTTGTATTTTTTTTATGTTTGCAATGCCAATGGCCTTATACTTGGCCACTGGCATGCTTACTACATGATATGCAGCCTTTATTTGGAGCTGTCAAAGCCCCGTTTTGGATTTTGCAGAAATGTACTCGGTTACTAACCGAGTACATTTCTGCAGATAGCACTAGTCTTGCACTGACTGTTGCAAGCTTCCTGGATTGCAATATCACCTCATTTGCATGGATTTCACCTGAAAAGGGGGTGATTTGCATACCAGGGCTTAGTCTGTGCAGGTTTAGTGCAGGTGCACTCATGCACGCCCCTGCAGGCTGTTCCTGGATCGCACGTCAGACATATTGCCTGCTTGAGCTCCTACACCCATCTTGCACTCCATGCAAGCTTTTGAGAATCTGGGGGATAGTTTGTAAAAACTGGAATATTGTCATGGAAGACAAGGAACTAGTAGTGAAATTGGGACCTTCACCTAAATTTATTTCGAGAGGGGCTACCAGTTTTAAAAATCTGCTCAAATGAAACACTAAACTCAACTCAATTTATGTAGGAATGAAGCAATGTGGGAATTGCCATTACTGTAGGTACAGGGAAGTGGGCCTCACAACAATAGTGAACAACAATAAGATAACCTGTAGAATGAAACACAACTGTAACTCTAAGATGGTGGTTTATTTAGCTTAGTCTCAGTTGTGTGAATCATTTTACATAGGCAAAACAGAAAGAAGGCTTAGCGATAGAGTCTATGAACATGTATATAGCATCAGCCGACAAAAAATGGAAAATACCTTGGCAAAGCATATCTTTACAAATCCTGAACACACATTCAAATTTTGAGTTATAGATCAGGTGACACAGAATCCTATGGAAGGCCTCATCCAGTTAGAATGTGAAAGACTAGAACTCATTTGGTAAATTCGATTAAATGCCTACAACCACCCAGGACTCAATGATATGTGTTCCCTAATGTGTATTTTGAAACTTAAAAATCTAATGACATAGCATTGGGGAACTTTCCCCTAATATAATGTTAATATAAATTTAAGTTTTATACACATATTTACTGTTTTATTAAATTGCTTGACAGAAGTTAAACCTATCTTTGTTTTAACTAGCGTAATTGTGGATTTTAGAAACATTAACATGGTCATTTTAAATATATGCTGTTATTTCTTAATATATGTGATTAGCACTTTAAATTTTTTAGCTGGGAATTCATGTGACTTACTGAGAGGGTTATTTAAACTGTTTCTTGTGAATGAAGTACTTGTATCTGATGAAGTTCAACTATTTGCTGTAGATGAAAAGCGCTTTATAATAAATTGGTTTGTTGTTCCAGAAGTGGTGCCTTATTCTTTGGGAGTTTGCAGTTTGTTTTCTTGTATTTTGTTGGACACAAATGTTTATTATTTAGTGAATGCAATCCTCAATGATATGCCACAAATCCAGAAATGTAATGAGGAACGAAAGAAAAAAAAAAAAAATCACCGTCATAACCACTCTGTGTTGCTTTCTCACTCCACCTTCTACCACACCACAATATTCAACATCCCCAAAATCTCCCACTATATCCACAGAAGGTCCTACTACTCAACACAGTTTTATTGCCATCTCTCCCTCACTATTGAATTGTTTTACCTGTCACCTGTTAAAGCTAAACTCTTTCCCTAACCAAACAGAAACTATGTTTACAGCCCCTTCTCAGGCCCCACTAACTAACCCTTCGTCTCTCCACCTTATTTAACTACTTTCAGGTCCTCTCCCAGTGTAGTGACATTCACCCCAATCCTGGACCAACTAACTCTCCTACCAACAATCACTCTTCTAATACCAAAACCCTTTATTTAATAACTATTAATGCCAGAAGTATCTGTAACAAAATAACAGAGTTTCACACCTGGCTTACCCATTACTCCCCAAATATCGTAGCACTCACAGAAACCTGGCTAAAACCCCATATATCTGACATGGAAATAATCCCACCAGGATTTAATATTCTTAGACAAGACCGGCTTCACAAAAAAGGAGCTGACAAAGCATTAATATACAGTGACAGCTTACCTGTTACACCATATTTCAAACCTATTCCTACCTTTTCTAATATGGAACTATTACTGGCAAATCTGCATTTCAATAGCAAAAAACAAATATGTATTGCTATACTCTATACCCCCCCTGGTAAAAACATACCTACTCTTGAAAAGTTCCTTTCCTGGATGTCCCATAACATATCAAATGAAACCATAATCCTTGGTGACGCTAATATTAATTGGCTAATTCTCATCTCTAGCCCCCCCTCAAATAGCATTAACCTTTATAACATTACTCAACTAATCACAAACCCAACACACATAGTAAATAAACAAGCTGAGACAATCCTAGACTGGATACCAAGACTGGAACTCTCCCAAATATTTTTAGTGACCATTTACCTGCCTTTACCCATAGAAATGCAACACAACTAAGTAAAGTACATAATCTTAAAACATCCAGGAACCTTACCCATTTTAACCAACAAAATTTCTAGATACTCTAAAAGCCCGCAACTGGTACCCAGCAAAGACACTACCACTAGATGATGCAGTTAACTACTTTAACAAGGTATTTCTTGACACTCTAAACAGTCTTTCCCCTTATGTACTAAATAATCAGGAACAACCATGCCCCTTGGTTAACAAAACAAACTAAACAATTACTTACTTCTAGGGGTAAAGCATGGACAGAAAGGTACATAAATAGAACCCCACAAAACAAACTTATATTTAAGCAACTTCGCAATAATGCCAAAAAACAGGTTATCCAAGACAAAAAAAATACTTTTCCACTCAACTTGCTACCCAAGGGAACAACCCCAAAATACTTTGGAAATCTGTCTCCTCACGTCTTAATCCAGGAACCCAGAATAACCCCACATTATTTCCTGACAAGGACCCACAAGAGATTGCCCAAGCCTTTAACTCTCACTTTATCAATACTATTCAAAAACTTGTAAATGATTTCTTCCAACATACCAACACAAATCTAAACTGTAATAAAACAATAATAATTCTCAGTTTCAGCCCCCTTCCAACTCCCCCACTGCATCTACTTCCTTTAATTGCAATCTAACCCCTCCACCTTTTACAAAGCAACCTGAATCTACTACATTAGTGCACAAATTAAAAAAAAAATAAAGCCTTCCTCCCCCTCTTCTGATGAACTTCCAGCAGAATACCTAAACCTTGCCGCCAATGCCATAGCCTACCCAGTCAGCATTCTTATAAATCACTCTATTTCGGAATCATACATCCCACAACTCTGGAAAAACTCTATCATAAATCCCCTGCACAAGGGTGGCAACACCCACGACCTCTCTAACTACTGACCAATCTCTATTCTTTCTCCTCTGTCAAAAATCCTACAAAAGTGTATACACTATCAACTGCTTCAGCATCTTACTGACAATAACCTACTGTCACCCACATAACATGGTTTTCAGCCAGCACATAGCACTACCACAGCCTTACTATCATTTATCAATACTCTAAACAAGGCTCTTTATTCCGGTCTATTCACTACTGTTATTCTGCTTGACCTATCAATGGCTTTTGATACAGTGTCACACCATAAATTACTGTTACAACTTAAGTCTCTAAACTGCTCACCACATACTATGAACTGGTTTCAAAGCTACCTTCATAATAGAAAACAATCTGTCAAATGGCAAAATAAACAATCAGAATACCTAACCAATAACAGTGGAGTTTCCCAAGGATCTATTCTTGGGCCTTTACTTTTTAATATATTCATTAATAATCTCCACAAAGCATCCAAACAAAGTACCCTTATCCAATACACTGACAATTCAACTTTAATCACATCCTCTAATAACCTCTCAGAACTCCATACCTCAACTAAAAAAGCATTTACATCTATCGAATCATGGCTAAGTGAGGCTAAACTGCTAGTCAATCCCCAAAAAAACAAAACTTTTATTGCTGTCTTCCAAACTCGTAACTCTTGACTTTAAAATATTCTCACTAAACAATACTGAAATTGAGCTTGTTAAAACATCTAATCTGCTAGGCATTACACTTGATGGCAAACTTTCTTTTGAGAATCGCATACTCACCACAATCAAAAACACCCCCTTCAAGACAGGGAAGCTCTGTAAGCATAAATTCTTCCTAAATATGTCTACCAAAACAAAATTGGCAAATACTCTACTTCTCCCTTCCCTCCTCTATGGTAGTTCCATTTTCACTAACCTACATACATCACTCATGACTAAATTACAATCATGCTATTATAAAATAGCAAAATTTGCCACCAATATGCCTACTCGCACACATCACTGCTTAGCCATTAAAACTTTAAATTGGCTTGAATTCCCTCATTACCTTTATTACACCCAACTCACTCTTACTCACAAACTACTATATAACCCAAATTACTGCCCTTCTCTTCAAGATATCTTATATACATATACTCCACCCTGAAACCTAAGGTCTTCTAATAAACTACTCCTAACCGTAACTAAACTTAACAGAGAGCAGGGCAATGCCTTTATCTCCATACAGTAGCCAAACTCTGGAATGCTCTGCCACCCACAATCACTCAAATAAACACTACAAAAACTTTTATATCCATATTAAAACAACATTACCTTAACAACCTTACATGCACCTGCAATCACTTAAATAAACCTCCTTAAAATATACTTTAGCCACTGCATTTACACAGAATAACACATAACTTAAGAAAGGCAATTACCTTACTCTGCATGATGTATGATTTAAAAAAAGTATATTAGATAGAATTTGACTGAATGCCCTGTTTTATTGTTTATTGTTATAAGCTGTTTTTTACCATATGTAAAATATGTTGACTATGTAAAATCTTTGGAAACTATTTTATTCAATTTGCATTAACTTTGTTTAGTGTGCAACTACATCTTTTGGAGCTTTTCTAACCTGTCCTCCACTGAAATTGATTGTTGATCCACTGGACTTTCCCGGCCAACAAATGTCAATAAATAAATAAATAATAAACAAATAAATAAAAATAAAGAGAAAAAAATCTGGACATTCTGTAAAAATCTGGACAGTTAAGAGGTATGGCCTTGCCGCATGCAAAATCTAACATCAAAAAATCAAGCAAAAACATCATTTTTTTGCAGGTGCAAGCCCCAACTGCAACCCCTTATGGGGGGCTGCATCCCTGTACCTGCTGCTACTTACATATACTAACTCTGAGATCACAAAAACATTGGCTATGAGCAAATTTTCCAATTCGCCAGTTTGTGTGTGATTGATTACAGCTGTCAGTCAAATGCCTAGTTTACCATACGTAGTTGACAAGCAGCTCTCAACCTAACACACACTCAAAATAATTGCACCTATGTATGTGTGTGTGTGTGTGTGTGTGTGTGTGTGTGTGTGTGTGTGTGTATACACACACACACACACACACACACACACACACACATATATATATATATGTATAGGTTTAGTACTTTTGAGCAAAACACTCAAAAATTGACATCTGTTTGGTCAAAACAATTTGGTCTACAGAAACAAATGTTCGACTGATGTGTGTGATTGACAATCACTGTGTTGGGGAATATTTCCTTTCTCTAGGGATTGTGCGATCCTGGATTTAGTATATACAATTACCACGGAATGTGGCTGGGTGCAGGTTGGGTGGGGTTTGCCCTCCTGCAAAACACTTACTTTTAATTTTGCATGTTCCAAGGTGAATCTTTGAAGCATGCTCAGTAGCATTCTAATGTTCAAAGTCAATGTCTATGCATCAACATAACAGTTATCGATATTTCATCCATTCCATGTAGAATATTGTATTTATATATATATATATATATATATATATATATATATATATATATATATATGTGTGTGTGCGTGTGTGTTTGTGTTTGTGTGTATACACACACACACACACACACACACACACACACACACACACACACACATTCACCTTAAAGAGCTAATTAGTCAGTCATTATTACTGTCTACTTTGCTGCATGCATTACAAGGAAACTAAAAAGCTCAACACATTTTAGATAAAATTATGTTTATATTAAAATGTACATTAAAAAGACTGGTATGTGTACTACAACAAATTCCTTACAACCAGGTGCAACAGCTTCTTTAAGATAGAATCCACTTCCTCCATAGTTTAAATAAATTAATCTTTATTTAGGCTTTAAAATGAGAAATGAAGTACTTTGTCTCAGCAGCCAAGAATGATCAGTCACAACTAACAAGAGGTAGTGCCATACAACAGATATACTCAGTTTTACCAACATAGGGTCTAGCTGTCATCTATCAGTATTACAAAACAGTAATGCAAAATCACCTAGAGTTTAACCTATCATAGGTATTTAAGGATAAAATGGATTTTGTAACTTCAGTATCATAAGGAGCACACCTTACAATCCAATTCCAGAATTTAAAGCAAGGTATAATAAGTTTGCACAAAAGTACATTAGCAATGCTTTTATTACATTTAATTTTCTGCTTGATATGCATCAAAATGTTGTTGTGCATGAAGCTCTGTGATTATGCTCCAATAAAAGTTAAATAACATGCTGGTTCAGCTCTACTCTCACTGGAGGCCCAATCTTCACAATGCTTAAAAGGGTGCTTAACAATTATTAAGCATCTCCTATGTGCTGTTAAAATCGCATCTATTAACAAAAGCTGACAATATCAACCAGTTAACAGCAGCAGCAGCAGGACATGAAACAGCTCCTGTTTCTGCTTGCTGTATGTTAAATTACAGCCAGTATTTTGGATCAAACAGCTTCCCTTAGACAGGAATACATAAGGACATCACTGTCTCCTCACTGCTTTACCAGCTTTGAAAGCCGGCACAACATATTGTGTTTTTGTGTTCTCAACATGGATGCCAAGATTCACCTCTTGAGCTTCTCTCTCAAGGTGAATTTCTTGGCATCCATGTTTTCAAAAAGTAAAATACTTGTTACAATTGATGACCCAATCCTAATCCTCTATATTGTGTTGTTGTTGTTGTGTCTTTCGGCTTTTCCCGGTTAGGGGTCGCCACAGCAGAACTCTGGTCCGCTAATGATTGGTAGTTGATTTTTACGTGCCGAGTTACCAGCCCTGACGCACAGCCTTCAATGAAGGTACGCCCATTCACACATCTCCACGCAGAAGACGCTCTAGCTGAGAATCGAACCAGACAGCGTCTTACTGTGAGGCGACAACGCTATTGTGTACTATCTGTAAATTCAGAATACCTTACATACTGATATGTTTGTCCTTTCTTAAAAGGTGCTGTAGTACAACATTTCTGAATTTCAGCATTTTTGATACAGCTTCTGAAAAATGGTCTTTTTTCATCTTTTCCTGGTTAAGGGTCACCACAGCAGAACTCTGGTCCACTCATGATTGGCAGTGGATTTTTACAGTGCCAAGTTGCCAGCCCAACACCCAACCTTCAACAAAGGCACACCCATTCACATTCACCTGCATGTCTTTAGCATCACTCAACCACAGGGAGAACATGCAGACTCCACACAGAAGGTGCTCCAGCTGAGAATCAAACAGAAGAACCTCTTGCTGGGAGGTGACAATGCTAACCACTGCACCACCGCAGCCCTAGCTCCTGAAAATGGTACAGGCAGCCTAATACAATTTTACCATGTACTTAAAAAAAAATGAAATTAAATGTTCCAGGAAAAGATTAGATTACACTCATATCTTGGTAGCTTATTAGTTTGTCAGTGTTGCTAGTCTCTAAACATACACTTAAATGACTGCTATGTGTATACATATGTGGTTCTGAGTTCAGTCAGCTCATTCAGTCAGGTTAAGTGTCAGGTAAGTGTTCTTATGCTTCTGTTCTGGAATGTGCCTGCCACATGTTGGCCATGCTTCAATGCAGATCAAAATATATGCTTGCACAACTTCTCTTGCTGTTGAACCTTGTTTTTTTTTTTTTTTTGGTGGTGGTTTTGGAGTTAAATAGCAATATGATGTTAAATAATAATAACCAAGACTGCAGAGATATGTATAGTGATCAATGGACCATCATCTTTCTTTGACTTCAGTCGGGTCCATCTACTTTTTCTAATTGTCTTATCATCATCACCTTCAGGAATAATGGCTGTTTGCTGTGTGGTGTAAAATAGTAAACACAAATACAGTGTTGACTATGAAGAGCTCTGCTTCTTTGGAAGGAAGATATGCTAGTAACTAGCTTATTTTAAACTTAGTATTCAGTACTTGCCTTGAGGAACAAGTTAGACTTCGGCTCAGGTCACAGAAAAGAGCTACATTCAGAATCAGCTAGGAACAGTACAAAAGCACTGTGGAAGTGCCTGTAATCACTGACTTTATAATATAACTGTTTACTATAGCTTAAGAATGAGAGAGAGGGACTGTTTTTCAATCTTGGCTTTGGCTAGAAAAGTTAGAGATGACGAAAATAGTTGGAGAAAAAAAAAACATTTGTTATAGAAAGACTGGCTGGCAGATGCAGCTGTTATGGTGTTTCTCAGGCATAGATGGACATTTGTGCTTAATTTAGTATCTGACCACTGGACTAAGGAGGAAGAATAATTTTCCAAAGCTCAACAAATCCTGAACTTTTTCTGTAATCCAATAGCCACCGTGTTCCTGTTGCTGGGCCAGTCTTGGGGTATGGCATCACCTGAACAAACATTTTCATGCAGCAGTAAAGTCTTAGATATTTGCTAGGATCTGCATGAAAAGACCACCCATAGATTAAAATGTTCGTTCCATTTTACCATAAAGATAGTTTTACAAAATTTGACATTCTGAGCATTCTCCTTCTTTTTCTCTTTCTCTCAGAATTTTGTGGAAGAATAACTATGTAATACAAATGTAACAGTGCATGCAGTAAATGTAGCTCTGTTATTTACTACTCTAGAAGTATGTATACACCTGTGTACTGTATCTGTGTTTGTGCCTATGTTTTTCTAATGCTTCATCTAATCAAAGTATACTTTGCAGTGGAATATTTATTTTCAAATGTACAGGTGAAAAATATAAAAAGCAATATTTGGAACTTAAATTGCTTCTATATGCTTTTTTTTTTTTGCCTCAGTCCTTGATGACCCACAAGCCTGTCCTTATAAGTTCATAGGTTCCTAGGTAAGTACTATGTTAGCTTCCCTTGAGGGCCATTATAATTCTACCCAATTTACCTTTTTGTTTGGTTATAGATTGGTCTTACCCATCCCATGGTTGATAATTATATATTAGCCTTAATGAGAAACTGGGATCATACCATAGATAATTTCAGGGGACACATACATGGGATAAAGCATTTAGGAGCAGCATCTGTCATCCCTATATCTAAGTTGTACTTGAAAATTGATGGGGGTGAACTTTCTTTTATGTAGATGGACAGTCTGTGCCACAGTAGCGATATCCTCTGCGAAATATATCTGTCCCTCCAAACAATTCTGTTGATGTTGCAGAAGGGGTTTAGATCCCTAGACTGAGTATTTCTGATGACATTTGACTTTCTGATTTGCAGTAAATCCATCAGTAATGGGTAAGAGGATGCCTTGTATTTCGGACACAGGTCACCTCTTAGCAGTCTGTAGGATACCGAGTATAGTAGCAGGGCTTTGATTCGGTTCATGTAGGACATGTTGTATCCTTTTAATAAGGTATCTCTGTGGGCATTCCTGTTGTTGCATGTGTCCAGACAGATACACGTCAAAGGGGCACTGTATTCAATGACTGGCCTAATAAGGGCTGAGTAAAGGGGAACAGTGACATCCTTGGATCTAGACACAACCCCTTTATTTATAAGCTGTGCAATATAGGACTTTCTTACAATAATAGACACATGTTGGACAAAAGTTAGGTCACTGTCCACATATGTTCCCAAATCCTGAACAACTGGGCCAACTCTTAGGGACATATTGTTAATGTGGTAATTTCCCTAGGGTAGATGACTTCCCAAAGGATATGATAATGCATTTCTTGGCATTAGTTTCAGACCATGATTTTTGACACTGGTTATTTATTTGAGACAAGCCTTCCTGTAGAAGGGTTATTACATCTGAGGATTCAATGACTGCTCCTAGCTTGAAATCATCTCCAAACTTAGTCAGCCAGAACCCTTTGGTATTGACTTTTAAATCAGAAAAGTAGATGCCAAACAGGAAAAGTCCTTATCAGTCTAATTCTCAGAAATGAAGCTGGAACTGACCAAAGATGTTGCCATCCCAACAGCCATGGAGGTGGCTTGTATTCTAGTCAGCATTCCAGCTATGGCAGCGTTTAGTTAAGGACTTAACTCCACCCATTGAGGTGCCCTGTGCCTAAAGGGCCTTCCACACCCACCCCGTGTTTGTATGTGTTGCCATCAACATGCTAATGATGACTACTCTTACCAGCATGCATACTAAGTCCACATCCCAATTCCTGACTGATATGGATGGCATGTAAGCATTCATTTTCATGGTAGTGATTGACAGTCCAAAACTACCCCACCCCACCCCCTAAAAGGTGAACTGGCATCAACCTTTCACTCCTATCTTCCACTTTGGCTCTTCAAGTGCCCAAGCTGCTATTTAAATTCATGTCATCTGGATTATAGTCATGGCTTTGCCCTGCAATGCCACAGAGATGGTTGTATTTAGAACTAGAATGTTGACAGCTAAGCATGACAAAATGAGTTAAATTCTCAATAGCAATACAAATAGAAAATATCCAATACACATGTATGCATTAGCAATGCTATAACTATTCAGGAATGTTAACAGATTTTTCTTATAGCAGACATTAAACTTGGTCTAAGTAACAACATGGAGTAGGCTAAATTTAAAATAAAGATATAGTGCAGTAAAGATAACTAATATGAACAAATAAAGCTGTAGATTCATAGGTTCATAGGTAGGTACTAGGCTATTGGCTCTAGGGCCTATATAAGTCTAGCCAAACGGTACCCTGGCTTTTGCCACCCAAGAAAATTATTTTCCTGTGCCCCTGTCAAGCAGATCCACAGAAGTGATCCCCGGGGTGAATTTCCTATCTCCCATCCAATCATCAAGATTTTTCTTGAAGAGTGCTAATGAGGAGTTCTGTTTGACATAGATAGGTTGTCTGTTCTAGAGTATGGGAAGTCTCTGGGACAGGAACCTATCCCTCCAGCATGTTCTGTTTATTGTAGTGACAAGGTTTAGGTCCCTAGTGCATGTAGCTCGAAGGGATTGGGATTTCTTTAAGTGGAGCATGTCCAACAGCTCTGGGTTTGACATAGCTTTGTATGTTAGGCAGAGATTGCCTCTGAGTAGGCGATATGCGACAGAGTAAAGCTGGAGTTTTTTGAGACGATCTGCGTAGGGCAACTGTTTGAGGCCGGTTATCCTCTTTATGAGGTATTTCTGTGGCCTTTCCAGTTGTTGTAGATGTCTTGTAAGGTACATACCAAAAGTGGCATTGTACTCTATAATGGGTCTAATGAGTGATGAGTAGAGGGGAACAATGACCTCTTTTTTCCTGGATGAGAAACCTTTTGTGATGAGGTGTGCCCCGTAGAAGGATTTCCTGACTACTGTGGCGATGTGATTATCAAAGGAGAGACTAATGTCCACCTGTGTCCCAAGGTCTCTTATCACACTTTCGGTGTTAAGTAGACTACCGCCTATGTGGTAGTTCATGGGTACAGAGTTTTTACCAAAAGGGATGACAATGCACTTTTTGGCATTGAGCTTGAGGCCATGGCTTTGACACCAGTCATCTGTCTCAGTGAGGCCCTATTGTAGGATGTCCACATCATTAGGAGATTTGATTATGGCTCCTAGTTTGCAGTCATCTGTGAACTATGTTAGCCAAAGACCTTCTGTGTTAGCCTGTACTTCAGAGAAGTAAATATCAAACAGGAGAGGACCTAGGACTGAACCCTGTGGTACTCCACTTGTCACTGGTCTGAAGTTGGATTTAGAGTCTGCTACTTTCACAGTGTGGGTTCGGTCAGTGAGCCAGTTGGCATCCCATCTTGTGACATAGGGATTTATACCTAGTTTAGTGAGTTTGTCTATAATTCCAGAGTGGGGGATGGTGTTGAAAGCCTTGGCGAGATCTAGATAGGCTGTATGTACCACCTTACCCTCATCTACAGCTTTGTTGACCGCTTCAAAGAAGTCTAGGTTTAGGAGACATGATCTGCCTTTTACAAACCCGAACTGAGTAGGGTCCAGAGCTTGGAGATTACCAATGTCATTGTTTATAAGTTCCATGATGATACGCTCCATAGCCTTGCAGACCAGGCTAATGGGGCGGTAGTTCCCAGGGTCTGTGGTGGCTCCTCCTTTGTGGAGTGGGATAACCGTTGCTGTGTGCCATTCAGTGGGCACAAAGCCTGAGGTGAGGCTATAACTGAACATGGTACTTAGGTGGGATGCCAGTTTGTTCTGTAGTTCATGTAGAACACAGCCTGGGATGTTGTCAGGTCCCATGGATGCTGTGTTCTTGGCTTTGGAGAGTGTGTTTTTTACCTGTGAAGCCATGATTACTGGTACTTTGCATTCTTCCAGTATAGAGATGGGCCCTTTAGGGGATGAGAGAGGGGTAAAGTTAGCACTGAACCTATCTGCCAGGGTGTTGTCAATATCAGTTGTTTCTGTATATTTAGTGCCATTGTGCTGTAACTCAGAGCAGATCTGAGTGTTGCCATTGAGATTCTTGACATAGCTATAGAATGCTTTGTGGTTGTCTTTAGAATCAGTGGTGATTTTGTTTTCGTAACTAGCTTTGGAGGATTTTATGAGGGATCTCAGCTTCTTACTGAGGCTGACCACGGAGTTCCTCCAATCATGGGATTTTACTCTTTTTTGCAGCAGTTTCTTTCTTCTGTTGTAGAGTTTGTTTATTGCACGGGACCACCAAATTGGCTTCCTTTTTTTTGGAGGATAGCATCTTGGTTCTGTTAGGGATTGCACGATCCATGCACTCATGTAAGTGCTTATAAAGTGCAATTGTATAGGATTCAGGAGTCGTATCTCCATTGTCCGTCAGCATGGGTGTTGTGAAGTTTGCCACTTCTGTCTTAAGAAGCGTGAAGTTGGCTTTGGAGAAAATATTTACGGTGGTTTCCCTAATTGGGGGTGGGGGAGGGATGTGGATGTCTAGGCTGATTAGCTTGTGGTCGGATCTGACCAACGAGGAATTGCCCTTTGGTGTGGAACACCGGTTGCCTATGTTGGTAATGACCAGGTCTAGGATATTGCTGCCCCTGGTGGGGGTGTGGATAAGTCAAAAATATTATTAAAAAGGGACAGAAATAAGTTAAGAGTATATAGCAAGGAGACTGGTGTGTGATTTTTGCTTGGAGCAGAAGGAAACCTTAACAGCAGAAAAGCAAGAAAAGGCCAGAGAAATGTGAAGGAATGAAGGATGGAGGACAAAATGGTGATGAGGAATGAGATAAAGATAAGGTTCTGTCATTCAGTTGTACTGGTTTCATCATTGGAATAAAGGCCACTATTGGGGCTGGGAATTGCTGTAACTTCTCTCTTGTAGGACCCTAAATAAAGATACTCTGGCTTTTCAAGCATTAATCAAGATTATGTATTCAGTACTTGCTTTCAAGCTTTGGCAATAATGTTAAACAGTACATTTGTGCAATGTCTGTCAGCAGTATCAAGTGAAAGGAGCATTCTGAAGTTTTGTTATAGTACAATGCAATATGTTATTTGTTGTATCTTGAAACTGCTTATCAAAGTGGTGTTGGTAACTCTGCTGAATCAGTGACATATTTAATAATATTTGTGCAGTATATCTCTGCTTTCCAATGAGAAACCTTTATGAATGTTATTATAGTATAGTGAAATGTGCCAGTGCATTGATGTAATATTATTTACTTTTTAACAGATATTAATGTGGTGCATCAGCAATGCAGCAGTGAACATTTCAACCTCACACTGCCTGGATTACTGGTCTGGTGATCAGTCCAAGACCCTTTTGTTTTCCTTTTGGCAGGCTCTCTAATTTCCGTCTATATCCCAAAGATGTTTAGCAGACAGAAAGGTGAAGTTCTAAATTCCCTATATTTGTGTGTTGTAGGAGTATGTATGTATGTACGGGCACATGTTTGTGAGATGAATGCTGTTTGTCTGATTGACAATAGCACTATGGCTTTATAGCTGAAAGCCACATTCAGCAAATGAGCTGGAGTAGGTAGGTATAGTATATATATATATATATATATATATATATATATATATATATATATATATATATATATATATATATATATATATATGTGTGTGTGTGTGTGTGCGCAAGTTGGCGGCGTCTTCTGAAAAAAAAAAAAAAAAGCTTAATTTCCTATTTTTTTTTCATTGGTTGCTCCTCACACAAAAAGACTTTGGGGAATAATTTTGAATCCATATGTATGTATGTGTATCGTGCAGTACACTGGTGATCTGTCCAGAAATTAGTTCCTGCATTGTATTTTTTTCCCAAGATTGTCTCTTAATCACAAAAGCCCACTAAACACAAATGCTTCTTTACAGAGGCAACCCAAAACCACCATCAGGGTTACATAATTTGCAAGTAAGCTGATGGAATGAAACTCAGCACTATAGAATGAAGCCACTTAGGAACTCATATTATTAAACTTTATGCAGTATAGATGTTGGGGGAAAGGTACTTAGGAAAAGTCAGATAAGGTAGGGAGGCTCTACTTGACAGGAAATGGGAAGTTTCTAGTTAGTCAAAGATAATGTGATAGGATAGCTGTGGCAAGTGTGATGGGACATATGTTTATGTTGCAATGTATGTTAAAGGTGATAGTAAAATGCAGCAAATCTCATACTGAAACTCAGTTAACCATCTGCGTTTAACTGCCATTATGTATTTATTTGTAAATATTCTACTTCTTATCTCAGCAACAGCAATCCGCGGTGGTGGTGCTGCAGTAGCGTTGTCGCCTCACAGTAAGACGCTGTCTGGTTCGATTCTCAGTTAGAGCGTCTTCTGCGTGGAGACATGCGTGAATGGGCGTACCTTCGTTGAAGGTTGTGCATCAGGCCTGGCAAGCCGGTATGTAAAAATCAACTGCCAATCATTAGCGGACCGGAGTTCCGCTGTGGCGACCCCTAACCAGGAAAAAGCCGAAAGACACAAACAATCTCAGCAACAGCAATGCTCAACAATATTAGTTCAAGTGCTCATTGCAAAAATAAACAAAATATAGTCACCCTGTACATCAGTAGAACATCACTTTCTTGCAGGTTCAAATCAACCTGCACCTGACATGGCATTTTACCATGAAACCCTTTACTTACAGATACTCTCCCCATGATTGCACTGTCCCAGAGGAATAGAACAATGAGAATTAAATTGTAATTTTCCATTCTGCAGTTTCTTACACCATTGTGATCCTGGGTCATGTATTAACACAACAGCCATTCAGAGAAATCAATATTTTGACAAAATGAACTGACCAATTTAAGAATAAGCAAAAGATATACAAACAAACAAGCAAACAAACAAACAGACAAACAAACAAACGTATTCAAGTCAGTTGTCTTATATGAATTTAAATGGGAAACCAAACAAATCTGAGAGCGTGTCTTGAAGTTTGTATTTGAAGGAATAAGATATACAGTGGCAATATTTCATCTCAGTTCATTTTGAATTTAGAGATAATATCTAGTTCATATCACTCTACACATAATTCATTATACAGGCGTTCCCACAAATCATCATTTTATGCTACAGCCTGATGCCACTGCACCAGTGAAATCCAACCTCATGATCAAAATGGCTGATAGCTGTTTTTTTACCTACCATTAACATGTCTATCATCTGAGCATGAAGCTATTATGTTATACCCAGGCTGTTTCTTATACCAAAGTCACTGATGCTGTGGTGCTGAGGGGCTTTGCTACATCCTAGCATCATGGATGTTTCATTAGACACTCATTTTAATCTCCAAAAGAAACATAGTGATCTAACTTGATACTGTAGTGATGAAAGGATTGGCTACATCTCAGTCTCATGAAAGTTTTTGTAGACTCTGTAAATATCACTTCATGTCAAACTGCATAAAAAACTTGTGACCTTACCTAACACTGTGGTGTAAAGAGCCAGCCTACATTTCAGTGTCATGAATATTTCTGTCGATTCTATGAATATCAACACATGACAACTTGCATAAAAAATCCAGTGACCTTATCTGGTTAAAAATTAAAAACATAGGTATGCAACAGCATGCTAAATCGGCAAAATAATGCAATGCATTTATCAGCCTTTTGAGTGAGAGGCAAGTTTTGAAGCAAATGGATTGTCGTATTGCTAGTTTTTTTTAGAAAGTAATGCTCCCAATAATGTTCTGAACCAAAACAAAGTATTTGTGATGATAAGTAAAGTAAAGCCGCAAGAGTCAGTATTGCCACTATAAGGCTGTTTTATAACAAAACAGTTTAAAGAATGTAGATATACCACACTGCAGTTCATTTAGAGCCAAGCACCAGTGTGTTTGCACTTAATGAACTGTTAATATCATTGCTTCTGAATTTCCATTTTGAGCAAAATGAAAGTTTCTTTATTGACTAAAATGGCTGTGTATCCTAATGTTACTGATACTGAAACACAATATTATTGGGTAGCCAGATATGTGCATCATGATAGTATTATTATGTGGAATATTGTATGGGCTCACAATAGCAATGCACTAAGCCACAAACCCGATGTACTAACAACTCTAGCTATCAGAAAGCTGATTAGTTTCTCTTTAAAGCAAGCCCATATTCGTAGGAGTTTGCATTTATTCATGTATCACACTTCAAACTCCAATGTACAAGCAGGTATATCTGTCTCCAGCTGTCCTGCTATTGATTTATTAATTTCTATATTTAATTTGTTATATGATAGTTCCTTTGTTTCAGCTTACTAGGTAGAAGAATACTCATATGCAGGCATAAACAATTTTACAAAAGAATATTGACAGATATCACAAATACAGCTTTGTAATGACCACATCATGAGAATTTTACAACTGATAGAAAATATTCAATGATAATACCATATCAGTCATGACATACAGAGGATTCAGTGGATACAGAAGCAAATTAATTTTACAGGAAAAGTCAGGAAGATGTCTGAAGAAATGGCAGATGTTAAAATAAGCATATGCACGTAGCAAAGAAAAAAAAATTTAACAAGAAACATAAATCAAATTACATAATCTTCAAAATTTAGAAAATGTGAAGAGGATTATGCTATGTAGCTTAGACAAATATACAGAAGAAGGACACAAGGACAGATGGGTTGTATTTGAGATTTGTGTTTGAGTTTAGCAAAGAAGAAAGCATGGGCCACAGAGAAATTAATGCCAAGAGGCGGCCATCCTAAGCTGACTGGGCAGTGCAAGTGAATACAGAGGAGATAAAGAAGGGACGTGACCCAAGTCAGAACTGGAAGACACTGAGTCTAGAGTGTCACCAAGGAAAGATGCATTGCACAAGAATGAATGTGTATAGGCTCCATTAATAGTTAATGAATGACAGAGATATTATCAGGAGGATAAAATCATTGGACCGCTGAATGTACCTAGAAACAATGATGACATGCAGAAAGTGAACAGGCAAAAATGATAGACATTATTTTAAGAAGTGTTCCTTTTATCCTGATGGACTGAAGCTGTGGAAAAGAAAATGGACTAACCAAAGGACCGGTGTAGTAACAAGTCTGGGAAACAAGCAGTATAAGAAAGATGGCTGGTGGAGGATGAGGCATCAACAGCAGAATATGAGAATTTATTGTCTCAGACAGTCAGTAACATAAAATAAAATAAACAAATTCAAGGCATAACAAACGCACCTTATGCAGAGTGCCTTAAAGACTTTTCCCTCTACACAGTCTGATATACATTGCTGAGGAGTGATCTATGTTTGGCTTACAAGGCATCCACAAACTCCACAGTTATTGAATCTCCTGCATATTTAATATCAAACAGTACCACAAATACAAGGTCTGAGGAAAATAATTTTGTCTGTGACTTAAACAGGACATGCTGAAGAGACAGATATGTGTCCCACAGACTGCAACTCCTATGGACAGGCTTCAAATCCATGTATAGCTGATTTAGTCTATTACACAATTTAAGCACAAACTAGACAAGTCTATATGGAACTGGAAATTTACATCAGGCTTGTCACCCATGTCCATTATGGATAAAGGTATCTTATAAATGCCTGGCCCTTAATGTCCTATTTGGATACAGGACATCATTACTCTTTAGTGAAAACTTGGCTATGCTTAGAAAGGCCCCCCCAGGTCATTAGCATAGTAAAAAATCAATGAATATATGAATCTAGAAATTATAGTCTTGCATCTAATGACTCATATGAACAGCTACCAAGTATCATTGTTAAAATAAGGCCAACGTGATATGACGATACTGTGGAAACTAGGCAAGTCATATGACAAATATCTGAGCCAGGCAGCTTGATAATTGGATGAACACACATCAAGATAATGAATACAACAGTAACAAATATTTATTATGTTTGATCACCACAGCCTGTGACATATGAAAATCTAATATATGTTGTACTAACAGTATTGTATGTGTACAACTGCATGCATTATCTACCAAAAAATTATTACCAATCAGTAGCCTGCAAAATGCAAATATCCTGATGATGCTTGCGGATTATGAAATGTCACAAAGAAATGCCTATCTGCACAAATATCAACAAACCTATGATACAAGTGTGTTGTAACAAAAGCACCCAAGGTCCTGTAGGCAGATGCAATGCCAACGTTAAACTAAAAGGGATGCTATTTACTACACAACCTATAAATAACAATGTGAACACTTGCAGAAGACACCCATTTAGTCTATGAATAAGCAGTCTATGCACAACAGATCTGTCACTAGAAACACAGCCATAGAACTGTGCCGAAAGGTATATTATAAACAACAATCAGTATACTTAAACTTATATATAAAACAGCTACTTTAAAATATGTGTGATACACAAACCTGACTATTATTCAGGTTGTGGGGTACAGTCCAAAAACTGTCTGCAGAAAAAAAATGGCTTAATGGTAAACAATATTTCAACATTTTTGATTTATTTAAATCAGAGGTTTAAGCACAACTGTAGTGTTATTATTTAATTTCCCTTACTAATGCATGATGGGTCTTCATGCATTCTTAGCAATATACTGGAATACAGGCTTGTAACAAGGATCAGAAGCATTTCATTTAACAAACAGAAAAGTAATCAATATACCCCTCTGAGTAAATATGAATGATGTATTCCTCAAATAACAGGAATATACATTTCTCAGATCATTTTCTAGAAAATGTACCTCTACAGAATATCAGGTAATCACCATATACACTTGGCAAGGTTACACACAAGCTTTTACATATTTGAACATAGACTGGACAAAGTGAGATTGAACCTTGCAACTATGATGTATATCCAAACTCTAACCTTGACACCTACCTGTCTAAATAATCCATCTTGACTGAAAGCGTGTGTTCTGAATACATTAAAAAAATTTGGTGTTATGACATCACCTGGATGGAGATGTTCTACTAATATGTACCCTGGCTTAGGATTTCAAACATGAACATGTGCTGGGCATGTAGGTAAATACTTAGCAGAAAATTAATTCATGTCAGCACGGTGGTCACAGACATTGACAGCAATGGAAAACATACATGCCTCAGACAGTGGGACAGTGTCACGTATCACACAACTTCTGTTAACAGAACCATAAAAGTTGTTGTACATCAGGGACATAGTAAGGTATGTGGTGGGGGGGGGGGCACATCCCAAAGCAAATACATACATTTTCCCTGTTCTGCATTTCAGTTGTAAGCCTGCCCATCACACTCCCTTAAAATATAAGAATAATGTGGTTCTTGAAGTGAATTTAACAATTAACGATAAAGCAACACTTGATATCACTTTTGAAAATAATACCATATTGCAAAAAAACTTTGTCAGACATATAACGGTCTGTATCAAGCTTTTCAAATGCTGAAGCTAAACAGCTGCTGTTAACAAAGCATTAGGAATTATGGGGATATTCATAGGAATTTAATGAATAATCGAGTTTTTCATAACCATGCTCAAAATAAACACTACTATCAATCAGTCGAATATTTCTCTCCACATAGCTGCTATGTGTGAATTACACCAAGATAACAGTTTAATAATATGTTTCTCCTATGTGGATTGGAAACCACAGCACGCCAAAATATAGGCAGGTCGGTCAGTTTCCTTGCAGCCAGAGCTAACAAGCAGCACATGCTTCTTCTTAACAAACTGGTGCTGTTTGTGTTTATTCAAGTTGCTGCAGATAACAGATGAATACAGAAAGTTCCAACACTTATTGTCCATTATACTCTAAAGAAATATCAGTTATCAACACATTGCTGAAAACATATACATAAGCAGTCAGACAGGCATTCCTTTTGGCTTAAAAAATGGGACTCTAGTAAGAATATTCACTTTATTAGGAGGAATGAATTAAATAAGTTATTTATTATTACTATTTAGATATACACTGCTACAGTAGGCAATAGTGTTGTACTATAAAGGAAAACTGCAAAATGTATAGTCATCAGTGGCCTGTGTTATAAGCATCAGTGATGCACGGGGACAGTCGAAGTATGAAATTATGTCATTATATGTTGGAAAACAGATGTACATCTCAAAAGTTCAGAATTATGTATATTATAAACATTATTAAATAAATTAATACCATGGGAATAAAACACAGAGTTATATGGAGAACAGTTGCCATATTGACTTAATTATCCTGATAAGCTAATTGTCAGAACAGCTACTTAATAGTTATAAAAGCCATCTATGTGATATATTTGGGAAAGACATATATCTCTAAATTCTGTAGGAATGCTCAGGTATACGTAAGATAGTGACACTTAATGTAGGTATCCATGGGCTGTCTCCGCACCTTGGCGACCCTCCCAATGAAACTCACCCATATCACTCTGATGCAGGTCAACATAACAGTGGTGAACTTGCACTACAGTCAGGTAGATCCTTATATGTCTTAAGTGCTCCCTCGCAATCCAGTTCTAGATGTCAATCATTGCAAAGTTCCTTAGCTTGGTTCCCATCAGATGCTCCACTCCATTGTAGATGGTCAGCATCTGGATGGTCTCCTCCTTGGTCCAGTTCAGCACACAGACATGTCACAGCCTCCTGGAAGTAGCCATCTTGATACTCCAATGTAAATGTAGGATAAATTAAAAAAATTGAAAAATACTCACTGAGGTCCCACTCAGTTGGCAGGTAGTAATGGTCTGATTTGTAAATACAGCAAATCAGTATTTAAAAGTGGCACTTATATCATGTTATCAGATAATTGGAAGATAACAGGCACGTGCCACATTTGGTACAGTTTATCAATACCTACTGGGTATCTGTGCATTAAGCCGAATGTAGACAATTACATGCAGAAATGGAATTCCAAAACCTAGAATTTTAATGAACCTTATTAATTATGTGCAGCACAAATGGTACTTAAACGTGTGCACATTAGGTGCACTTACTTTCAATGATAACAAAGACAGAGGTGGCTGATAAGGTAGCATTTCTGTTTGGGGAACATTACACCTATAATACTTACTCATTCTCAAAGGTATCTGTTTTAGATTTTATTTTTTTTGAAAATGTGTGCTTTAAAAGAAATGTTTTTAGCTTACTGTAATGATGTTTGATTGACCTTTATGCATACAGGTGCTGCCATTTTCATTAAGGACATGCAGTAATGTCCCATGTGCAGTTATATAGAAAAAATTACATTAAAAACATGAACAGTACAAAAAAAAAACAGATTTAAAGATCATCCATATTTCTTATGGGTAATTCCGTACACTCTGTGTTGAAAGTACGGAAACCCATGGATTCCGCCATTATCCATATGTACTACGGTATTTTGCTGTTGTGGATATTTATTCATTGAGGGTTCTTAACAAAAGTCATAATACTATGTTTTTTGCTGTTACAGATGTTTCTTCATTGTTGGTTCTTAACAAACATCTTATAACTGCTGGCTGACTATAGAAAAGATCTGTACTCTCTGTGCCCTGCCTATGGAGCATGAGTTTTTTTGATACTTTCTGTAAGTTGTTCAATTGTTAATTTGTATAGTATTTTAATGTGAAATGAATGCAGACTCATGTGGTATGACGCTGTTGCCCTTGGACCTCCATGCAATAGATATTTAGCATAAGGAGTTGTAATCTCACAGACAGCCTCCAAAGATGTCACAAGTTATGTTGATTTTACAATTGTTATGTATGCAGATTTTGTTACTTTTTATATGTCACATTAGTATTTTTTGCAGGCAGTGTTTTATAGACTTTTTCATTGCACAGGAATGCATACTGTTTATGGTGACATACTCTGTTCACATAATCATCTGCATAACCGGGTTCCCACAGGAGAATATGATCATGTTCATATCACTGTCTTTCAGACAGCAAACCATCCTAGGAGCGACAATTTCTCCCCACAGGAAAATGCCATCATACTAAATATGGGTCTATATCACTTAATTGAAATATGTATTCATCGAACACCATTTGGAGTAACTCATTTCAGTGAACCCCAGACTTTTTACCAGGGTTAGGAACCACTCACCCACCAGCACTCTGGAAGAGACACCACACTAAAGCAAACCAATGCAAGTGGGGGGCTTCACACCTCTAAATGTGGGGGAGGGGGGCTGTGCCCCAACAACCTCCATAACTATATATACCAACTCTGAGATAGCACTATAGTGGGGAAAAGGGAAAAGTTGTGGTGATGGCCAAGTGCTTCCTAACCCTGGGAAAAAGTCCTGGGTTCACTGAAATGAATTTTGCTGATCAGTGTTCAATGAATACATATTTGGCGAACACGTATTTTGATTAAGTGATATAGACCCACTAAATACTGTGTGCCAACATGGTCAAAGACTCTTTGGACATACAGAGAAAACAATCTGGAGTAATGAAGTGTGGACTAACACTACCAATGTGATTAATGCAGTTGGAGGACACAACAGATCCCATGAAGCCTGTCAGTGATGCTGCTCAGGCATTATCCCCAGTGCAGCCAATAGGTTATGATGATATGAAAGATCAAGGGATGCCACCAGTGGTGTACCTCCATTGACCTTTCCAACTGCATCCCAATATTCTGGCCTCCCTGCACATACAGTGAGTGGGCAATGATGCCAGGAGTGGGTTAGAAGCAGGAGTTCCAGGCTGAACATGTATATCTTACTTTCCATGACATGGCTGATTATACAGTTAATCACTGCATATTGCTGTTACATGCATATTTATGTATTATCATTTTGGATTACAGCAGCAGAATTGAATCATGCACACAGATCCACACAGGGTGATGATGATGATGAATGTAAGTGTAATGACATGCACTGTAGCCCAGACAGAACAGTGTAACCAACATGTGTAATGCGGTCTGAGTTAATATTCACATGTCGATCTACTTCTGGACAACACCAGGGAAAGGCAGGTGAATGTTTGTATACTGTGTCTGTGTTATGTCATGCCACTGCTGTTTATTGTCATATTGATATTTCCTTAACATTGTACATTGCAGGTACATTCAATGGGAGCCCAACCATGTAGGTGCAAGTACAGACAGACCAAGCATGTTACTGCAACAGGTTCATACTTTGCATCATTGTGTAGCACACATGATACATGACATTAATGTCACTGTTGTTCAACACAGGATCATCTGGCCAACAGGTGGAATACCGGCCATGTGAGTTTCTGCAGCCACTGTTACTGTGTTGTATATGACATGTGGTTAGTATTCTGCTGGCTAAATACAGGACTGTGTTGTCTTTCTCTTTACTTTCCACTGCAGGATCTGCAATACAACACACAAATTCTCAGCAGTGGGAGTCTGTAATGATATGCTATTAACTGTGTTTCATACATGTAATTGCTGTTACTCCTGATGTTGTTCTCCATTAATACTGTGTCCTCCTTCACATTTCTAGGCCAGACTGCATCAACTTCATCAACTGCACAAACAAGTGGTATGTCTATGTAGAAACTATTGTATGCTTTAAAGCTGTTCAAAAGGTTCATTCTGGCAATGATGTAATTAATAAAGCAGTTTTTTTCCCCTACAATATTTAAAGTTTATCCCTCTTCAACAGCACCATCTTCTCAGGAAGGAGGAGTTGTAATGTGTGTGTTTTGTTTGTATTCATCACATATGTCATGTATGTTTGATATGTAACCTAATTGTATAGTCCCTGTTATGTAGATTACATGACCCACACACAGACAAGACCTCATGTTAAGTCATTATTATATGTAACATTGCCATGAGATATATGTGTCATATGTCTTTAATGACATGCAGCATGTGATATAAGTGCATTGTTCTGACCTGTGTTATCTATCTCTTTTTTAGCACATCAACTGCCTTTATCCTCCATTGGCCCATCCAGTGATCATGATGTGGGATCTGATGTGTCTCAGTATGCTAGCAGGGTCACTAGCCTACAGGGCATTGATGTTGAGATACACTCCAGCCAAGATGAAGTTAGTCATGTGGATGCAGCTGTAGTCTCAGATGTGGAGGGAAACTTGTCTGGCCATTCTAAAAATGAGGGGACATTAAATGATGAACAGGATGAGGCCAGTGAGCAACAGACCCAAGTTGAGACTGCTGCTGATATTGACATTTTTCCACAACACATTGATACTTGCAGTCACAATGTATGTAGACATGCAGATTGCGTGCATGGCCAGGTGTCAGAGAGTGTCTGCATACTCCTACAGGCAAATTAATGTTTCCAGCAATGTCATGGATCAGACATCCATGTACTTCCCCATGCCATATATCATGTTGCACACCAGCTGCATGTGCTGCATGAAGGACAGGAGCACAGAAATCGTGACGTAATGCCATCATTGGCTGCTCAAAATTAAAGCATGCTATCTGTGGCATGTCCAATAGAATCCCATAGTGCAAGCAGGGTTCTAAGTTCCCTAACTATGCTTAGCTGATTGCCTCTCAGCAGAACCAACCTTGCTTATGAAGCTTCAGTGTCTATGCTTCAACATGCACACAATAACACAACTAGCAAACCTACTGTGGTCCTGCTAGTCATAACCATGTAGTCAAGTCACAGTCTATACTCTTTCACTTCAATATGGTGTTGTCACCCCATCAGTCTCCTCTGTGGAACAACCTGGGCCAAGTGTTTTTGTACATGGTAGGAGCAGAGCAGACCACAATGTGAGCCATCAGCATGGTCACCCTAGAGAGTGTTAGACTGAGTCCAACAATTTAATAAACAAAGTTGACTCCCTGTATTACATTAATTTATCCATACTTTACAGTGATATATTTGGCTTCTGATATTTAAAGTTCCTCATTATGTCCTGAGTTGTTTCTCTTTTTTCTGCTTATTATAGTGTAGAGGTAGGAATGTGTTGCTCTGATGTGTGTCCGTTATTGTTTGCCATACACTGATACAACAATCTGAGTCTTTTTGCATTCTTGTGTAATTCGTAGGCTGAGTTGATCATCCCTGTTGTGACAGATTTCTATATGCTCATAATGTTATACATTATGATTACGGTGTTATGTCTGTTGCTTGGTGTGTGCACCTAGTGGGTAATTGCCATTAGATGCAATCCGTGCTGCTGTGGTGAGACAACAACTGAACATCAATGTTTAATCTGTATACTCATGTACATGTTGCTTGTCATGACTCAAAGCTGTGGGTCAGATGCTGCTGTTGTTGCCAGGCCCTGCACTTGTGGTTGCATCCTCCATTGCCTGTCTGTATTGTCTGTCCCCTGTGTCCTCCTGCTCCTCCTCTGATACCTGTGGGATGTCATCTTCAGACATCTAGGGTTCTTGGGGTAGTTTACCCACACCTGCAGCTGGAAGACCATCATGTGCTGTAGTTAGCATGTTGGCACACACCGTTATCATCTGTGCTACCTTCCATACCTCTTAACCATACCAAATTCCTTGGTACTTACTGGTTTTGAGGGGAAAATAATGGGGTGCTATGAATTCCCAAGTGGCCCCTTTAATTCCTGATTTTTTTCAATTTTTTTTTTTAATATATACATATATGGTTTTAAATTTATGGCTGACATCAGCAAGCATCACCAGGGTACAGGGGCATGCATGATGACATCAGCTTTGTGAAGCAGTGCCTAACTGCCTGTATGACTCTCGCAGATTTGGGAGATTAAAAAAAAAATAATAATAATAAAAAAAAAAAAAACTTGCAGGCAGCTTGTGGGACTGGGCAAGTGTCATTTTAACCAGACACTGGCTATCCGTAGTTGCTTGTCTAGGTGCACAGAATGATTACTTGGGAAAGCTTGGCTGCTTATTCATGGCCCTGCTGACAGCTGCTGTGGATGCATTTGTTGATGGGGCAAACAGGAAGAGGGGAACTGTTATAGGCCGGTAAAGAACCAATTATACAGATGTTGCAACTTGCATTGACCAGGGAGCCCCCAACCAGCCCAGGTAAGATCCACTATGAAAATAGGTCGGGAATGCTGGGTTCTTAAGATGCTAAAAGATAATTAAGAACAGAGCTGCAGGTGCACGTTCCTTCCTCCTTTGTGTCGATACACTTGTTGTGGTTGCAGGAACGCTCACTTTGTAAGGGATTCTTTACGTAACAATGGACACGCAACTGTGGGAGTCACTCAGGTGTCATTATTTTGTCTTCCAAATTCTAATGACAGAATGACGTTTTACTTTTACATTTATTATGCAAATTTAAATTATCATTGTGATGCACTGCTAACATTACGGGCAAGAAAAATGTATGTCGTGCTAAATATTTGCATTTTTTGTTCAGTCAGCTAGAAGTCCTTTTTCATTTAGACATATACATTTCTATATGGTACATTTCAGGTGGTAACTTTAGTGCTATTTAAACACTTGCAGGAACGAGTGGGGATATGCTGATTGCATCACAAATAATACAGTTGGAAAGAAGGTGAGGTGATAATTTCAGGTGGAATGCACACCGGTTCTGCAGTCAGTGTAGATATCTCACACCTCTTTTTTTTCAGTTTCTGTCTAGTTTACTTTTTCACACAATCAAACCACCCTTCTTATCTTGTACTGCATGCCTACAGCCAAGTATCGGAAAATGTTCTGGCTCCTCGTGAAACCCTAAATAAGATACAAAAGGTACAAGTGTGAGTGTGTGTGTGTGTGAGTGTGTGTGTGTGTGTGTGTGTGTGTGTGTGTGTGTGTGTGTGTGTGTGTGTGTGTGTGTGTGTGTGTGTGTGGATGTGGATGTGTGTGTGTCGAATGGCTTTCCATAGTATGAAAATGGTTTTCCAGCTAAATCCTGTTAGCTTGTCTTCTCTCCTGTAAGGTATGGCTCCTTAAGTCAAAACCATTATACAGTGTTATAACTATGCCACGCCTCTGAAGAGGTCATCTTACTCTTATTGTTTGACTAGTGGAGAGCCGGCATTGTAAGTTTTTATGCTTTATAATGTTAAAAGTGATGTGTTAATATATAAATAAGATCATACTGTGGCTTGCAATGGTGGGAAACCAGTAGCTAACCCATTCTAATTTTGCAAGAATGCAAGTGAAATCCATTTGCCATATAAAGAGGATGCATTTTTTGTGTTTTATAGCTCTGTAGGTGGAAACATGCTTCAAGTATCCTTTTTGAAGTTAGCATGATGAGCTTTAGTTCACAGACTTATGCTTTCTGCAACAGTGTTTCTATCTGTTCGAAATGTTCGAGACATTTGAGCCTAATCTCTGTTGTAATGCATCAGGAGGGTAGTCAAAAGTATTGTTTGAAGCCAATTTATTCTTTGCTGTGTTGGCCATATGGGATCTAAATCCCACAGTGTAACTGGGTGTTAAAAGGAAGAGGGGATATGCTTGATAAAAGAAGTTAACACTGGGTATTTTCTTATAATATTATATATGGGAGGGTTTTTTTTGGATGTCATAAAGTTGCCTTAAAGCCAAAAAGTGGTCAGTCATGCTGAGCCTAAGTTTTAATGCTGTGTTTCATAAGGTTTCTAGTAGTGGCAGTTGCATTCAGGTTTTGAAGTATGAAATATCGTCAGTATCCCCTCTAATCTCTAGCTTATTTATAGAGTTGGTGTGGTGGGGAGTACACTTGGCTGGAAAGGAGTAGTTTCCCAAAGACTAAGGGAATATATTCATGTTTTCTTTTCAAAGTCATAATGTGTGAGGATGAGATTGCTGCACTTGTTGTTGACCATACCTCTCTATCTCTCAGAGCAAGAAATCTGGACAAAGCTAACAATAATGGTGGGACAAAAGCCCAAAAATAGGAACAGATTTTAAATATTGCTCCTGTAAATTCATTATTATGCATTTTCTAAGGGATATGAAGTCTAAACTTTAAATGTCTGCCAATTATTTATTATTATTTAGTGACTTTAATCTTCATGTTGGTATACCACAATTCCATTGGAGTGGGTGTGGCTATGTGTTTATGTATGCAAGTATTATGTTAATCAGTGTCCTGATTTGTGGCCAGATGTACCTACTTTTCATGGGCCTTTGTCCAGATTTTTGATGTTTCCAGGTTGAGAGGTATGCTGCCTTCTAAGGTGTGTATTGCATTGCAACCCCGATGGGCTCAGATATCTGAACCTAGCTTTAAGTACACCAAACACATGCTCTTTGGTGGTTCTGGTTGCATGCTCTATTGTAGGCCTCCACTGCAGGGTTGGCTGGTTTTACAGTATGGTGTCATTAGCCACAGCTCAAGTGGATAACCACAATTACCTGTTGTGGGATTAAAAACAGATTTGGTCAGCATGCATATTGTTGGAAGGGGTATCCTTAGCTTACATCCTAGATGTCCTACTTTACCTACCTAGTAGTAGTTGCTCAGGTGTTCATCTTGCTAGAATGCAGCCCTCAGCCCACTTTCCCTCCATATGGCAGTATCATGGACAATTCCAGGATGTACTGCCATGATGTTTGTTATGCTGCCATCTGCAGCATACACAAACTAGCAGTTCAGGGATGGACATCTCTTTCTTTTATGTATTAGTCTGCTTCAGTATAAACTGGTGTCTTGACAGGTATGTGTATGCAATCTATTATGAATACATGGGGGAAGTTGGCAATGCTGTAGATCCTGTGCATTACAGTTTTTCTCTCCATTGGGTGGATAGAAAGTGGATTCAATCACTCACATTGCTGCACATTGCTGCCAGGCATCTTGCCAAGATATGGCTGGCAGCAGCTCTGTGACAGCCCCACAGTATACCCCATGTGCCTCTGGAATGCCCCAGATGCAAGTACACCCAGGCTGAGACACTTTGGTTTCAAGTGTGATGGGTTTTCTGACAGGGTCCACACAGACATGTGTGGAGCATGGTTTACAATCAAAATGTTGAAATTCAGTTACACGACAGGCTCCTCCTCGAACATGGTAGGAGTGACAGTCAGAATGTCAATGTTCATGTGTCCGTCCATTAAGAAAGACATACACAAAGGGACATGAAGCATGGTTGGCAATGGCAGCTGCCAGCATTAATATCGACAGAACATTGTCGATGTTGCTGCGTTGACCTTCAGACCTACTTAATATTTATGAGTCGAGGATATGCGTCACGGAAAATACCATTCGTGGTTGTAAGTTTTGAGCTTTTGATAGTAAACCATGGGGCACTGATGTTGCAGACAGCCTGTACCAGTTGGATCTCTATCTGGTAACTGTTCATTAATTGCTTGTCTGGCAACTGGTTTAGCTATAGCTTTTCTCTGACTCTGGCTATCTGACTTCTAGGGGCACACAGCCACATCTACATTTATGGCTTGTATCACTGCAGCCTATTGCAGTTAATTAACTACAGGTTGCATTTTGTATGCTTTTTTTGTTATTGTTATGGAATTTGACAGAATCTGTGTAATAGTTTCTGTTCCTTGAGGTCTGTATAGCATATTAAAAGTACTTCAAAAACACAGTCATTGTTCAGTTTGTTGCATTTAAGTTGGGTTGGGTGAACACATTGTGTTTTGGAATCAGTCAGGTGTGCAGAATCTGTAATTATCCTATGCTAAGTAGCTAGGAAGTCCATGTGATTTCAGCATGTCTTCTGTAATCACATCAGTAGCTAGTGCACTGTAGTCTTCCATCAGCGTGTTGCACTGTTCAAAAATAGCTTTCTCAAACCTTACGGAATCTGGCCATTCTGACTTCATCCTCTTCTTGTTCTGGTTAGAAAGGTAACCACAATAACTGGAATAGAGCTTTTTTATCACCAGAGTCAATGAAATCTTCCAGCCCCACAATGCATCAACCAGATACAGAAGGTTAGCAGAAAGAAGTACAGCAGAAAAGTAAAGTGACTCATAAATAACAAATTAACCTCACAACATATAAGAAACAATTACTTGCCAGACTAAACTGATGTAGCTGCATCACAAAATACGTACTAAGAACAACATGTACAATGGCAGTAAAAATACAAAAGGATGTTGCCCAGATAGTATGAAAACAGGATTGAAAATATACTACATGTTATTTGGGTACATGCTGTTGTATGAACAAGTAAACACTTTGCCTTATCTGCACTTCTTATCAGTAGTGGCACCAGGTTCCTTTTCTTGCCAGGGCACAATAGAGGCAGAGTAGGTAGCTGGTGGCGCACATGGGACATAGGGAAAAAACAGCATTCTAATAAAGTATAGAATACATGATACACACTAACAACTCACCCATAATCCACTGTTAAAAATGAAAGACTATTTCCCTCTAAAAAAATGAGAATGCCTTAATCTGTCAAATCCTGGCAATGTTCACAACACAGAAAGACTACTAATTTGTCATGTTTAAGGATTATGGTTTGGATTAAATGTATGTATTCTTCAATGTAACAAGTCACGGGTTTAGCTACCAATACAACAGAAGTGGGAAATGTCATGCATAAAGACATCTGTGCCTTAGTAGAAAGAGAAAAATTGTTACTCAAAATCCAAAAGCAGAAAATCAGATTTAGTTTGTTTTGTGCTGCATTGTAAATAAAATACTTCTAAACAAATGCAGCACATTTTGCCAACATTCGGGATAAAACACGTATTTTCCAAATGCAGACACTGGTGAACAGCAGCTTTAATGTGTGTTTAAAAGCAATTTGAAGTAGAAGCAGGACTGTTCACTTAAAATTTCCTGGATTGCAATGATAGTTTTGACACCTCAGAAAGAATGTGGGAGGGGGTCTGTCAGCACTTGGACTGAAAACTGACAGCCTTAAAACATGAAGTTCAGCTAGTTTATTTTGTTGAGCATTTACAACTGCTATTAAAGATGTAAGTAAGAGCTGCTGTGAAAACATAAATCTGAGTAATTCAAGCAAAAAAGTGAAAATGCAAATAGGTTTCAGAAGCTGGGCAAGATGCCTGCAACTCTAATTACTGCCTTTCTATTTACATGGAAGTTAAAAAAAATATTTTTTGTATATAACATGACTCATATAGATAGTGTTTCTATCTCATAACAACTTCTCCAGTTCATTTCTCAGCTTGGGTTACTTCTGTGTGCAGTCTGCATATCTTCCTTGTGTTTCCCAGGGTTTTCTCCAGGTACTCAAGTTTCCTCCGACATCCCAAATACATGCAGTAGGTGGACTAGACACTCTAAATTGGCCATAGATTTGAGTGTGTGTGTGTGTGTGTGTGTGTGTGTGTGTGTGTGTGTGTGTGTGTGTGTGTGTGTGTGTGTGCGTGTGTCTGTGCGTGTGTGTGTGTGTGTGTGTGTTATGGAAGAACAACTGCAGCAAGACTAGCCACCCAACAATGTGACCATTGGCTCTAGATGACTGGTACTGCTGATGTAACACCCCAACTCTATGTGCAAAAATAAGTTGTAGATGGAAAGATGGATAGAATGACTCAGGGGTGAGACCTAAAAGTGGTATTCATGCTGTTTAGAAGATATCTAGCCAGGACACCAGGGGACATCGCCTACTCGCAATTGGTACTCTCTGAGTGTTAGACATGAGTATGTGCATATGTCCCATTCCTAGCACAATGGCAGCAGGAAGGATTGTGCACAAGATGGAAAATACAATGGAGGGAGTGGTGGCAAATGCCAACTCAATTAAAGAAGTGTTGAATGTATCAAAGGATTTGGCAATGTTATTTCAAAAACAGCTATTTGTAGAATCAGAGGAGTTAGTCAGAGAACAATGCATAGTTACAATCCCTCAAATGGGTGGTTTGCGGGGTGATTTATTAAAAGACTTAATCCAGCAGAGTGATGCAGAAAATGAAGTATTGTGGGGAAATATCATGGAAAACCTACAGAAAGATGAAGCAGAAATGACTTTGAAAGGGGATAGTACACAGATAAAGAAAATGTATGCTACAACATTTGTGGCTAGCCATGAAGACAGAAGGAAAAGAAGAAAGCACATTTCAAAATAAAAATATGTAGCGAGAGCACAAAGTCAAAGAAGTAAGGGGCTGAACAGATATGTGGTATGCAACACTACTTTTGGGTGTAAAAACACATTAATTAAATAATTAATAAAGAGACATGTTGTGACTTTTTTGAGACTGCACAAGGCATGGAAAAATTCTTGTAAGTATGAAAAGGGACAGAATAACAATCCATGGAATGAGTATGTGCTTAAAGCATCTTTTTAAGAGGAAAGAAAGTACACATACAGTTTCAAACAGAGGTGGAAAGAAATACGTTATAAGGACATTTAAAAGAAATATTTGTAAAGAAGCAATGAACATTTCAAAAGTCTATGATAATAGTGTTTACAGACCTAGGGATGGGATTGTAATATTGTTTTTAAAAATGAAAATGCATAATATTCTGCACATTTCTGACGTATATTTTTTTGAATTCTGCTGTAAGACATTCATAGTAATCATTTACCATGGAGCTTTTCTCCTCAAGCCTCAGCTGAAAATGGGGCCCTAAGACCCCAGTCAGACTTTTCCAGTAAACAAATGGCAAATAAATAAATAAATAAATTCCAAGTATTATAAATCTTGATGGTAACAAGGGTGTTGTAAAATATTGAGGACAACCAAAAACATGTTTTTTTTGGTGTGTCTGTGTGTGTGTGTGTGTGTGTGTGTGTGTGTGTGTGTGTGTGTGTGTGTGTGTGTTTGTAAAGAAGTGCACTTAGTGAGCAACTGTGAAA
Organism: Protopterus annectens; assembly: GCF_019279795.1. Classification (NCBI taxonomy): domain Eukaryota; kingdom Metazoa; phylum Chordata; order Ceratodontiformes; family Protopteridae; genus Protopterus; species Protopterus annectens. Next base: position 623,209,208 of record NC_056731.1, on the reverse strand, counting down.
AAAAGAAATGTTATATATCTGGCAGAATGCCATGATGCAAAGAAAAGTGAACTTAAATGTTATAAATGTAAAAAAAACTGGACATACATGGATAGAATGTCAAGAAAAAGAGAATGAAACAAATACTGAGAATAAAAGAAATGCTAAAGAACAAATCAGAAATGAAGTTGAAATAGAAACAGATGAAACTTTAGAAAAAATAAAAGGGAGATAGTGAAAGTAAAAATGAAGAAGAGGAAGTAGAAATATAAATAGAATCAGATGTCAGTGATGAAGAAAATATAAGCTGGGAAATGGTAATAGAAAACAATCTATTGGTAAAAGAATAAAAACTAGAAAAGTAAAATTTAAAGGTATTAATATAAAAGAAAAAAGAAAGTAAATGGATGACAAGTATTAAATTAAAAAATAAAAGAGAAAGCACAAGAAGAAAATTATATCACTTATAAGGAACAGAGAAAGGAATACTTTAAGAATTCTTTCAGTTAATGTAAACCATATGAAAATGTAACAAGAAGAATAGGGATTTTAGAATAGTATAACAAACGTGATGTAGATATAATTGTCTTGAAAGATATAAACTTCCTAACATATGAAAAAAGATTACAGACAGAAAATATATGTGACAGAGAGATAATATGGAATATGAAAACAAGCATTGTTCAGAATTAACAGTATTATGTTGAAGAGTAGAGAAGATCTCAGATGTCACTGTGACAAAAGGAGATACTGCCAGCCCAGCTATTTGGAGATTTGTAAATAATTATATGTCATTTGTAAATATTAACATATTTTATATAGAAGTGTGGTGGTGCTGCGGTAGCGTTGTCGCCTCACAGTAAGATGTTGTCCTGTTTGATTCTCAGCTAAAGCGTCTTCTGTGTGGAGAAATGTGTGAATGGCCATACCTTCATTGAAGGCTGTGCATCACAGCTGGCAACTTGGCACGTAAAAATCTGCTGCCAATCATTAGCGGACCGGAGTTCTGCTGTGGCGACCCCTAACCGGGAAAAGCCGAAAGACACAACATATAGAAGTGTAACAAAAGGGAGATACTACCAGTACAACTGTCTGGACTTTTGTAAATGGTTATGTGTCATTTATAAATATCAGCATGATACAATTGCTTGTGTTACAACTGTATTAGAGCTGTATGTCATATAAGATGGTTTGTACAGACATGTGCTAAAGAGATATGTTGTAGGGTACTCAGCTTAAAGATGCATCCTCAGTGTAGCCTACTGGAAAATAATAGAAATGTATATAATCTATTGTAACTGTGTAAATGTATATATATTAACATTGGCAACCGGCACATAGAAGGTTAACTTGCAAAACTTCAGAAAAAATAGTTGAAATTACATTATTTTATAACTATGCCATAAAAGATGGTCATAGTGCAACATGAGACATAATGTCTAGGATTAAAATACTTTTGTATTGTCTTTAAATGTGGAGGAATATAAATTATTTTACGACTTCCACCATTTGCCTTAGATTTAAGAGAAGTCCTTGTTTATGTGTTTTCACAGAGAGATGCTAAATGCTACCAGCTGCAGTGGGGGGTTTCACCTGGGATAGTAAGATGACAAGAAGTGATGTCATGCTGCAAGTATCCCAGCAGCAATATTTGAAATATTAATTTAAGAACTCTGAGAGAGCTAGGGTATTTTGTATTTTTCCTTTGACCTCACAGCATCAGCTGGAAAACCCTCTCACCACATCTGTCTTGCCTTGTTCTGTAACTAAGTTAACTAGAGTACAGTAATTTTTCTTAGATTCAGACATAAATATAGCGAAGTACAGCTTAGATGGCTTCTATATTTATTTGAGACTGTCTTGAATTGTTGTTTTAAGTATTTCCTGTGATTTTGAACTCTGATGTAACTGTGATTATTTACTATTTTCTTGTTCTTTTATTATTTGTTATTAAATATATTTAAACTTTTATTGTGGCTGATATTTGTGAGACATATTTAAGCTCTGAGAGTATTTGCATATTTATTTGTTGACACTGTGTGGGTCACTCCTAATAGCCTTCCTCTTGGTCAAACTGCACTTTGGATTAATAGTAACATTACACAGTAAGATTGGACACCCTTTGATAAGGGCTTAAAGTAGCTGATAAAAAGTTGGCTGGTGGCAGTAATAACTACTTTATAGTGTGGGCAAAAGAGGGCATAGCTAGTGAACCTGTGTCAGCCTTTCCCAGGTGTGTGTGTATGTGTTTAATGTATTAATCAAATCTCAGCTGCTTGGGCAGGGACACGAAGCACTGGTTGGACAGAGAGGGTGCTGGGGGTCTTGACTTGGTTACTCAGCTGAGAACTCAATTCTACAGCTGTGCCAGTCGGGAGTCTTACTGGGGATCTGGAGAAAGAGGGAGAAACCAGCCCCATACTGGCTGTAATCTCTGTGTGCTCATAAGTGAAATTGCACTTTACTGTGTGCGTACTTGTCATCCTTCCCAGTGTGTATGTCCCCTACTATGACCAGTGGTGAGGACTGAGGCTTCTTGATTACTGGGCCAGTGGTGGGGTATCACAGTCATATTAGCTAGAATGGGAAGACTAACCTTTGTGGATTTAAGATGGCAGGTGAGAGCTGATAGAATTCTAGCTATATATGCTTATGTTATTTGTAAGGAAAGGTAGAATTTATTTCAAAGGATATTAGATTATGTAGTTGTAAATATGAATATTATAATGACAGGATATTTTAATTCTTACTTAAGGGAAAATAAAAAGAGAAGAGGAAAAGATGTAAGAAAGGTTTACATTTAGGAAAACTGGCTATATGTAACAGAAAATCATGGACATGTAGAATGGGTACATTACAATTTGAAATTGATTACTTTATAACATCACAAGGAGTAAGTATAGCACAAGAAGCTATTGCAACAAGGTTTTCAGATAATTTAATAATATGGATGGAAATAAATGATAACAAAGAATATATTAAAATATGAAAGAGTATAAAAAGAATCAGTGAAAAAGAATGGATTGAAAATTGAAATAAATTAATTATACAGTTATGGATCACTATGAAAGCAATTTATGATAGTTGATCTGAATGGTGAATTACTTTTAAAAGAAAATATAAAAGGAGTTTTTTTTTACATTAGCAGAGTAAAGTAATAAAGAAGAAGGCATTAGAGAATTTAGAGAACAATGAGAGAATATTACAGAAAAAAGAAAGAAATTTACAAAACAAACTATGAAAAAATCAAGGAATCATTATATAAAGAAAGGATTTTTTACAAGGTAAAAAGGAAGTGGCATCAGCATATTTAAGCAAGATAGTGAAGGTGGATAGTAGTGTAATGAGAAAAATGAAAGATAAAGAAAGAAATTTAAAGACAATTCAACATCAGATTATGGAAATTGTTTTAAGTTATGTGGAAAATATGTTCAGAAAGGAAAGACAGAAAGTATAAGAACCTGATGAAAAAAAATTCTCTGAACAAATTAACAAGGAATTTGAGAAATATATTACTTTATATGAATTAGACAATCCCAGGAATTCAATAAATTCTGTGTAGGCTTCACACAAAGCCTACACAGAGTTTACATGTATGCTCGGTGATACGCAGTGAGCAGCAGCGCTCATTGTATATTCAGGCAGCCCATCGCATTTAAACATAAATAAGCAAAGTTTCCTGACTGGCAAGAGTGTTGCCAACTAGGAACTGTGTATCTGAACATGAATAGCATTCCTATTTAAATCAGAACACTGAAGGTCCACAATTTCGTATGGAATGACACAATGATAACCTCTGCTTCACAGATAGCTCTCAATCTCTTAGTGCAAGACATTGGGACAAAAGCCAACATAATGGAATGACAATGACCCAGAAATATGGACATATTTGACATATTTGCCTTATAGAAGTGTTCTAGAATATCCAGGGGGTTGTTTTAAGGTACATTTTCTGAAGGATTTGAAGAAGGAAACTCAAATGCATGTGATTATTGAGTCACATCCGTCCTGAGATCATCCCAGTGATATGGCAGAAAACCACAAATTTGATAAGGAACACATCTGGACATTCTGTGAAACTCTGGACTGTTGAGAGGTATGAATGTGAAGTATATGGGCCAAACACAGTACAGGACAGTGTATCTACAGTGCAGAGTATTGTGAATCCCATTCTGTACTGAAGTTGTGTAAAAGATCTGTAAGGGCACATAGGCTGCCATGTAAAATAAACACTCAGGGGAAGTGTGTCCATTGAACAGAGGTACACAGATGAATTGTAGGAATGAACACAGGGAAAGAGGACAGATGAAACAACTTAATGTACAGTAGATTTGGGCATGTCAATGGAAGACGGTTGTATTAGCAAAACTAATCACATATCAATATGGTAGAGTGGGGACTGCACAGTAAAAATGTGTATTATGTGACTTGTAACCAAAGGTGACATGACAATGGGGTGGATGTCTGTGTGAGATAATTATCCTTACATGAATAATGCAGTGGGCATCTATCTGGGATCTGACATACAATTGGGGTAGGGTGCATATTGTGAAACTGTACAAATTGATTTTCCTGAATATGAGTGTAATCTTAGCAGAGGTCTCTAGCAAGTGGGATATGGGTAAAGGCTCACAGACAACATTAAAAGAAGCAACCACGATCATGGACAATATTAGAATATTACCACCAGTAATCTCATGCCTCTGACAAAACATATGTGATTAAGATGTTGTTTGATGTTTTCAAATGTCAATCTTATATATATATATATATATATATATATATATATATATATATATATATATATATATATATATATATATATATATATATATATATATATATATATAGCAAAATCCACACTGTCACTGTTGTTATCTATGCCATTAATGTTGTCAAACACCTATGTGTGTACTGTGTGCATCACCAGAACAGGTAACACACGCATCTGGTGTAGCAACTTTTTGGGGGTTCCGCATCATCGGACAATAAGGTTTATGCCACAAAAAGAATACCTAAGTATGACCAATAAGCTGTGTGACAGCCTACTGTGACAAAGGGGGTAGACTTCAGTTACACAGCAGTGGAGGATGTGTGGAGAGGTACGTGAATAATGGGTGCATTCTACTCAGTTATTGATGTGATGAAGGCTGGGAACTATAGAAGTATTATGGCCTCTATTGTGGATGTCCTTCACATACTCTGTACTTGTTTTACATACAAGGGAGTAGTCAGCACTTTGACCACATGCCAGTGGATGTCCCACTTACCATTTATCCCAGGACACAGGTCACATGCCTATTAGTCTGATTATAGGGTTAGGTTAGATTGTGTGTTTGTTTTCCTGATGTAACAAATCTCCCCATATTTCTTGTCATTGCAGGTGTTGTCATTGCTGTGGCAGAAATCTTTGATATGTGTTGATACTGTCTGTATTATACTAATACCACAGTTGGAGTCAATGATTTTCCACAGTCTGTAGTCCTTCAGGCAGCTGTTTGGACACAGGATGAGTATGTCATCTGTGATGTCCATTACTTAAATTATGGACAGGAAAGTGTCTAGCAGGCAGTTCTGATGTATGGACTTGATCAATGGACCTGAGATATAGGTCAGTTCACACAGTTCAACATAGGTTCATAGGTTCATAGATTAGTACTAGGCTAACTGCCCTTGTGGTCCATTTTAAGCCTAGCCAATTACCCCATGTGAGAATCAAACCCTGCACCTTGTGTCTGTAAGGTAAACAACACCTTAACCTTTACATCAACCTCCCACCTGTTTGCCATGTATGTGATCCAGTGGTCTATCCACCTGGTGATATAGCTGTTTATGGCCACATCTGGCAGTGCTAATTGAATACCTCATTGTGAATTTGTGTCAAATGCTTTGGCCTGGTCAAGTTCAACAGCATAATAGTCTTGTCATCATGTATGTCCTTGATAACCTCTTTGAGGACATCTATCAGATGTAGCAGGCATGATGTAGCATTAACAACTCACACAGGTCTGTTGCACACAGCTGGGATAGTGCCTGTTTAGATAAGGTCCATGATGACATGTTGATCTATCTCACAGTTGAGGAGAGTCAGGATGTGTCTATACATACATGCATCAGGTGCTGTTCCCGCCAAATCACATGGATGCATGTTGATGGACACCCATCTACAGGAACATAGCCCATGTTGTATGTGTGTTGAAGTATGTATTCAACCATATCAAGAAGGTGTATGTGCTGAATCATGCCATAAAAAAATTGTGATTTTGTCACAGCCCACTGATTCTGTGTGATAGGCCTGGATGGAAGTAAGACAGTGCATACTGCCTATCTTGATCTGGCCTACAATTTTGACACAATCCCCCACTCAGGTATCATTGAGAAACTCTCTCAGTTGGGGATTACCCCTAACATCACCAGATGGGTAACCAATTGGCTCACTGACAGAACACATACTGTTAAAGTAGGTGAATTAACCTGTACCAATAGAGCTGTCACCACTGGCATACCCTAGGGATCTGTGCTTGGCCCTTTACCGTTTGGAATATATTTCTTGACAGTTCAGGCTAAAGTATATGGCCATTGGCTTACCAAGTTTGCTGATTCTTGCATATTGGATGCAGTCATTGAGTCCACCAATGATGATAATATATTACACAAGGGGCTAACACAGACAAAGCCACATGATCTACAAATGAATGCAGAAATATATCTTTATTTTGTCCTTCTGAAAAGTGGAATTCCATGCTAATT